>NW_027491432.1:780000-1380000 GCF_021521415.1 Bidens hawaiensis
AGCCAGTAACACTAACAATACATTGAGCGATCAGTTCTCAATCTGTACAATAATAATCTACTATGGAAATACCCATGTGACCAGTAACAGTAACAATAACAATAAAGTATGCACATTAGCTGCAGACTAAGAGGGTGTGAACTAACAGGATCGGAATCATCAGTTATAATCAAACCATAAAATAAAGTTTCAAAACCATGAAAACATTTACAAGTAATTAAATGCGGAAGCGTAAAACCCTTTAACCAAAAGTTGCGTCACGCAGGACGACTTAAAACCTATGGTAACCGTTAAAAATAACTTTGCATAACAAAAGCGTTTTCAATCAATGCATGTTCCTAAACCGCGCGCCCGCCTCGGCTACCTGAGAATAACATACTAAAAGTGTCAACACAAGGTTGGTGAGTTCACAAGTTATATAAAAATAAATGTTTAGCGTTTGCGTTCATCGTTTTGTGTTACAGCGTTACAGCGTTACAGTGTTACAGCGTTTTGCGTTACAGCGTTTTGCGTTACCAGATAGTGTTATGTCAATTATATATCGATAGGTAGCTAGTCTATACAACAAGTATTACCAAGTGTTCGACACCGAAGCTGACTCGTTTATTAAGTTCTGTCACCAGGTCCTCCAGACCATGGTACGTGTTAGCCAAAATTACACCCGCTCAACCTCCAGTCGAGTTTAGCGTTGGGTGGGGTTTGTCAAACCCAGTAGTACTACTCAACAGTGACTCGCTATTCAAAATATTAACCGGTTCGATGTGTAGGACTTCAAATGTTTCGTTTGCCACTTAGCCTTTACAAGAGATATATAATTTATAACAAAATCTTAAATTCGTTGTGGAGTACGTTATCTCCCCCAAGTGAAAAGCGTTTAAAACAGTTTAAAAGGGGAAAGTGAAACTCACTGTTTGCGAAGAATTTCCCAATTTAAATCACCAAGATGCGCGTCACCGAAAAACTCTCTCTAGCGTTCTAAAACAACAAGGAGATTTTTCTAAGTGTCGGAATATTATCAAGTCTCTAGACCCGGCATATAATACCTATGCACATAACATGTTTCTTGTTTCGTTTGTGAATCGTGTGTGACTTTAACAAGTGTATTTGTGACACATTACATGTGTAAGCAATCATATACGTGTCATGTATTCATAAAGTACATCACTAGCAATTTTTCCCGGTAAGGGCATTTTGGTCAAATCATGACAATTAACTAGCCATCATTCCCCATAAGGGCATTTTGGTCAAATTATGACAATCAATTAGCAGTTATTCCCCGCAAGGGCATTTTAGTCAAAACACGACAATTAACTTGCAATCATTCCCCTCAAGGGCAATTTGGTCAAAATACGATAATAAATTAGCAAGTATCATATTTCATGCATTTTCACAAAAGTCAGCAGCTAGTTTCACCGAGACAGAAATTCTACTTAAAAGATTGTACTATTCCACCGATCATAGCATCTCAATTAATTTACCAAAAATCATCACAGAAGCATATATGTCTTAGGTTTCCAGAACATATTTTATTATATTTTTATTCCACGTAGTTTTCTCAAAATCATCAAATTATTACAGCAAACTCATAACAGTCAAATTCATGCGCAACAGAATGTTATTTACAATTCCCGTTAAACGAAAAATCCAATAAATGCAAGACCACTTGGGTTAGGTTCCTAACTCAATGAGTCAACTTCCAGAAGTGGAACCAACCCAATTGGTCTCGTAGTTCATGAGATATAACATTTACAAAACAACCTAACAGCAGGTCTAACAGCTCAGCTTTGCACAACGTTTTTGTAAAATCATAAAAGTTAAATTCTACTTGTCCAAAATTACAAGTTTATACTTTATAGAAACTAGACTCAACCTAGTTTACTGTAGTACCAATAATCTCAAAAGAATTTCACGTTTACACTTCGTTACAGTCACTTAAACATCATATACACATTCTGTCCAGAAACTGTTTGCATCCAAACTCTATATATTAACAACCTATGAACTATCATGCATTCATATAACCCTCTAGACTCCATAAACACCATCCATGCACATCAATTACACATTACACACAAGATTAGGGTTTTTGTTTGAACTCAAATCAAAGACACAACAATCAACATGTTACAATATCAATTCTACTTATCAAATCATTACTCAATCAACAACAATCATATTGATTACATGTATATATGAAATCGGCAGCTTAGGGTTTACAATTAACCCAACAAACATCAAAATCAAGTAATAAGAATGTATAGGATAATCAATTATACCTTCCTAGCACCTAGTTCTTCAATCAAGGGCTTGATTTGGTGGTTGTATGTGTGTGTGAAGGTGACGGCAGCCAAGAGGGATGGAGGGGGTGGCTAATCGGTTTTGGGAGAAATAAAAAATAAGAGTTAGGGTTTATTATAACATAGTATTTATAGAATACTATGTTACACATTAGCCCCCCCCCCCCCCACTTTTAAGTATTACTTTTCCTTGCTTAAACTAACTTGTTTACATCTTGAGTTAACGTTTATAACCATATTATCACACAACACATAAGTCTAACACATAATTATCACATAATTACTGTTTTGACGTTTTTCGTTTATTCATCAATCGTTTGCGTCAACTCGTTTGCGTTTCGGTGCAATTCCCGAAAGACTACACATGTAGTAAGTGTTAAGCGTCATTTAAACCCTAGTTTAAATGTAATGAAGTGTGCGTTATAGATTCAATGATCTTAAGTTTGAATTGACGAAGTTGAGTTAACGGAGTTAACCTGAAATTGACGATTGTCACATCATTCCCATGTTAAAGAATTTTCGTCCCGAAAATTTGAGTCAAGTCGTGATGAGTGTCTGAAAAAGTAAGAAAAATTTTCAGTTTGTCATATCATCCCCTAGTAGAAAGAAATTTCATCCCGAAATTTAATTTATACCTCCGGTGATGTCTTACGGTTTGCCGAGTTTCGCGGTTTTCGGTGTTTGGTCAGCCCTTCAAAAAGGTGAGGATACTTTTTCATCATTTGATCCTCGCGTTCCCACGTGAACTCCGGTCCACGTCTCGAGTTCCAACGAACCTTAACGATTGGAATTTTGCTGTGCTTGAGCGTTTTGGTTTCCCAATCCAAAACCTCGACTGGTTCCTCAATGAAACGTAACTGTTCATCAACTTGCAGTTCCTCCAAATGAACTACTTGGGTTTCATAGGACAGGCATTTCTTCAAATTGGACACGTGGAATACATTGTGTACGCCACCGAGTCCCGTTGGTAGGTCCAGTCGGTACGCCACCGGACCAATGCGCTCAGTTATCCGGTAAGGACCAACATATCGTGGGTTGAGTTTATTTCGCTTACCAAATCGAACCACACCTTTCCTAGGTGAGACTTTGAGTAACACTTGATCGTTTACTTGAAATTCGAGAGGTTTTCGGCGTTTGTCGGCGTAACTCTTTTGGCGGTCTCGTGCTGCTGTCATGCGATTTCGGATTTGAACAATCTTTTCCGAAGTTTCGAGTACCAGTTCTGGACCAGTGATTTGGCTGTCACCCACCTCTGCCCAGCAGAGTGGTGATCGACACTTCCGTCCGTACAGCGCTTCAAACGGCGCTGCCTTAATACTTGCGTGGTAGCTGTTATTATACGAAAACTCTACCAAAGGTAAGTGGGGTTCCCAACTTTTTCCGAAATCCAATACGCAGGCACGCAACATATCCTCCAGGGTCTGAATAGTTCGTTCACTTTGCCCATCCGTTTGAGGATGGTATGCTGTGCTCATATCAAGATGGGTGCCTAGTGCGCTTTGCAGCGACTTCCAAATGTGCGAAGGGAAACGAGAATCTCGATCAGAAATGATTGAGACAGGCACTCCGTGTCTAGACACTACTTCCTTCATGTAGACGCGAGTCAGTCTTTCCATTTTGTCCGATTCCTTAATCGCTAAGAAGTGTGCAGATTTAGTCAACCGGTCAACGATCACCCAGATGGTATCGCATCCCGTCGGTGTCTTAGGTAAACCCGTGATAAAGTCCATTGAGATATGTTCCCATTTCCACATTGGGAGTTCCGGTTGTTGCAGTAGTCCAGATGGTTTCTGGTATTCTATCTTGACTCTGGCACAAGTCAAGCATTTGCTCACGTAGGTGGCAATGTCGGCTTTCACGTTCGGCCACCAGTAAAGTGCCTTTAAATCATAGTACATTTATCTGAGCCAGGGTGGATAGAATATCGGGACTTGTGAGCTTCGTCCATCACTAGAGTTCTCAACTCTCCGTATCGTGGAACCCAAATCCAGTTCTCAAAATATCGGACCCCGTCCGATCTGGTTTCAAGTTGCTTGTCCATGCCCCGCATGAGTTCCGATGGAAGAATATCATCTTTCAAAGCTTTGTGTTGCGCATCGCGAATCTGATCGGGTAAGTTGGCATGAATCGTGAGTTGCAATGCTCTCACCCGTCTGGGTTTATCTGTTTCTTTTCTGCTGAGGGCGTCGGCCACCACATTGGCCTTGCCAGGGTGGTATTTGATGGCACAATCATAATCTTTGAGCAGCTCGACCCAACGACGCTGTCGCATGTTCAGCTCCTTCTGATCGTAGATATGTTGGAGACTCTTGTGGTCGGTGTAAATGGTAAACTTGGTACCGTACAAGTAATGCCTCCATATCTTAAGAGCGAACACCACAGCTCCGAGTTCCAAATCGTGGGTCGTGTAGTTCTTCTCGTGAACCCGTAGTTGTCGGGAGGCGTAGGCTATAACCTTCTCGAGTTGCATCAGCACACAACCAAGACCTTGTATAGATGCGTCACAATGTACCTCAAAATTTTCCGTTCCCTCGGGGAGGGCTAGAATAGGGGCGCTACAAAGTTTGGTTTTCAACAGTTGAAAAAAAGATTCTTGCACGTCACCCCAATTGTACTTAGTACCCTTGTGAGTCAAAGCGGTGAGGGGTTGAGCAATCTTTGAAAATCCCTCGATGAAACGCCGGTAGTAGCCGGCCAGTCCTAGGAATTGCCGCACCTCAGTCGGAGTCTTAGGTGCTTCCCAGTTTTTGATGGCCTCTACCTTACCGGGATCGACATGGATACCATTCTCGTTGATCACATGTCCTAAAAAGTGAACCTCGCGAAGCCAAAATTCACATTTCGAGAGTTTAGCATACAGTTGTTCCTTCTTCAATAATTCCAGAATTACCCTTAAGTGTTCTTCATGGTCAGCTTCGTTCTTGGAGTAGACGAGAATATCGTCAATGAACACAGTCACAAACTTGTCGAGGTACGCCTTGCATACTCGGTTCATGAGATCCATAAATACGGCTGGTGCGTTGGTTAAGCCAAAAGGCATAACCGAAAACTCGTAGTGACCATACCGTGTTCTGAAAGCCGTCTTTGAGATATCTTCTTCGCGCACTCTCAGTTGGTGGTAACCAGATCGCAGATCGATCTTCGAGTAGTAACTCGATCCTTGAAGCTGGTCAAAGAAATCATCGATTCGGGGTAAAGGATAACGGTTCTTGACCGTCACCTTGTTCAACTCCCGGTAGTCGATGCACATGCGGAAAGTCCCGTCCTTCTTTCGGACAAACAAGACAGGGGCTCCCCATGGCGATGAGCTAGGTCTGATAAAACCCTTATCCAACAAGTCTTGCAACTGAGTGGACAACTCCTGAAGTTCCGCCGGTGTGAGCCGATACGGGGCTCGTGCTATGGGTGCTGCACCGGGTGTCAACTCGATTTGGAATTCGACTTGACGAATAGGAGGGAGTCCAGGCAAATCCTCCGGGAAAACTTCCAGAAAGTCTCGCACAACCGGTATATCTTCAATTCGTTTCTCCTCCGCGGGTTTCTCAACAATATGCGCCAAAATTGCCGGATGACCCTTTCGCAGGTACTTCTGCGCCTTCATAAAGGAAATGACGTTGGTGGTCATGCCGCTTCTCTCACCTCGGACCGAAATGATCTCGCCAGAAGGGGTAGAAATGTGAACTATCTTGTCGTGACATATAATCTCCGCTCGATTCTCGGATAACCAGTCCGTGCCGACAACGACATCGAAACTACTAAGCGTAAAAGGAATAAGGTCGATGTCAAAGACATGACCTGACAGTTTTAACTTGCATCCCGCAAGTACATGAGTCGTTACTATAGTCTTACCGTCAGCTAATTCAACAGGAAACTTAGCATCTAACGGAGTTGGAGTTAAGTCTAAGAGTTGACTAAAGGCTTTCGACACAAAACTCCTATCAGCTCCAGTGTCAAACAATACAGAAGCAAAACAATCGTTTACAGGGAACTTACCAGTCACCACATGCGGATCATTGCGGGCTTGATCCGACCCAATCACAAAAGCTCTTCCCTTGCCATTGCTTCCACCATTACTGCCACTTCCATTACCCCCATTGTTGTCGTTCTGTTTCAGCTTGGGACAATCCTTCCTGAAGTGACCTTTCTGCCCACATTCGTAACATCCCTTCGTCGTCATAGGTGGTTTAGGAGCACCCGTTGCCGCAAGGTCTCCTCTACACTCCTTCGCCTGGTGACCCGTCTTTCCGCATCTCTAACACTTGACACGGTTACACGGGCCAACATGATGATAGTTGCACCTATTGTACTTCGGATATTTCCCAGCATATCCGCTCGAACCCTGCCCGCTACCGTTGTTATTGTTGTTGTGACTCTGATTGTTGAAGCTTCGAGTGAATTCGGGCTTACGGTAGTGTTGTTGCGGTGGCAGGTTCGAGGATGAAGATCTGGTGTTGTCAAACTTCCTCTTTCCGCTGCTCGGGTTGCTGTTGCTGTTGTTGTCATTACTCGGGTTGTCACGGGCCTTAGTGGTTGAACCCCTAGGTGGTAACGCACCTTGGGTCACAGCCTGATCCGTCAGTTTGTGAGCTAAACGGATCGCTTGTTGAATCGTGGTTGGTCTGGAAGACGTCACCATGCCCTGAATCTGCGGTGCTAACCCATCAATGTACATTTCAATCCTCTTACTCGGCGGATCCACCATCCGCGGACACATCACAGCCAACTCGTGAGAACGAGTAGTGTAGGATTCAATTTCCGAGCCCACCATCTTCAGTGACCAGAACTCTGACTCTAACTTCGAAATCTCTTCTCTCGGACAGTACTCCTCTCGCATCATGTTTTTGAACTCCTCCCAGTTCATAGCATTAGCCAGTTCCAATCCAAGGATCTGCACGTTTGAATTCCACCAAGTGAGGGCAGAATCCTCAAGTGTTCCAGCAGCGAATTTGACCCTACTGGCAGGAGGACAATTGCACATCTCAAATACCGACTCAGCCTTCCCAGCCCAACGCAGGAAGCCTATAGCTCCCTCAGTGCCCTTAAACGTACGGGGCTTGCAGTCAAGGTAGTTCTTGAAGGTACACGTTCCACTTGGACCTCCGGCCTGGTTCTGAACATGTGTGGCTAAAGCGGCTGCTGCATGGTCGTTCAGCAGAGTTTGGAGTTCAGCTGCAGTCAAGTTGATGTTACCACGTCCGTGTCCAGCGTTTCTTCCAGCCATCTAGGTATTATCATCCCGAGATGTCGTCGCCTGAGGACACGTCCGAGTGTGCCTCTGGCTCAGCCGGTTCTTCCTCCGGTTCCTCCTCGGGATTTTCCTCGGTTTCCCCTTCATGCTCCTCTTCAGGATCTTCTTCAGGTTCGGCCTCAGGCTCCGCCTCAGGCTCGGCTGCGTTCTGAGCAAGTTGCATTTGTAAGACATCGCAACGCTCTAAAGCTATCTCGGTTCGGGTCCTTGCTACTTGGAGTTGCTCTTGCAAGTCTATCATCTCGGCTTGCATCTTCCTCATAATCTTCATCTGTTGATCACTAGTCTCTTGCATTTCCTTCATGGCCGCTGCCATGCGGGCAATCTCCTCCTTAGTCTCGGTTCCGTCCTTCAACAGTCCGGAAACGTTGGCTCTCGTATAGCGCATGTAACCCACGTCACGCTCCAAGCATGAAACAACAGCTGCGAGAACTCGCTCTACATGTTCGGTTATGGGTGGTAGGGTGTTGGGATAAGCAGGATGGTTCGGGTGAGGTAACGGGGGAACTTGCTCGCGATAGACCATACGCCTGATCATGTTAGGGTACCAATCCCAGCTAACGTCGTTTTCGTATATGCCTCCGGATAGGCGGTACCTCTTCGGTGCGGGAGCTTCGAGTTCCGGGACTACTCGGGGTGGCGATGCGGTGGGTAACTGCGGTTCCTTCCCGTGAGCATGCGTCATCGAATCGGATGATGATGAGGGTGGCGTCGACATTCCTACAGGTAAGCCGTGTATGCGCGCGCGTATGAGTGAAAGAGGTAAAGAAATAAGATTACAAGACTACACAAACCTATGCAGTGCGTATCATTATAACTAATGGGTCGTGGCGGTTATAGTCTAGTATGCATGCAGCTTCTAGTTCGCTATAACCAATGGCTCTGATACCAATCTGTCACACCCTCAAAATCCACTAACGGAGTTTTACCGTCAGAGGGTGTGAACTAACAGGATCGGAATCATCAGTTATAATCAAACCATAAAATAAAGTTTCAAAACCATGAAAACGTTTACGAGTAATTAAATGCGGAAGCGTAAAAACCTTTAACCAAAAGTTGCGTCACGCAGGACGACTTAAAACCTATGGTAACCGTTAAAAATAAGTTTGCATAACAAAAGCGTTTTCAATCAATGCATGTTCCTAAACCGCGCGCCCGCCTCGGCTACCTGAGAATAACAAACTAAAAGTGTCAACACAAGGTTGGTGAGTTCACAAGTTATATAAAAATAAATGTTTATCGTTTGCGTTCATCGTTTTGCGTTACAGCGTTTTGCGTTACAGCGTTACAGCGTTTTGCGTTACCAGATAGTGTTATGTCAATTATATACAGATAGGTAGCTAGTCTATACAACAAGTATTACTAAGTGTTCGACACCGAAGCTGACTCGTTTATTAAGTGCCTTGTCACCAGGTTCTCCAGACCATGGTACGTGTTAGCCAAAATTACACCCGCTCGACCTCCAGTCGAGTTTAGCGTTGGGTGGGGTTTGTCAAACCCAGTAGTACTACTCAACAGTGACTCGCTATTCAAAATATTAACCGGTTCGAAGTGTAGGACTTCAAATGTTTCGTTTGCCACTTAGCCTTTACAAGTGATATATAATTTATAACAAAATCTTAAATGCGTTGTGGAGTATGTTATCTCCCCCAAGTGAAAAGCGTTTAAAATAGTTTAAAAGGGGAAAGTGAAACTCACTGTTTGCGAAGAATTTCCCAATTTAAATCACCATGATGCGCGTCACCGAAAAACTCTCTCTAGCGTTCTAAAACAACAAGGAGATTTTTCTGAGTGTCGAAATATTATCGAGTCTCTAGACCCGGCATATAATACCTATGCACATAACATGTTTCGTGTTTCGTTTGTGAATCGTGTGTGACTTTAACAAGTGTATTTGTGACACATTACATGTGTAAGCAATCATATACGTGTCATGTATTCATAAAGTACATCACTAGCAATTTTTCCCCGTAAGGGCATTTTGGTCAAATCATGACAATTAACTAGCCATCATTCCCCATAAGGGCATTTTGGTCAAATTATGACAATCAATTAGCAGTTATTCCCCGCAAGGGCATTTTAGTCAAAACACGACAATTAACTTGCAATCATTCCCCTAATGGGCAATTTGGTCAAAATACGATAATAAATTAGCAAGTATCATATTTCATGCATTTTCACAAAAGTCAGCAGCTAGTTTCACCGAGACAGAAATTCTACTTAAAAGATTGTACTATTACACCGATCATAGCATCTCAATTAATTTACCAAAAATCATCACAGAAGCATATATGTCTTAGGTTTCCAGAACATATTTTATTATATTTTTATTCCACATAGTTTTCTCAAAATCATCAAATCATTACAGCAAACTCATAACAGTCAAATTCATGCGCAACAGAATGTTATTTACAATTCCCGTTAAACGAAAAATCCAATAAATGCAAGACCACTTGGGTTAGGTTCCTAACTCAATGAGGCAACTTCCAGAAGTGGAACCAACCCAATTGGTCTCTTAGTTCATGAGATATAACATTTACAAAACAACCTAACAGCAGGTCTAACAGCTCAGCTTTGCACAACGTTTTTGTAAAATCATAAAAGTTAACTTCTACTTGTCCAAAATTTACAAGTTTATACTTTATAGAAACTAGACTCAACCTAGTTTACTGTAGTACCAATAATCTCAACCAATTTTCACGTTTACACTTCGTTACAGCCACTTAAACATCATATACACATTCTGTCCAGAAACTGTTTGCATCCAAACTCAATATATTAACAACCTATGAACTATCATGCATTCATATAACCCTCTAGACTCCATAAACACCATCCATGCACATCAATTACACATTACACACAAGATTAGGGTTTTTGTTTGAACTCAAATCAAAGACACAACAATCAACATGTTACAATATCAATTCTACTTATCAAATCATTACTCAATCAACAACAATCATATTGATTACATGTATATATGAAATCGGCAGCTTAGGGTTTACAATTAACCCAACAAACATCAAAATCAAGTAATAAGAATGTATAGGATAATCAATTATACCTTCCTAGCACCTAGTTCTTCAATCAAGGGCTTGATTTGGTGGTTGTATGTGTGTGTGAAGGTGACGGCAGCCAAGAGGGATGGAGGGGGTGGCTGATCAGTTTTGGGAGAAAGAAAAAATAAGAGTTAGGGTTTATTATAACATTGTATTTATAGAATACTATGTTACACTTTAGCCCCCCCACTTTTAAGTATTACTTTTCCTAGCTTAAACTAACTTGTTTACATCTTGAGTTAACGTTTATAACCATGTTATCACACAACACATAAGTCTAACACATAATTATCACATAATTACTATTTTGACGTTTTTCATTTATTCATCAATCGTTTGCGTCAACTCGTTTGCGTTTCGGTGCAATTCCCGAAAGACTACACATGTAGTAAGTGTTAAGCTTCATTTAAACCCTAGTTTAAATGTAATGAAGTGTGCGTTATAGATTCAATGATCTTAAGTTTGAATTGACGAAGTTGCGTTAACGGAGTTAACCTGAAATTGACGATTGTCACAGCATACACACCTAACCATCTCACTCCAGTAACAATTAACCTAGGATCGATCCATACGCCTAATAATCATTTAATTCTCTCATCACAATAAAATAGAGATGTTGTGGACTAATTGCTCTGCCACAGATAGAGCACGTCAAAGGTGCCTCGATTGATGCCCAATGCCCCCATAGGTAGATAAACGCTCGGGTATTGAGGTCAAATAAAAGGTAATAAAAATGGTCCATATGAATATAATATGACTCAATAACAATCAGTCAATATATACAATGGTCTATTATGAACTTGCGATAATGAATTGAATTAAATTATTTAATCGCATGCATGACAATTTCACTTATCAATTTAACAATAGCAATCTAATAATTGCAATAAATAAATAACGAAACTATTTAATAATGATGACAAGATACAATAAAACAACTCAAAATTATAACGCGATAAACGACTCAAGAACATATATACTATGAGAGCGAAGACACGGTATGACGCTACTAGTGCAAGGCCACGAAACCCGTCACTATGTGAATGATGAAAACAATATTTACGCTACAAGTTAAAGACCACAGAATTTGTACCTTAAAAGAGAATAGCAATAACCGTAAGAAGACTTAAGCCCACGAACCTACAATTATATTTTAATTTCGATCTCTTGCGTACATTTAGATTCTTTATAATATTTCAAGACTTGTGAAGTTAATTATTTAAATAACCAATTATATTGTTTTGACATAATTCCAATATATCGTCACTTTTACCCCAATGTTATTTAATCACTTTTGATTATGAATCATGACATAATTTAGAATTTAAGGTATCAAAAGCATATTTATTTTAGAACCTAACAGAATATGATTTTAAGTTTGCAAGGATGAGGTTAGACACAGGGATTATACCGGTTTTTGCAAAAATACTTTTACATGTTTGTTCTCTTCTTCATCTTTTCAACAATTTAGCACTAGAACTGGATTTTGTTAACCCTTGTTCAAATCAATAAAATGAACTGATAACCAGAATAAGTTAGGTATCAAACTGTTACCTTCGAGGGCGGCATATTCGTAGAGGTGGTACTTGCTCAGGATAGCAGAGTGCGGTGGCAATGGTACTCGATCAAGATTCAAATAGCGGCTGCTTTCCTTCAACAACTAATGGCGACGGCTACGGCTACGGTGACGGAGATGATGTCGGCAACCGGCAGAGATGACAATAGCCAACAACTTATAGGGTTGTGGTGGTGGTGGTGTACACGGCGGGCGGAAGAGGAAACTAGTGTGCGGTTTTGTGATGCAGATTTCCTTCGTATATATCGTGTATATGTAGACCTTTGGTTAACAACCAAACCATGCTTAAATCACTTAGAATTTGATTCGAAACAACTCATGTTATCCGGAAGGAATTTCATGTCATTGAAACATACCGTTCTTCAAACTAAGATTCAAGATATATCAAAAATGGCCCTAACTTATTTCTAAACTTATTTAGGGGCTTCAAATAAACGTCAAGTTCAATTCAACTTCAAACTTTAAAAAGACTAAACAAGTTGATGTATTATTATTGTTATACAATTTTCAATTATTAAACAAATTCTTATATCTTATGAGTTTAATATTCATTATTAACGTTCTGCAGATATTACAAGGTACTAATTCTTATAATAATCAACATGATTGCTTATACATAGTTTTTGCTTTTTTTTATCATATACCATTAGTCGACATTATTATTCGATTTATTTTTACTATCTATCAACTCGTTTAAAATTCGACACATTAATTGATATTTATATACTTTTGGTTTTTTATTTTCTTATATTACAACTACTTCCGCCGTCACGGGCTTCGTCGTCACCGTGGTCATGGCCCCAAAGGATTTAACCATTTCTATCGTCATCGGCGAAGTCACCGGAAGAGATATAGGCTGGGCCTCGGACAAGCCGTCCACACTCGTCTTCATCAGTGAAGAAACTAGTGCATCAATGATCGTCTCAGAAACATCCTTCAGTGCAGTCCCTTCAAACATTTTTTTTTTCTTCTCAAGAAGCACCATAAGCGCCCTTGCGCAACTAAAAGGCAAACATAAGTGGAAGAAGAAATAAAGCAAAACATATCAAAGTAGTAAAATTTAGACCTGGAGACTTAACCAAACCACTTAAATTGACGAACCTGCCACGTCAAGGTTTCTTGAAAAGAGGAACCTCTTCCTTTTCATCATAATCATCTTCTACCAAAGGCTCCACTTTGTGTGGAACAATGAACGCCTTGGTGCCCACGGCGGAACCAACTGATGAACTTTGGGGCACCATGGTATCCACAACAGTCCCAAGCTGAGAGACTGAAGGCAACATGGTACCTCCCCCCCCCCCCCCAATAGTCTCGCTGCCGGTGGTTGGGAGTAAATTTGTATCCACAAAGGTTCCGGCTTTATCTGAAACCATAGTGGAGAAAACGCGCGACGAACCAAATAGCACATTAGAGACGATAACATTGTCATAATCATAATCCTCCAAGAGCCTCTCCTTGGTGCCCTTTGAGGAGACAACCGTCTTTCCACCACCGTCTTATGACTCCTTAGCCCCGTGAAGGGGAAGGCGCACAATATGGGAGCGTTTAGTTGCAAGATAAAGGTAATGTGTCATTACAAGACGGATAGAACAGGAGTACTCGTTAAACTAATAACAGAAGGATACCTACCCTCTCTTGGGTTAGCAAAACTGGGAGGTGATGGCAGACATGGGGGGGCCTGGTCTGTAGGAAGGGGAAAAACAAGGTTATTAGCCGTCCTGGTCAGGAGTGGCTCCTCTTGCGAACCCAGCGCCCGCCGATAAAGGGTCTTCACACCCTCAGGCGACGGCTGCAACAACAGCAGCGGATCCTCCACCTTTGTAAAAAAAAATTACATCAGCAAGCACCAAAAATCAAAAATGGTAGTTAAGCAATGTAAATACAAATACCTTTCCTACCATTCTTGATAATAGTCACCTTCATCGCATCCATCCAGATGCGACTCATCCCAAACAACACCAGCGCATGCTCCAGATAAGCGCGGAGCGGAGACAAGCTCCATAACACCACGGTTAAAGCGGAATACGCCTGAGTGTGACGTAAAAATTGCTCAAAACACATGTGACACTATTAAGTGAGAGTATCACCATTAATTGATTTAAAAAACAAGTACATAAGTTTGGAAGTAAAGGAAATACAAAGAAATACACACATTAAAGTATTTTGTCCAATTGGATGAATATCCTAAGTACTAATGTCTTCTTCTCGTATTATCTTCTAATATATGTGCCTGTAGCATATATATATAAAATGGGGAAGGTTAACGTACAAATGGAATTAACGTGCTAAACGTGAGAATCAAGTAGAGTAATTATATATACAGGTAGAGTAATTATGTAATTACACTATAGAGTAATTATCATAGAGTAATTACATAATTACTCTACTTGTATATATAATTACTCTACTTGATTCTCACGTTTAGCATGTTAATTTCATTTGTATTTTATCCAAACCCTATATAAAATAAAGTCAACTAAATGAAAAATTGGTGAGTTCACACAAGTTTTGATATAAGTACATAAAAACCATTCAGTTCCATAAACATGTGTAAATGAGCAAGTAAAGTCCTTTCCAGTTGGGATTGTGCACTAATGTACTCGGATAAGCGCAAGTAGGGTCCTTTCCAGTTTGGATTGTGCACCAACGTACTTGGATAATGAGGCCATTTTCTACTCAAAACAACAAATGTCTTGAGCGCAAAGGGGTGACGTATGATCACACTATATTGAAGTAATCCATGTGCAAGTAATTTTGAGCAAGTAACAAGTAAACACACAAGTCCATGTAACGAATTGTAGTTTGTAAATAATGAATAAACAAAATTGTAATTTGGATAGGATATATATGATACCCCCAAAAGTAGTAAAAAGGTAAAAAGGGGGTGTGAGAAACTTAGCTTTGAGATTGAAGACAACTTCAAATAAGAATCGAAAGCGCGTTTAAGGAAATTGAAACGATCGAACCTCACAAACTATAATTAAAAAGGAAATACAAGATCCTCAATTATTTTCAAAATTAATGATATATAATATAATTAAAAACAAATATTAAAATGGTTTAAAAGGTTTTCAAAGTGTTTAACTCTTTCAATAAATTTTATGTAATTAAAAATTCATTGGTTTATTTTTATTAGTTAAAAAAAACATATGAAAAAGATGGTAATAATACTAATCCAAGATTTATTCTAGTGATTTGCATGGGAAAAGTCATGAATAAATTATCTTGATTATGAATGTTTTAAATGAGTATGTAACTACAAGGGTGGTAAAAAGTATATTTGCATAGAAATGATCACGTAAAATACATGAAACGAAAATTGAGATTATATTATAATATTATAAAGATATATAAATTTAAATAGAAACAAAACCAAAAATTTAAAACGGGTGGGGTTTTTGGTTTTGAAAATTAATGAATGTTAAAAGCTCTCCCTTAAGGTACTATATCAGTCTGTGCCAAAATACGAAACTGGTTTAGGTTCGGGCAGTTCCTTGCCCTCTGTGAAATGCGTCACATGTGGGATGACTCACACAGTGACGTAGAAGAAGACATTCTTGCACTCATGCAAGCTCTTGGGCGCATCAAGAGCAATCGCCTTGGCTCCCGATCAGGTGTACTGATTATACCAACCCTGGGAGTTCCGCCACTGGCAAAACGCCACCAACTTGTCAGCCAAAGGGGTTATCCCCAAACTGTAAAATGTAAACTCGAAATGTCGAAGACTCGCCATCCCTATTGGATGCACTTGGGTTACATGTAACCCAAAAGCATCCAGAACCTCCAGTAGGAACCGGGTGATCGGGAAACGCAAGTTACCAAGCACAAAATACTCCTTGTAAACAGCAATCTTGCCGTCAGGAGCATCCAACACCGTCTTGCCAGGAGTCGGAAACTCCGGCTCAAACGTCGGATCGATCTAAAGTCCGAGACTACCTCGTCAAAGTTGGAACGGGTCATCTGACATTCCACAAACTCCATGGTGAGATGTTTCTTCTGCCCTTATCTTTATCTTGCTGAGAAGAGTCAGCCATGCAAAAGGTAGATGAGAAACAGAAGAAAACTAGAAGGAAATCTCTGAAGAAAATAAGGAAATCAAGAAGGAATAGGGAAAACTCGGAATCTCGACACCTTCTTTTATACCCATCGCAATTAATGTGACGGGGAAGGATCGAGGCAGACAAGATGGGCGGGCCAATCAAAACACGTTGCGCAGAAGACACAAACCGTCAAATGTGTTACAGCTGGGCACGTCCCAGGATTCTCGCCCATGCACCATACACAGACGGAAAAACTGCCTGCAAAGCGTAACTGTCGTCAACACATCCCATCTCACACGCTCTTATCCTGATAATCATTAATTTCCAGTTCCACACCAAAGCCACATGGCATAATGCATGAAACCATGAACATTACCAAATAAACACAAGGATGGTCAGCCTAAGGAAGGTTTATAGTAACCTTCCGCCATAAAAGGCTTCCACCTAAGCCTAAGGAAGGTTTCTAATAACCTACGCCGTCAAAGGCTTTCGCCTAAGGAACGTTTCTAACAACCTTCCGCGGTCAAAGTCTTCCGCCTAAGGAAGGTTTCTAATAACCTATAAGATGTGGATGTTGATTTCATGATTCCCATCCTAGGTGGCAATTGATGCCACCATGAAACATCACCCCACCTTGTAATTGTAAAAATGCCGCTCACGCCCACCTAGTAATTGTAAAAATGCCGCTCACGTTTAACTTGATGTGGAACATTCACCATTCACCTATTAATTCACCGCCCAAACTAATGAAATATTGTTTTTATCTTCATTTTTTTTCTTTTTTCTTGACCACTCATCCCTTCCATTAACCTATTTAACTAGCACTTTACCCGTCCAATGGACTGGAATATCAATGTGATGGGAATATGACGCATATATTATTATAATAATCAACTGACTTTAGACATTTGTAAACTTGTGTGTGATTAACACGCATTATAGTACTTACTTTTTTTTGTTAGATTTGAAAATAAATGATTTAAGTGAAGGCCATAGGCCCTTAATAAACGTAATAAATAATGTTCATATTTCTTGTCAGCCTCGTTTTAGTTATTAATGGTATTTGGTAAAACAAATGACTCATCACTCGTAGCACGTTTCAACCCTATTATAATATAGATATCAAAACAATTTTGATTTTGGGAGACCAAATACCACGACCCATTTCACAAAGTCAACAATTTGACTTTATGAAGTCAAACCTACTACTTCAATAGCAAATTATAGAGAACAACATCTATTTCCAACAAAGTACACAAACCCCACACGAATTAATTTACTAATAACAAAACAAAAATTGGTTTTACATCATTAGTAATTCAGAACATCCGAAAGATATCATTTCGGATTAGGGTTTTACAAAAATAATAACATTCAAATTAATAAAGATGTTCACTCCAGATAAAGTTACAAAATGACCAAAAATTAACAAACATAACCAAAACAGATTACTTCAAATTAAAAACACAATTCACTACTCAAATCGCATCAGCATCTGTGAACGCCTCATCGGCTCCAATTGTTGCCCTGATTCATCTTAAGGGCCTAGATCCTGTCATCTAGCTGTGAACGCCATCGTGGCATCGCCGCATATGCAAAAACAGAGTTGGTAATTTTGTTACTGTTTTAAACCGAACCCAGTAACTAAAAAAGAATTCTGTTTTTTTTTCCTTGTTTTGGTTATGTTGAGTTTTTGGGTTATTCGGTTTCAAGCCGAATAATGAGCCAAGCCGCGCCGAGCCAAGGTAAACGTTTGGTTCAGGAACAGCAATTTATTTGTAGCCATGGCTACTCTCGAATATATATGCAGAACTTGCTAGAGTCCTATAATATATTTAAACAATTTGACTTGAATTTGGGCAATTTTTAACTTGATGTATTTCAAATATTTCTTAAGCATTTTTCATTACTTTTTTTCAATTTAACTTACAGCCCCTGCATTTTAACTTGATTTTTTTAAATTGTTTAACTGCGCATTTCTTATTCTTTCAACTTGCATTGATTAGTTTGTTATTCAATTGTTTGGCTACTCTGCATTTCTCATTTTTTCAAATTTTTTTGCAGTATGTTATTCAAATAATTTCAGGAGTTCATAAGTGACAGAGCATTTCCTAATAATGTTGACCGGAAACATGACTAGCAAGCCAAGGTATGTTCGCTACCTGAGATGCCTGAATGTTCTCCCTAGTCATGGTAGTTTGGTCATGATTTAAACGTATTCAATTTTATTTAGGAGTTGACACCATGGAGCAATGGAGTAAATGAAAACAACTCTAACATAGTTATATGTTGCAAATATGTCTCCTGCTCTATTCTACTATCTTCATTTTAGTGAAATTAATACATCAACAAATTTAAATTTTTTATTATGGATGTTTATGGCTTGGTCAGTCTAGGTTTGACTAAAGTTTTGGTCAAATCACTAGCAAGTGTTATAGTTTAGCATTTTTTCATCAAAACTTTATCGATGTCATGACGTTAGACTAACCTGCCACCAGACGATATAAAACTAGAAACGTGTGCCCATGTTGTATATTGTCGCGCAGGTTTTTTGCTAGATATTGTTATTGGAAACCGGTAACGAATATGGTTGTCAAAACTTTGGTCAACTGGATTGTGGTCATCTAATATAAAGATGTACATTGATATATTGAGAGTTGAGAGAACAACTTTACTTAAAGATTGTCAGACAATTTCTTCTTAACTCTAAAAGTCTATTTTATGTTGCTCGGATGATTGGAGTCCCATGTTGTAACGCAGATGGCGTCGTTTTGATTCCCTTGTTGATTCGGTATTGCGTTTATTTTTTAATAGTTTTTATCTGTTGATGCCCGTTAGGTTCACCATCAATAAGTTTAACTTGTGAGGGTTGATACATAAATGTTTAGGCCAAACGGTATCACCTCTTTATGTAGAAGAATTGATTTCAACTATTGCATAAAAGAAGTCATGGACCAAGCCACCAATATAGATGGAGTTTCAGGTAATAATAATTTAGCTAAATTTATTATTAAAAGAAATCATTCGCTCAACTATATTATTGTGTTTTCGTAGGTTCCAATGCCTACAACATCCAGATTTAGAGGCAGGTTTGCCAAGGTACATTTTTATTTTACTCATGACAGATGGTGTTTTGACTGTGGCGAAAGCTCGGGTCCTAAACGGGTTCGGGTCAAAACTGTTAAATGAGAAACACTTGTGGTCTAAGGGTGGTTCGGTTTGATCTCAAATATGTGGTTTGGAGGAGACCATAACTAAAGGGACTTCAAAGAAAACTAAGTCATAGTTGGTGGCTAAGTTTCCTTATTGGATAAGTCTTTTTAGTACCCATAATGGATAAGACTTTTTAGTATGGATAAGTCTTGCTTATATCCATAATGGATAGGTATTTTTATGGATAAGTCTAGCTAGTGGATAAGTTTCCTTATTTCAATAGCATAAGGAATAAGGATTGGCTATATAAGTTTCCTTACTCCTTAAGTTTTTGTTTGCCTATATAAGGCTTGTATGGTTTAGTTGTAAAAATATATTTCAAGTGTGTCTTGTATTGAGTATACGTTTGTCTTATATCTCTTTTCTTTTTTTCAAATAATAAGAAAACGCTCGTGTGTTTGAGCAAATATTGTTCGATCATGTATTGGGTCTTGGATTTGTTTACTGTTTCACTTGTTTAAAACGTAACAAGTGGTGTCAGAGCCAACCCATTAAACATGGCCGATTTTCAAGTTGTTGGAGGCGTGAAGAAATTGAACAATCAAAACTATAACACGTGGTCAACCTGTATCAGTTTGTATCTACAGGTTCAGGATCTGTGGGAAGTTGTTCAAGGGTCAGACACCACCCAACTGAGAATCGAAACTAACGGAGCGATCAACAAGTGGAAAGTAAAGGTCGGAAAAGCTATGTTCGCGTTGAAAACAACGATTGAGGAAGTGCTTTTGGATCACGTCCGAGACCTAGCAACGCCAAAAGAAGCATGGGATGCTTTGGCGGCACTTTTCTCCAAGAAAAATCACCCGAAGCTTCAGCTTCTTGAAAACGAGCTTCTGTCAATCACTCAAAAAGATCTCACGATTCTGCAATATTTTCATAAGGTTAAGACCTTGTGTTGTGAGATTGGGGAGCTTGATCCGGAAGCAAGAGTTGGAGATGCTAGAATGAAACGAATCTTAACACACGGTTTAAGAACCGAGTATCAAAGTTTCATAGCCACGGGTCAAGGATGGCCAAAACAGCCATCTTTGGTCGAATTCGAGAATCTTCTTGCGAGCCAAGAAGACTTGGCTAAACAGATCGGTGACATCTCGATGTCAAGCCCGAAGATCGAGACCGAAGCCTTGTATGCCGATTGGGGGAAGGGAAAATTTCGACCAAACGGGAATCAAGGACGAAAGTGGAACGACCGATACAAGAAGTCGGATTACTACAAATCCGGACAAAGCTCAAATCAACGAGAAACGATGAACGACAAGAAGTCGGGAAAATCCGGTAAGCGATTTCCATATAAGTGTTATAATTGTGGCAAACCTGGACACGTGTCCAAAGATTGCCCGGGGAAGTCGGCTGATGAAGGGAATGCGGCCACAGCTAGAGAAGAAGTGGCTTGGTACACCGAAGCCTATTTTACAGCCGATGAACATGTGATGGCCTTAACCGTGAACACCGAAACCAAAGACAATTCTTTGGATGATTGTATTGTTGATTCCGAGTGTTCGAACCACATGACCGGAGAAAAGACGAAGCTAAGAAACCCAGTCAAATATGAAGGTAATCGGGTGATTGTGATAGCCGACAACTCGAGACACAAAATCGCACACGTTGGTGACATACGATTCAAACCGCATACACAAGGTGAGTTTGTATTAAATGATCTATACCATGTTCCGGGTGTGAAAAAGAATCTACTATCGGTCCCTTAGATTACATCTACGGGTCGGTACGTTTTATTTGGTCCAAATAATGTCAAGGTGTTTGATAAGTTCGAAACCTCGTCCAAAGCCATAATGCAAGGAAAGAAAAACGTGACGGTGTACGTTCTTTCCGCAGGAACGGCTTATGTGGAGAAAACCAAGACGGTCCAAAGCATCAATCTTTGGCACTAACGTCTTGGTCACGTTGGGTACGATAGGCTTGTCTTAATGATCGAAGTCTCTTGTAGCCGGAATACCGAAGATGAATGTCCGAACAGGCATGGTGTGCGCCGGTTGCCAATTCGGTAAGGCTCACGCACAACCGTTTGAAAGCTAAAGTTATCGAGCCATGAAGCCCATGGAGCTAATTCATACCGATGTGTTCGGCCCGGTGAAACAAGCTTCAATAACGGGTATGAAGTATACGATTACGTTCATTGATGTTTTTTCTAGATACTTTTGGGTATATTTTATGAAAGAAAAATCAGAAGCTTTTATGAAATTCAAAGAATTTAAAAGTGTGGTGGAAAGGGAGACTAAGATAAATAGCGACTGCCTCCGATCCGATAATGGAGGCGAGGATACATCGAAGGAGTTCGATGAATATCTCAAAGAGTGCAAGATTAAACGCCAATTAACTTGCTCAAATACTCCGCAATGAAACGGAGTCTCCGAAAGAAAGAACCAAACCCTAACCGAGCTCTCAGGTAGCATGATTCACGACAAAAATGTACCAGGTCGGTTTTGGGCTGAAGCAATGCGAACCGCAACCTATATGTAACACCCCGACCAAAGGCGGATTATACATCGGGGCGCCACATATTGCTTCATTACTCGCGACACTATTGGTGTCAATATTTATTAATACACATTTTATCGCGCACGCGCAGCGGGGAAAATATAGAACATAAATCAAACATAAATCAATATATTTTAAATTATAACATTCAAACAACATTAACTTGTCTTGATACATTTTAATCTAGGTCCAAAAGTAAAAACGTCCTATGTGTCCACAAGCTCCAAAACAGCTACTGCAAACCTGAACATGTGTTAAAATAAACGTCAAACACTTGCGTGTTGGTGAGGAATCAAGTTTAATACAATACATAGATAACAATAAATCTGCGCGCAACATGTGTATGTCTGGTTTTCAACAAGGGTGTAATCTGATCGGGACCAACTCTAAGAGACAAGACTGCCAGTGCTCACAATTGAGCTCACAAACAAGACTAACTGTGCATGTGTAAACAAAAGAGAAAATCATAAACGAATGTTCTCCCGTGTTCATCTAATGGTACCATGAAAACCGCGGAATAGACCGTCCATACGGTTAATGATCCACACATACAAATAAACAGCCAAGTCTACGTCCTCAACACATGGGATACTGCGCGACTAAAGTTCATAAACAGTTTAAGACTCAAGTTTTGTATGAACACATGAACATCCCAAAGCATTTAAAATAAAAAGGGATTAGATACGAGATAACTCACTTGATAAACGATGCGGTGTAAGATAAAGCAAGAACCAACTTTAAACAAGCACAAGTTAACCTATAAATAAGATTATTGTTTTAATGATCTGTTTTAAGTCTTGATTATAAGTTAGCATAATTAATAAGTAAATTATTATATATAATATATATATATTACCGGAAAAGCAGGGAAGAACAAGGAGGAAGACGGAGGCAAGAGAGGAGACGGCAGGAGGACAACGGCAGAGAGCAAAAAGGGAGGAAGAGATAATAAGAGAGATTAAGTGTTTTGTGTGTGAAGTGTTAGGAAAATATTATTATTACTTATAGAGAAACCCTAGGAGACATAAACCCTAGAAAAAGGGGAAAAGATCTCAAAAAGTAAAAGAAAAGATATCAACGGTAAAAAGTTCTGAAAAGTAAAGATATCAAAAGATATGGCAGCTGCAGGGGGCAAGATAAAGCTGACAGGGAACAGTAAAAAGCATGGGCGGATCAGATAAAGGTACTGGTCAAGCATGGCAAAAGCAGATCTCAAAAGATTATGTCAGTCACTTTATCTGTCAACCAATGGGGTTGGTGCGCATGCTGCGCCGAAAGTAACTATTCAGACATTAGATGGGTTAGGTCAACGGCTCAAAAGATAAGACAACACAAAAGCAAACGGCTAGATTTAAACAGAAGATACAAGGGTTAAGCGCGGGAAGGCTGAGTGCGCGAGCGCGAAGGCTGGCACAACAATCCTTAGCGCACTGCGGGAAGAATCACATCCTTAGCGTGCTGCGTGAACTAGAATTCTAAGCGCATCGCGGGAAGAACATACATTCTTAGCGTATTGCGGGAAGAACATGCATTCTTAGCGCGCTGCGAGAAGAGTCCTCTTCACGCATCGCAGGAACAAGATGTCTTCACGCAGGCTTCCATGTAAGGAGTCTGGCGCGTGGAGCTGCAGACATCCTTAGGCGGGAAGAACCAAAGGACAAGCAAAGAGTTGAGGGAAACAAGGCTTAAGGGCGGGACGGCGACAAGAGGGAAAAGAAGGCGGAATGAGAGAAGGAAGAGGGAGGGGACGGCGGAAAGAAAGAGAGAGAAAGAGGCGGGAAGGAAATATATATTATTATTAAAAGTAAAATATAAGTATAAATAAATATTAAATCATAAAAGAAAGAGATCGGATAAGGGAAACGGGTACCTGGGTCGGGTCGGATCAGGGCAGATGTCACAGTCTCCCCTACTTTAAGAAATTTCGTCCCGAAATTTATCTCGAAGTAGGTTGCGCAGAGAACAGGTGCGGGTACTTGATCTTCATTTGATCTTCCCTTTCCCATGTAAACTCGGCTCCGCGCTTGGACTCCCAACGAACTTTCACGATAGGGATACGACTGCGCTTGGTTTGCTTAACCTCGCGATCCATAATCTCAACAGGCTTCTCAACGAAATGCATAGATTCATCAACTTGAACTTCATCGAGTGAAATGTGAAGGTTCTCGTCAGCTAAACACTTCTTGAGATTGGATACATGGAACGTTGGATGCACATTACTGAGCGCGGGCGGCAGGTCAAGTCTGTAGGCAACTTTTCCCACACGCGCGAGAATCTTGAATGGACCAACATAACGAGGAGCAAGCTTACCCTTCTTCCCAAAGCGGACAACACCTTTCCAGGGCGACACTTTGAGGAGAACAAGATCACCAACTTGAAATTCGAGAGGCTTTCGCCTACGATCTGCGTAACTCTTCTGTCGGCTTCTGGCAGTCAGCAGATGATCACGGATCTTGACGATTTTATCGGTTGTCTCTTGAACAAGTTCGGGTCCTGTGATTTGAGTTTCACCCACTTCGCTCCAACAAATCGGGGAGCGGCACTTACGACCGTAAAGTGCTTCAAATGGGGCCATACCAATACTGGAATGATAGCTGTTATTATAAGAGAACTCGATCAAAGGCAGGTGCGAATCCCAATTACCTCCAAAATCAAGAACACAAGATCGGAGCATATCCTCAAGAGTTTGAATAGTTCGCTCAGACTGACCGTCAGTCTGAGGATGATATGCCGTACTCATGTCCAAGCGAGTTCCTAGCGCAGATTGGAGAGATTTCCAAAAGCGGGATATAAAACGGCCATCGCGATCAGATATGATGCTCAAAGGAGTACCATGGCGGCAGACAATTTCCTTGACATAAAGCTGCGCGAGTTGCTCAACACGGTAGTTTTCACGAATGGGCAGGAAGTGAGCAGACTTAGTCAATCGATCCACTATTACCCAAATGCTATCATGCTTGCTTGCTGTCAAAGGTAACTTGGTAATAAAGTCCATTGCTACACATTCCCATTTCCACGTAGGAATTTCTGGTTGTTCGAGCAAACCAGATGGGCGTTGGTGTTCAGCTTTCACTTTAGAACAAGTCAAGCATTTAGCTACGAACACAGCAATATCCTTTTTCATACCGGGCCACCAATAAGTTATGCGCAAATCCTTGTACATCTTATCAGCGCCAGGATGAATAGAATACCGAGATTTGTGCGCTTCACTCAGGATATCAGCGCGAAGATTCTCATCACAAGGGATCCAGATGCGACTGAGATAGCAGAGAATTCCACTCAGATTAGGGACAAAGAGTGCTTCCGCGCCACACGCTAACTCGGCGCGAAGGTTACCATTACTGATGGATGCGCGCTGCGCGTCACGAATACGCGATTCAAGGTTGCTTTGAATCGGCGCGAAGTGAAGCTGGGTGCGCGGCAAGATACAGTTAAGTTGGCAGGGTTTTCGGCTGAGCGCATCGGCTACCACATTAGCCTTACCAGGATGATACCGGATCTCACAATCGTAATCGCTGATGAGTTCGTTCCATCGGCGTTGCCTCATGTTAAGTTCCTTTTGATCAAAGATATGCTGAAGGCTTTTATGGTCAGTGTAAAGGATACACTTAGTACCATAAAGGTAGTGTCTCCAGATCTTCAAGGCAAAAACAACTGCACCAAGCTCGAGGTCGTGAGTTGTATAATTCTTTTCATGAACCTTGAGTTGCCTTGATGCGTAAGCGATAACCTTGCCTCGTTGCATAAGAACACAACCGAGACCTTGGTTGGATGCATCGCAATACACGACAAAATCATCATTACCCTCAGGTAGCGCAAGAACAGGAGCTTCACACAACAAACGCTTGAGCGTCAGAAAGGCTTCTTCTTGCTTCGAGCCCCAAATATATGGTTTACCTTTGTGCGTAAGAGCTGTTAAAGGCAAAGCGATCTTTGAAAAGTTCGAAATAAAGCGCCGGTAATAACCAGCTAAGCCTAGAAAGGAACGGATCTCAGAAGGAGAGGATGGCGTAATCCAGTTCTTGATTGCTTCAATCTTGGATGGGTCGACATGAATACCCATCTTGTTTACAACATGACCAAGAAACTGTACTTCATCAGACCAGAATTCACACTTGGAAAGCTTAGCATAGAGCTGCTCGGTTCGAAGCTTCTGCAACACTAACCGAAGATGTTGCTCGTGCTCGGCCTTGGTCTTAGAATACACCAGAACATCATCGATAAACACGATCACGAATTTATCCAAGAAAGGCCTACACACCCGATTCATAAGATCCATGAAAACGGCGGGTGCGTTGGTTAGACCGAAGGACATGACCAAGAATTCAAAATGGCCATAACGAGTTCGAAAAGCAGTTTTCGGAACATCTTCATCGCGGATGCGCAACTGGTGATAGCCAGAGCGGAGATCAATCTTCGAGAAACAAGAGGCACCTTGGAGTTGATCAAAGAGGTCGTCAATACGCGGTAAGGGATACCGGTTTTTAATGGTGAGTTTGTTCAACTCGCGGTAATCAATACACATGCGAAACGATCCATCTTTCTTTTTAACGAACAACACCGGAGCACCCCAGGGCGAAGAGCTAGGGCGAATGAATCCTTTAGCAGTCAACTCTTGAAGTTGGCTGGCCAATTCTTGCATCTCAGCGGGTGCAAGACGGTAAGGAGATTTAGCTACGGGGGAAGCACCAGGGACAAGATCAATACGGAACTCGACTTCACGAGCGGGAGGGATACCAGGAAGATCATCAGGAAAAACTTCAGGGAAATCACGCACAACAGGGATATCGCGAAGCTTCTTCTCTTCAACAGGTTTAACCACATGGGCTAGAAATGCAATACACTTCTTCCGCATGAGTCTTTGGGCTTCGGCGCAAGACATAAGTTTAAGACCACTGGAGGGTTTTTCGCCGTAAATGTAAAGATCACCATTTTCTCGAGGTAGGCGAATCAATTTCTTGGCGCAAATAACTTCGGCGCGATTATGCGAGAGCCAGTCCATACCAATAATAACATCAAAGCTTCCAAGAGGCATAGGGATGAGGTCGATCAGAAAATCGTTTTCGTTAAGATTAAGCGTACAATCTTTAATCACTGAGTTAATTAAAATAATTTCACCATTAGCCAATTCAACTGAAAAATCTTCTTTTAAATCGTTGCGCGGTCGCGCAAGCTTCTGCTCGAAGGCGCGAGAGATAAAGCTTCGATCGGCGCCAGTATCAAAAAGTACAGAAGCATAAAATCCGTTAAGCAAAAATGTACCATTAACTACGTCATTATTCGCTTGCGCTTGGTGCGCGGTTATGTTAAAAGCTCGTCCACGCGTCACTTGGTTCGAAATCTGGTTCACCGGATTCGCTTGCGTAATCTGAACTTGTAGTCTTGGGCACGCGTTCCGGAAATGACTGGGATCACCGCAGTTAAAGCACGATCTGGGTCGTGGGTTTTGGTAGATTGATTGTGGGTTCTGCGGGTAGACTGGTGGTGTTGGCGCAATTGGATTTGCGGGAAGGACTCTACAGTTTTCAGCAGTGTGACCAGTACGGCCACATCGGTTACAAAGTCGACACGGGGTTTGGGTTGGGTGGTGAAATCTACAGGTTGGGCAAAAGGGATGGTTTCCTGTGTAAGGTTTCTTAGTTGGCGGGGCAGGGAGTGCTGGATTGGTTAAGGCATAGTTATGGACTGCAGGAGGTGCTGGGTAGGTTGACAGTGGGTTAGGCGCGTAAACTGGGGGTTGGTAAACGGGTTGCTGGACAATGGGCGGGTTGGTAAGCGCATAGGCCTTGCGCCTGCGCTTGAGGTTGTTACGGTTTGAGGGTTCTGGTTTGGTTTCTGCGGGTTCAGGGACAGTTTTGGTGGTTTTGGTCTTCTCAGTTCCCCGCAGGAACAGGGTTCCTGCTCTGACATGGTTGTCGCTAAGCACAGCGGCCAACTCGATGGCGTCAGAGAGGGTAACTGGGTTTCTGGCCCATACAGAATCTTGAATTTCCATGGGGAGACCCCCAAGGAATTTCTCGATTGCTCGGCGTGAAGGGGTAACAAGGTGAGGGACCAGTAAGCTTAGCTCGTGGAAGCGCGTCGCGTACTCGCGCGCTTCACCGCTGTACTGCTTCAAGTTCCAAAATTCTTCCTCCAGGCGCTTAACTTCGTTGGGAGGGCAGAATTCTCGCGTAAGAATTTCCTTGAATTCCTCCCATGTCATGCTAGAAGCAGCCTCTGCGCCACGCGCATGAGCTACTCCATTCCACCATGTAAGCGCTCTAGATTCCAGGACACTGGAAGCATACAGGGTTCGTCTGTCTGAGGGGCATTGGGTATGGAGGAAAGTGTTTTCTATCTTCTCGAGCCACTGGAGCATCACGGTGGCTCCTTCGAGACCTGTGAACTTTGGAGGGTTACCCGCATTAAATGTCTTAATGTTATAACTCGAGGTGTTGGTATTGTTTTGGCTCAAAGCTTGGGCTATTGCGGCGGCCATTTCCTGGGAACGTTGCTGTCTACGCATGCGCGAGGCTTCTCTTCTCTGAAATCGGCGAGATAGCGGAGGCATTCTATAAAAGTTTTAATTTTAGTTAATATCTTGGTTTTATCGCAAAGTATAACTTTATAAAGCTTGGTTTCACGGAGTTAGATGCTATCAAAAGTTAAAGTAAAATAAATGACCCAATATGCAGACTTAATAAAGGTAACAAATTCGAATCAGAAATCGACAATTCATGCATCACCATGACTTTCCGAATTCCCAATTTAAAATATACGAGTAAACGAGTATTGGAGATTGACGATTCATGTATCACCATGACTTTCCAATCTTCAATATAAAATATACAAGAAAATGAGTATTGGAGGTTGACAATTCATGTATCACCATGACTTTTCAAGTCTCCAACCTCAGAACATAATCGTAAATGGAAATTGAAAATCAACTATTCATGTATCACCATGACTTTTCGGATTTTCAAATCCCACAAACGAATATGTAAGTAAAATCAATAAAAATCGAAATTCAACCAAAATCGAAATATCGCGAAATAGAACATAAAATCATATACTGCGCAAGTGCGAGCATATTCATAAATAACGAGTAATTAACAATAAGCGCGCAAACATGAGATTTCTCTCATGCGCGAGAAGGGACTCTTAGGTATTCTAGGCCGTTACGTCTAACCACCTATCCTAAAGTCAACGAGCTCTGATACCAATCTGTAACACCCCGACCAAAGGCGGATTATACATCGGGGCGCCACATATTGCTTCATTACTCGCGACACTATTGGAGTCAATATTTATTAATACACATTTTATCGCGCACGCGCAGCGGGGAAAATATAGAACATAAATCAAACATAAATCAATATATTTTAAATTATAACATTCAAACAACATTAACTTGTCTTGATACATTTTAATCTAGGTCCAAAAGTAAAAACGTCCTATGTGTCCACAAGCTCCAAAACAGCTACTGCAAACCTGAACATGTGTTAAAATAAACGTCAAACACTTGCGTGTTGGTGAGGAATCAAGTTTAATACAATACATAGATAACAATAAATCTGCGCGCAACATGTGTATGTCTGGTTTTCAACAAGGGTGTAATCTGATCGGGACCAACTCTAAGAGACAAGACTGCCAGTGCTCACAATTGAGCTCACAAACAAGACTAACTGTGCATGTGTAAACAAAAGAGAAAATCATAAACGAATGTTCTCCCGTGTTCATCTAATGGTACCATGAAAACTGCGGAATAGACCGTCCATACGGTTAATGATCCACACATACAAATAAACAGCCAAGTCTACGTCCTCAACACATGGGATACTGCGCGACTAAAGTTCATAAACAGTTTAAGACTCAAGTTTTGTATGAACACATGAACATCCCAAAGCATTTAAAATAAAAAGGGATTAGATACGAGATAACTCACTTGATAAACGATGCGGTGTAAGATAAAGCAAGAACCAACTTTAAACAAGCACAAGTTAACCTATAAATAAGATTATTGTTTTAATGATCTGTTTTAAGTCTTGATTATAAGTTAGCATAATTAATAAGTAAATTATTATATATAATATATATATATATTACCGGAAAAGCAGGGAAGAACAAGGAGGAAGACGGAGGCAAGAGAGGAGACGGCAGGAGGACAACGGCAGAGAGCAAAAAGGGAGGAAGAGATAATAAGAGAGATTAAGTGTTTTGTGTGTGAAGTGTTAGGAAAATATTATTATTACTTATAGAGAAACCCTAGGAGACATAAACCCTAGAAAAAGGGGAAAAGATCTCAAAAAGTAAAAGAAAAGATATCAACGGTAAAAAGTTCTGAAAAGTAAAGATATCAAAAGATATGGCAGCTGCAGGGGGCAAGATAAAGCTGACAGGGAACAGTAAAAAGCATGGGCGGATCAGATAAAGGTACTGGTCAAGCATGGCAAAAGCAGATCTCAAAAGATTATGTCAGTCACTTTATCTGTCAACCAATGGGGTTGGTGCGCATGCTGCGCCGAAAGTAACTATTCAGACATTAGATGGGTTAGGTCAACGGCTCAAAAGATAAGACAACACAAAAGCAAACGGCTAGATTTAAACAGAAGATACAAGGGTTAAGCGCGGGAAGGCTGAGTGCGCGAGCGCGAAGGCTGGCACAACAATCCTTAGCGCACTGCGGGAAGAATCACATCCTTAGCGTGCTGCGTGAACTAGAATTCTAAGCGCATCGCGGGAAGAACATACATTCTTAGCGTATTGCGGGAAGAACATGCATTCTTAGCGCGCTGCGAGAAGAGTCCTCTTCACGCATCGCAGGAACAAGATGTCTTCACGCAGGCTTCCATGTAAGGAGTCTGGCGCGTGGAGCTGCAGACATCCTTAGGCGGGAAGAACCAAAGGACAAGCAAAGAGTTGAGGGAAACAAGGCTTAAGGGCGGGACGGCGACAAGAGGGAAAAGAAGGCGGAATGAGAGAAGGAAGAGGGAGGGGACGGCGGAAAGAAAGAGAGAGAAAGAGGCGGGAAGGAAATATATATTATTATTAAAAGTAAAATATAAGTATAAATAAATATTAAATCATAAAAGAAAGAGATCGGATAAGGGAAACGGGTACCTGGGTCGGGTCGGATCAGGGCAGATGTCACACTATATATCTAACCGTTTACCACAACAAAATATGAAGAATATATCACCATTTGAAAAGTTGTTCAAACTTAAACCGGATGTTAGTCATATGAAGGTGTTCGGGTGTGTGTGCTATGTATTCATACCGAGCCATCTTAGACACAATATGGAAAAGAAAGCAACAAGGTGCATCTTTGTTAGGTATGATCCGGAACGAAAAGGCTGGCGATTTTGCAACCCAGATACGGGGAGAGTATATGTTTCTCGACACGTTGTATTTGACGAGATGTCGTCATGGTGGTCCCGAAATTGAGAAGTGTTACCGGATTCTGAAAAATTGAAAGAGAAGCTTGAAACCGAAGTAACTTTCAATCTTGGAGAAGTAGAATCAGACAACGAGAAAAATGGGTCGGACCATGTCGAGAACATCGGGCCAGTTGAACCTGAAGATTCGACGGACTATACACCAAGCCGAAGTTCAAACCAAGGCCCATGGCAAACTGGCCGAAGTCCCTCGGCCTAACAACTTGAACCGTCGAGTTCCGAAGCGCATGGATTAAGGCGATCAAGTCGTCAAAGAAAACCAAATCCTCGGTATGCTAATAAGGCAACTGTGGAGGATGAAGAAATCGAACCGGAATCTTTCGACGAGGTAAAAGAAAACCGAAAGTGGATAGTGGCGATGGAAGAAGAAATCAACGCCCCAGGTGAAGAACCAAACTTGGGAATTAGTTCCCCGAGTAGATAATGTAAACATTGTATCGTGCAAATGGGTGTTCAAAATAAAAAGAAAAGCGGACGGATCAGTCGAGCGATACAAGGCACGTCTTGTAGCTCGCGGATTTTCACAACAACACGGGTTCGACTATGATGAGACGTTTAGCCCGGCTGCCAAATTAATCACGGTTCGGGTATTAATTGCAATCGCAACAAGTAAGGAATGGAGCATGTGGCAAATGGATGTGAGCAACAGTTTTCTGTACGTAAACCTTGATCATGTAATTTACATGGATCAACCGAAAGGTTTTGAGAACAAAGAGTGCCTGGGTTATGTTTGCAAATGGTAGAAGTCATTATACGGCCTAAAACAATCACCAAGGGCATGGTTTGGGAAAATATGAGAGTTCTTAGAACACAATGGTTTCGTGTCTATCGTAGCCAATACTAGCCTATTTGTTCGGGCTAAAGAAGACAAGGTGGTGATTGTCCTAGTGTATGTTGACGACTTGATTATCACGTGAAACTTAATTACCGTGATTGATCAATTAAAAGAAAATTCGTGTACCCGGTTTCACATGAAAGACTTGGGAAGGTTAAGTCACTTTCTCGGATTGGAGTTAAAGTACGAACCGAATGGGGTTGTGTTACACCAACATAAGTATTCGGTTGAACTTTTAAGTAGGTTTGGCATGGAGAGTTGCAAACCGGCAATAACTCCAATGAAAACCAATATACAACTTCTAGCATATGAAGGAAAGGAGTTGACGGATACAACTATGTATCGGAAATTGGTGGGAAGTCTAATTTACTTAACACTGACTATACCGGATATAGCATATGCGGTAGGAGTGTAAGTCGGTTCATGCATAATCCGAAGAAACCACATCTTGATGCTGTTAGAAGGGTGTTACGGTACGTTAAAGGAACACCTAGCTTTGGATTTATGTTTAAGAGGGAGTCAAGAATCGAATTGGTCGGGTATTTCGATGTTGATTATGCCGAGACTTGACTACCAGGAGGTCAACACTGGGTATGTGTAATTGATTGGGTCAGGAGCTGTAACATGGAGCAGCAAAAGGCAACCAACAGTTTCGTTATCCACAAACGAAGTCGAGTATAGAGCAGCAACAATGGTTGCTCAAAAGTGTGTGTGGTTGGTACAATTGTTGAAAGACCTAAATCAAAGTGTCAGCCCGAGTGTGAAAATTTATTGTGATAATATATCATCAATAATGCTAGCCGAGAATCCCACGTTTCACGCAAGAACGAAACACTTAGAAGTTCACTATCACTTCATTAGAGAAAAGGTACTCAAGGGTGAAATCGAGTTGGAGTATGTTGATACAAACGGACAAGAAGCCGATATATTCACTAATCGTTAACTAATGTGAAAATGGTGAAGTTTTGCAATGATCTCGGGATGACGAATGCAAGTGTTGAGAGGGAGTGTTAAATGAGCAACACTTGTGGGCTAAGGGTGGTTCGGTTTGATCTCAAAGGGGTGGTTTGGAGGAGATCATAACTAAAGGGACTTCAAAGAAAACTAAGTCATACTTGGTGGCTAAGTTTCCTTAATGGATAAGTCTTTTTAGTACCCATAGTGGATAAGACTTTTTAGTATGGATAAGTTTTGCTTATATACATAATTGATAAGTCTTTTTATGGATAAGTCTAGCTAGTAGATAAGTTTCCTTATTTCAATAGGATAAGGATTGGCTAGATAAGTTTCCTTACTCCTTAAGTTTTTGTTTGCCTATATAAGGCTTGTATGGTTTAGTTGTAAAAATATATTTCAAGTGTGTCTTGTATGGAGTATAAGTTTGTCTTATATCTCTTTTCTTGTTTTCAAATAATAAGAAAACGCTCGTGTGTTTGAGCAAATATTGTTCGATCGGGTATTGGGTGTTGGATTTGTTTACTATTTCACTTGTTTAAAATATAACAAAATCATGTTAACTAATCGTGTTAAATGGGTTAACAAATACACGACACTTTTATAACATGTTTATTAAAAGAATATAATTTTACCAATATATGAGTGTATGAGTATTATATTATAACCTGTTTATTAAAAGATATAATATATCAATATATGATTGTATGGTATATGTATTATATCCTACAAGAAAAAACCCCTAAAAGTAATACTCAAAAGGTCGGGTCGGGTCATTTTTATTCTTAACAGATTATATTTGATCGTGTAAAATGGGTTGTGTCGTGTAACCCGTTATTAAACATGCCCTTGTTCATGTTCAAGAAAACGACTGTTTATTTACACAGGTGGTGGTCGTGTATGTTACCCATGCCGTGTCAAACAAGTTGTGTCCGTGTATGTTACCTATATTAATTGTGTCATGTCATGCCAGTTACCTATATTAATTGTGACATGTTGTGTCTGACGAGTTAAACAAGTTTGCAGCCATCTGAGACTACGGGTCAACGGGCCTAAGATGAAACGGATAATTTTTAATATGGATTTAAACACCCTTAAACTACTCAAATTTTGACTTCATGTAATTTTCAACCTTGTGACTTCTTTCTCTTTTATCTATTTCTTAAAAATATTTGGCATGCTTGACATAACAAATCAAATGAGCCCTACTTGAAACGGGTCATTCTAAGTATGAGTAATTTGTTGGTACGGGTCGAATTGGGTTGACCGGTCAAAACGAGTAACACTTAACCCCATAAGACATTTGTTCTAATTTTATAACTTTTTAGAGACTTAGTTTATATCTTACTCTCAGGTTTAAGTATGCGGACCGCCTATAGGGGAAGGTGGAACCGAACGCGTTGGGTCCTGGTGCCACAGAGGTAATAAGTTGTAAATATTGTTTTATATAAATCTTGATGTTTGAACTCTATTTACGTATATGTTGGGTACCTATTAAGTTTGAGCATAGAAAAAGCAAATGCTACAATTATAAGTTTACAAGTATGTGTGCTTGTTTGTTCATATATAACTAAACATATTTTCCAAGTTTCTTTTTTAGGTGAAAAAGATTCTAGATAAACGTTTATTTAGGTAAAAAAGAAAGCCTCTCATGCTGGAATGTTTGGTATTGCCAACACACCAAATATATACAAATGATACAAATTGGTGGTTGTCATCCTTGTTTCTTTCTTGTAAGTTTTTTTTTTAATTATTCATGGAAGTTTGTATTTAGCATTCCGGTTATGAATGGGTCGATTCATGTTGTATAATGAGTTGGGTGGCTTGGGTCAAAAATTTGCCAAACAAATTTTATTTTGCATAGAACTTCATAACCCATATTATTAAATAAAAGCTGAAGCAGTATAAGTTTTTTATGTTTTATTTGATACACTAATTATTTAGCAATTTTTTTGTACAAAAATATGTTATAGACTGACTCGGTTGGGACAAAAATCACTTGTTTGACACAATACTTAATCCATCCATTGAAGTATCCAAATCTAGCACGAGTGTGTTGTAATGTGACCGGTGCATTGAAATTTGTACATCTTGTTGGATTTACATGTCTTGTTGCTACAACGTATTTGTGATTGTGACATAATCGCAAAGAATCGTAACCGGTAATTTATTTTTATTAGTAACGTTAGATTTATTAGTGAACATACACAAGTAGTGGAAAGGGGCCATGAGCGATACTTGAGATTAACATTTGAACATAATAATTTCACCATCATGTTTACTTTTTCATTTGGTTTGCAATTTACAAATTATACGTTTTGATGATGTCGGAATGAAGTGTTTCATAATTATATTTAATTTTTCTGCCTATTTTTTCATTAAAATCTGTTTATAATATATGTTAAGTGATTAAAACTTAATCAAGTGTACGGTCGCCTTGCAAATTGACTTGTGTTGATGTTAAAAGACTATCATCCTCTTTGTCTCATTAGCCTTGTTTTTACTCAACTCACACTAGCATATGTTGCATTAATCTAAAGCAAACTACGATACCATCACAAACTATACCGATGCCATACAATTTCCGTTTCATCTACGCCACAAACCTTACTCGACTGAGCTAATCCGCATTGAGTCCCACCGCAACGCGCGGGCATATCTACTAGTAAACAAATACATATAAAAGTTACAAGAATCCATTGTTAAATATCTACAGGAAATCTTACCATTAACTTTGTGTTGTAAGAATGGACATAAAAACATTCCACAAAGTGAATTATTTTTCATCAAAATCAGTCACAGGCCTACCTGCAAGTTGCTGTAATGTAATTATGCAAGTCCGTAAGTCTGATAACTGAAAACATACGCTGATATGAAACAACATCATTTACTATTTATCAACTATTTATATTTGACCTAAAATATAAGATCGAAGATCGACCGATAAGCTTATAAGCATGGGAGATCATACTCAATACCAAAGACCACTAACTGTTTTTAAATTCAGTTTTAAGTGTTCTATATCTGAAGCTTCTGTATCAACCAACCCAATCAATGAAAACAGATTAAACACTACAGTAGATCAAAAGTTGTGTTAGTGGGTGGGATGGGTTTTTTTTTTGGAGGGGGGGGGGGTATGGGGCATATGCTATTTTCAGTTAAATCATTTATGATACTGTTTAACCACATTTATCATCAACAAAACCGATCTTGACATATATTGATGCTTCTATTTTAAAGTTGTTTTCTTTACCTCGGAAAAAAACCTAATATACGCTAGGAAGCTCCAGAAATTTGGCAAACCTGACCAAAGTTATAACAGTACCACTAACGTTGAAAGCCAAATTTCAAGATTAAACCATAAATTACAAAATCTGTAATGCAAACCTTTTAATTTCTTAATTTCTTCCTGTCAATAACAAAAATATAAATATGGTTGAGGTCACTTGGCCTATTTAAAATAAAAGGCATTAATCACCTAATTGCAATACAAAAATATTAGAATACCAAATCAAAATCATTTTTGAGAAATGGCTATAACCAGCGACTATTAGCTATAACATATGTCCAAATCTGAAATGAAGAACACCGAAGTCTCTCAGACGGATTTGCCTTAGAAAATTTGAGTTCGTAAAGATGTGGACACATTAAAATGTAGCTTCATCAATTTTACATCATGCCATGGCCCCTTATCTGATCTAAGGCGTCCGTCCACCTTCATTCGGACATGAACCCGATTTGCCAAGAAAAGCTGGCAATTGAAACAAAGACGCAGATGGTCAACTTTATCACAAAAATTATTAGGTCATTTGTTTAATTTGAAACTTTCTTTCTGTTTTAGGAATCAACCGAATTAGGACAAAAAGAATATACCTTGAGCAGTGTATCAAATATGTTTCAAGTGACAGAGATTTGCCATTCATTAAAAAAGTTAGGATAAAAGCAAATTAGAGCGGATTAAGGGGTCGTTTGGGATTGATGTGTTGTGAAACATACATATAATTATTTTATTTGAAAAGGGAGGGAAGTGACGAATTGATGAATTGTGGACCAATTTCTTGGTAATGTGGAAGATAATGGAGTGGAGTTAGGTAAGATGTGATGCTGAAGCGACATTGTAAAGTGGGAAGCTAAATGACGTATACATCCTTTAGTCTAAGTGAGATTATTCTCACATGCGGTACCTGGCTCCATGTACCGATGTCTTTGGAATGATGTTTTGGGTTTCTTCGGTCGAAATTTTTACATCCAGAATCGGAATCCAAGCCTTATTTTGTCTCGATTTGTTCGTGTTTGGATTTTATCTTAATCAGGTTTCAACTACTTAACTGAAGTACTAAAAAAGATAAGAAAAAGAAGCTTATCTTAGCTACGAAACAATAGATTATCACAATCGCAAGCCCACTTACGAATTAAGGAATCCCACAGTAGATTATCCCAACCACGAATGATGAATTGATTGTCGAATGAAGTCTAAATTTAAAACACAATTGTTTAAATACAAATTGATTAATGTTAAAATGGTGGAATAAAATCAATCAACCTTGAATAGAAAAGTTGTGAATGTGTAGCCATGAATTGAAGCGTTGTAACTTAACAACCGAAATATCTATCATATCGGGTTCCTGGAAACCATAGTTCATTCAAATTATTCGGGTTAATCCCAAATACATAAAACAAAATCAGTAATGGAACCAATATATTACTATGGTTCGGGTTTCAGTTATCCACTTCCATTTTGCAACCATGATTAGTAGGGGTAAGCGTAAACCGGGTAAGACCCATGAGACCCGACCCGAATCAGAGTCAGTTAGTTAGTTATAACTTGGTCTGCTATAGGGTCCTAAGAGAACCATTAAATGAGTTCAGGTCGGGTCTCACAGGTCTAACCATTTTCTTTTTGCCTGAACTAATCAGACCTGGACTAATCAGACAAATTATTTACAATAGGGTCGAATTCTGAATTCTAAAAGTACCACTAAATGGGTCCTATTCAAGTACAGGTAAGAATCAAGTCTCGGTGGTCCGACCGATTTACACACCCCTAACATGGAAAGAATCAATTCACAACAACATGCGCATGCTCACTCTCCATCCACACATCACTTCCAAACCCCACACACCCTTACAATGCAATCATCACTCATCATCCCAATCCCATCACCGCTACAAAATAATCTCATCCCTAACTTCCCACCAAAATTCCCATTAAACCCTCTTCACCTCCACCACCGTACTTGCACAACCATGGCTTCCACCACTTTCACTAGATTCAAGATTAATTCAAAATAATAATAATAATAATAATAATAATAATAATAATAATAATAACGATGTGTTTCTTACGGTCCCCGAGTTTGCCGGGAAAGGAGGTGATGATTTGGTGGTGTTGTATACTCACTTAGAGTATGCTTTTAAAAAAATAGCGGCTCTGGTTGCTTCTCCGGTTAATTCCCGCCTTGGTAAAGGTTCCGCTGGCCACGAAGATGTCGGGTCCAGTAGAGATAAACCCAAACCGCTTGACATTGTTTCTGTAAGTAAGCAATGTCTCTATTTGTTGCTTTTTATAAATAGGATAGGATTGGGCTATTTTATTACTTTTAGCTTAACGGGTTCTGGCGATTATGTTGGTTTGCGGCTTGGGATGACTTGTTTGACCTGTTTTTTTGTAATTGAAGAAACACTAAGTGAACCCTGGACAGATTATAGATAATCTGGGGGTTAAGTAATGTTTCCCACGAGGATGAGGTCTAGCAGAGAGTTGTTCTTCAGGGGACCTGCAAAACAGACACCGTAAGTTCGTCACTGAGAAGGGGGGGTTCCTCCTTGTGACCACCCTCCGGCGTGAGAATCAGACTAGATTGCTCTGAATATAAGTGTATATTAAGAGATTGCTAGATAAGATTGAGATATCAGATGATGTCCTTACCATTCCAAGGTGTTGGAGTATTTATAGCCGAAGGTGGGGTTCCTAGAAGGTACAGCCGGCTGAATAGTATTCCTGTTCCACCAACAGTGGACTACGCACAGGCCATGCTGGTTGGTGGGTAGGCTACGGCCAACAGTAAAGGTCGGCTGTATACTGTTCCTTTACTGCCGGCTACGCACTGTTCCACCAACTGTAGGCTGTGCACGTCCCATCGTAAGGGTTGGTGAGTAGGCAGCGGCTAATAGTGACAAACAGTACTAGAGGGTGCTCCTCCTCGTATTGTTGTCGGTGAGCTGTCACCCTGTGATTGGTTCATGGGCTGCTCTGGTCAAATTGTCTGTTCCGCCCATACCTTAGTAGGTATAGTACGAAAGACCTTCCAGAAGCATACAGACTGGCTCATTTAGGCGGGAGTATTCCCGCCTTGCTCATTCCTTCATGTGACTACTGAAGTAGCTAATGCCTTGTGCGTGTAGCCTTGCTGTTAGTGCGGGTAGCCTTCCCTGATGGCTTGTATCCGCAGCTGCGGGAACAGGCGGGGTTCTTCACCATTGGGAGGCTTTCCCTGCGGGTACAGCTGGCGTACTGCGCGTAAGGTTCTTTGAGCATGGTGGGTCCTGCTGGAGCAGTTGGTCATTGCGCAGACGTCCCTGTTCAAGGTAAGTCTTACGGGTCCAACTGGGCTCTGCTGGGACCTACCTCTTCAGTAATGGTTATTGAAGTTATGTTTTATGTGACTGACTACAAAGGGGGATGAATATTGATCAAACATATTCTTGTTACCCGTGAAAACTCGTGTTGTGTTTGTTTTCACATCTCCAACCCACAAACACGACCCGTTTGATATCCAAAGTTGAACTACGATTAATCTTTCTAATTCATAATTTACTTCACAGTTTAAATTAGAACTAAATCTATTTCCCAGAACGAGATCATCTTATCAAGCTTAAGAACCTCCGGAAAGGTTGCAGCCATGGCTTCCGAAGAAGACGACGCTCCTGTTTGGATAACAGATGACGGGCCGTTTGTGGTGGTTACAGATCCTCTAGACGGGTCCCGCAATATTGACACATCTATCCGAACAGGAACCATTTTTGGGATCTATAAACGGTTGATTGAACTTGACAGTCTTCCAGTGGAAGAAAAGGCGCTGCTTAACTCGTTACAGAGTGGCAGTCGGCTTGTTGCAGCCGGATATGTTCTTTATTCGTCAGCCACTATTCTTTGTACTAGCTTCGGTTCTGGTGCACATGCGTTCACATTGGATCGTTCGTCAGGTGACTTCGTTCTCACGCATCAGAATATCAAGATTCCTCCTCGAGGTAATATTCTGTATTCGTAAAGAATGTGAGGTTTAACTTGTTGAGTTATATAGTTTTTGGTCTAGTAATGTTAAAAAAGTACTTTATTTTGGATACAATCTAGTTTTTAGTAAAATGTAAATCGAAATATTGATAAAAGCTTGTATAGAGTTATAGAGAATTACACGTATTTCTAGTTCTAGGAGAAAAACTATATATTATTTCTTATGTAACAGGCTGTTTGTAACTAGAGGTGTAAACAAGATGAGCCGCTAATGAAGTACTCAAGATCAGCTCATTCAAAGCTGAAATTTAAGAAACTTCATATAAGCTCGTTTATGCCTGAGCTCATATACGGAGCTTAGTTAGGCTCACTACCTAAACGACCATATTATTTTTTATAATTGTAAAAATTTTGATTTAATCAGCTAAGTATATTACATAATAAAAAATCTTTATATATAACTATGATAAAATATCTAATAATAAATAATTATGCGTATAGTTATTACAAAAATACCTATATAATGTGTATTATGTTTATACATATAAAGTTATGATTATAAATATAAAATCAATATTATATGTATGTAAAAAAAATTAAATAACTAATAAACTAACAAACTTGAGCTACAAAAACTTTCTAACGAATTGAACTCAATCTTTAAAGATAGAGCTTGAAACGAGCCGACCTGAGCTCTACTCGGCTCGTATGCACGCCTATTTGTAAAATTCCTAATTTTTTACAATTATTTTTAATATTACACTAATTGTGAATTATAATTCTTTTTACAGTTATTATTAAAAATCCTCAAATTTGGTTTTTACTTTATATGCAATTCCTTAACTGTATTAGGTCAAATATATTCAGTCAACGATGCTCGATATTTTGACTGGCCCGAGGGTCTTAGACGGTACATCGACACAATAAGACAAGGCAAAGGCAAGTTCCCTAAAAAGTACTCGGCGCGTTATATTTGTTCACTAGTTGCTGATTTCCACAGAACTTTAATGTACGGTGGAGTGGCAATGAACCCGAGAGATCATCTTCGACTTGTTTACGAGGCAAACCCGTTGAGTTTTCTTGCGGAACAAGCCGGTGGAAAAGGTTCAGATGGTAAGCACCGAATTCTGTCTATTCAGCCTGTTAAATTGCATCAAAGACTTCCGTTGTTTTTGGGAAGACCGGATGATATTGATGAGTTGGAAAGCTATGGTGATGTTCAACAAACAGTGAATCCTGGTTATGATGTATGATATGTATATATATATATATATATATATATATATATATATATATATATATATATATATATATATATATATATATATATATATATATATGTGAGTGTGCTTCTCTGAAAAGATGTAAATTGTTATATGGTCGGGTTGCTATTTTTGGTACTTTTTGATGATCATGGTGATGTTTAGTTCTTGTTTACGTTGTTCTTTATATGTGCATCTACTAAATACCTTCTTTCTGCAGTCTAAGGAGAAATTCTTAAAAATTTACTATAAAGTTTTTTAACTAAAGTCCGACTTTGTTACTACCGATTTGAAAATGCTACCAAAGTACAAAAAGCGACTGAAAAGTGAAAACAGCTATCTTAAAAGACTGAAAAGTGAAAACAGCTATCTTAACCAAGGTCCGCCTTTTTTACTACCGATTTGAATATGCTACCGAAGTACAAAAGCGGCTGAAAACAACCACAAAGCAACTTGATTACTACTGGGATGAAGTTGCTAACGAAAAACAGGTTACTGCCAGTAACTTGTTATTAATTAATACTTACCTATAATTTATTGCTATTAGTGAAAGCTGAAGTAGTTAAGATGGATATGCCAGATGAGGTCTTGTAATTATTATCTATATATATACACTAGATTTTATCCTGCCATAATATTACGGGGTTGTTATACATTATTCGTTTATATATTAAATATATTTTTTCGGATTTTAATTTTATTTATTGTACAGAAATAAATAATATACATAGTATTTGATGATAAAAGGTTGTTATACATTATTCGTTTATAATATTAAATATATTTTTTGGATTTTAATTTTATTTATTGTACAGAAATAAATAATATACATAGTATTTGATGATAAAAGGGTTTCACAAATATACGAGTCTTGTAATAAGAGGTGCGTGATAAACAGGAACACAAACAATATTTGGCTAACACCCAAACTTTATTAATCAAGAAATCTGACTCAAAAACTTGATACAACTTGTCCTATACCCTAAACACGGTATTTATAGCTAACCTAACACATTATACTATAATCGGGATTCTAATTAATCAATTTCATAATAATCATCTTCCTATCAGGTAAACAATAGGAAACTAGATAATCATCCATAAATTGATTAATATTATTTAATCATTAACTTACACGCCAAGTTAATATCCTAGTCATCCCATGCAACAAGCCACGAACCGACTCGGGAATTCCCAACAATCACCCCCCCTGAATTTCTGAGTCGTACATGAAAGATCTTCCAAATTTTTAAAAGCTTGCATCTCCTTGAATTTAATCCGCGCGAGATCAACCAAAATCCGTATATTCTCGATTCGTGTTTCCGAGGCGAACACTTCATCATAATCAATCCCGGGTTGTTGAACGTATCCTTTCACCACAAGCGTCGCCTTGTGTTTGTTTATTGGATTACGTTTTACTTTGAATACCCGTTTTGAACCGATTGGTTTGACTCCTTTTGGTAACCCCGTTAAACTCCACGATTTCTTTTTCTCGATTGAATTGATCTCGGCCAGCATAACTTTCATCCACTCGGGTATCGATTCCGCTTCATCAAAACTAATCAATTCATCATTCAATAACACTAGTAGTTTTTCGAGTTTTTCATTGGAATTTACCTTACTACAGTTTGCGACGGGGTTTGTGCTGTTAGCAACTGTTAGGGCACATATATTTTGTGCTGAGGATATGTTATCCTTACGTAATTTATGGATCAATTATCCTTATTATATGCTCCAGATTATGTCAGGATCAAGGATCCTCAGTATTTATGATATACTACCAGTTGTTCTCTTTGTATGGTGTTATATTGATAGGTATAACGGCTAGTGACTCGGTCTACCCACTAATTCGCAGTATAAGGGAACTCGCACGTGGTCAAAGTTGATGCAACGTTTCTATGGAGTAGTGGCGGATTTATAGGGCTAGTAGTTTATATATTTTTTGTATTTATATTGAAATATGATCAGTTAGGAAAACACAACATTGCACACAGTTGAGAACATTTGATTTACTCTGAAACCCTAGAAGTTAACACACACATAGTATTCTTTGTATTTGACAGAACCGAGCCCCGGTGCGGAAGTGTGTCGAACGGTGATAACCGAGCTCGGATCTTGGATCGAATCGTAACTAGTATTCACTCTTGAATGATAATAATGGACGGATGTGGAGAGTTCGATTTGATTAACAATCAATAATAGGATGAACAATTGTAATCAAAATACAAAAGATAGATGTAGAAGTATGATTTCATTAACCGAATGATTTTCATCAAGAACACTCCTACATACATAATCATAAAGGAACGGCCACCCGGGGAGAGCTCTTCCTCGGGGGGAAACTCTCAACACCAAGAAAAATCTCACAATGCACACATGACCTAAATAAATGACCTAATCCATCTATTTATACTAGTCTTGTGCCTTGGTCTTCACTCCACCGCCACTTGATAATACCAAAGGAATAAAATATAATATAATATTTCACCCGACAAATGCTTCAATTACTCGTTATAATATCTTGTTGTCTTTCTTTTATTTCTCATTATAAACGAGTAACAATCTCCCCCTTAGACCGATGCCATCGAATCACTTTCACGATCACCTCATAACCCGATGCCTTTCATAGAAATTCTCCCCCTCACAATAAGCGTCTCCCATTTTTCATTACAAATCATCTTCTCTTTATCTCTTTTGGATATAGTTGTATAGACATAAGTTCGTGGATTAAAACATCAATGACCAACTACGAGTTAATCCGAAATCGCAAAAGGAAATAAACTCAAAATTTTCGAGTCTTTCACTTGATTCGACCAAAATTTGCAATGAAATTCCATATGAATTTTCTTCCCCAATTTCGTTGCAATGTCATAAACGAATGTGTCTTTAAATCAAGTGCGGGTGAATATCTTCAATTCAAAAAATCTTGACCATCCCTATCAAGAATTGTTGATAAATATTCAAAATAAACGCATTAAAAGATACCTTTTGTGGTTGAAAGTTGACATTTGACATGGTTAACTTTTGAAATGATCTGGATAAATCAAACATCTTGTTCTTGTAAGCACCTTGTTGAAGTTGTGAAATTTTTGTGATTTTTGCCCAATTTTTGCTCAAAATGTCTTCAAAAATGACCAAAATACCCCTCGTTGACCCGACACAGTCAACGGCTGAGTTGACTAGAAAAGTCGCTTCCAAACAGTCACTCATACTTGGGCAAACAATTTTCATTTAGAACACATGGTCAAAAAGTCAACGGATAAGCGAGTATACATTCATTTCTTCATCTTGGCCCGTTTGACTTGTATCGGCTGCAAAATGACGTGAATAAGCGGCTCGAGACGCATATCTTAGAAGCAAAAATTCAAAACCATTTCATATCAGCAAATAAGTCGTATCAGCAGCTGCAACATGTATCTGTTTGTGAATTAAAATCAGCTAAGTGATCGTGTTATTTCATTGGCTAACTACTTGAGATCATCAACTTGTTAAACAAATAATTACTCGTGAATACCAAATCAGCCCATTAATAATCTGTGCAGCAACAATTGATTGAAGCACATACTCATATCAAATAAATAACTACTCAAACTTTATCATAGCCTCAATCTGTTCGGGATTATATTATTCATATGAACTGCAATATGTCGAAAATACCCTTGCTTTCAGCTGAAAATTACTGAACAACCCATTAAAAATTTGTGCAGCAGCAGAATTTGCATTAGCGGCATCAAAACGACGAAAATACACCAGCTTAATACCAGTAGCTTAATACAAAAACTCGATATCTGCATACCAGTAGCTTAATACAAAAACTCGGACACTTATTAACACTTAATCATATCTGCATACCAGTAGCTTAATACAAACTCGGACACTTATTCTCATATGTTTATGAATTAAAATCTTATGTGCAACAGCAGACATACTCGAACAGCAAATTACCCAATAGCCCACGTCCCTATGTATTCGAAACTTGTCAGATCAGCAGCAGTAACTGCAATATCTTTGCATGTATATGTCGGTGCAGCAACTCTTCTAATTCAAACACATAAATCTGAATCAAATATACATCGGCAACAAAAAAGAATAAATAATCTCTCTTCGTAACTGATTTTTGCAATAGATATATAAGCAAATAATCGAACACCCTTCAACAACCAAAACAAGTGCTTGTGAATCTTGAACTGTTTGAGCTAATTTGTATACCAGCAACATGTACTCGTGAGAAATCAGCCCCTCGAACACTCAATATAAAGCAGCTCGAAAATATATTCTAGCCCCGTTGATTTCCCCAAATTATGAACATAATGAACCCTAATTTCTTAGAGGTCAAATTAAGCCCTTACAACTTGAAATTAAGCACTGAAATCAGTCCATATCATTAGGGAATCATCATTCTAACACAAATCATCCATCAATTTCACCAAAATTTCAAATTCAAAGCATCAAACAAAAACTAGTTTGAACAAAAACGAACCAATATTGTAGATTTGGACAAAACTGAATACATAAACATGAAATTGATGTTGAATCTCCAAACTAATCAACGACCCAAACATCAATCCACATCTATAATCCTTCAATCATCAAATTTCATCAAAATCCATGCAAAAACCCATAAAAACTTCAACAAACTTCATTGTTTAACGTCCACGGCGGATTCAAGAGTGAATTTAATCAAATTAAGCGGTTAGTCTGAACGATTCAGTAACCTAGATCTGATACCAACTAACAGAACCGAGCCTCGGTGCGAAAGCGTGTCGAACGGTGATAAACGAGCTCGGATCTTGGATCGAATCGTAACTAGTATTCACTCTTGAATGATAATAATGGACGGATGTGGAGAGTTTGATTTGATTAACAATCAATAATAGGATGAACAATTGTAATCAAAACACAAAAGATAGATGTAGAAGTATGATTTCATTAACCGAATGATTTTCATCAAGAATACTCATACATACATAATCATAAAGGAACGGCCATCCGGGGAGAGCTCTTCCTTGTTTTGGACAAAAATCTACTAAGGTTAATGTATCCAAATATGTTATGTGGGATTTAGTGCTAAAATGATAACAGTGATTATATGAACGAAATAGAGATGAACACCGTGATTTGTTGCGAGGAAAAACCCCTTGATCTTGATTAGATCAAAGGAAAAAAACCCCGGGTGATGACAAATCATCTATCACCACTTTATTAATAAAAAAAAAGGGTTACAACGGGTGGGAGCTCAAGCAGAATACAAAGAGAACTAAAGTGTATTGTGCGTGTGAATTATAGTGTGTTTCATAATGATATCTATCTCTGCCTTAGATCCAATATATATACAAAAAATAAAAGGTAACTTATTCAAAGTAAACCCCAAAGACTAGCCTTAAAAATAGGAACCACTCTCTATCCCATCATCAAACCGTTAGAACGAGGTGGAGTAGCTGACTCCGGTCTTCTAGGATATTTTAGGCACGTTGGCAAATTAAATACAACAAATGAGTCGGCTCCACTAAGTCTTTCTTCAGGATTCTTTTTCCTTAGCTTTTTCCTTGTTTCCGGGATATTTTGTGCCACTCTTCCACTATCTTAGTCCTTCACTTTTGACCACGTGCTAAAGGATCCTTGTAGCGAAATATATAGTAGACCAGGTCTTGGAGCCGATATATAAATCCGCCATCTTCCCACTATCTTTAATCATGACTTTAGAACACGTGTTTGACAAGTCCAGTAGCGAGATATCAGGTGGAATAAGTCTTGGAGATGTTATATCTATCAAATATTAATCTGCACATAAGAAAAATCGTTAACAATAACAATTAATGAGGAACTTTTCAGAAGGATAATTGATCCAAACACATCTTCAAGAATAACATATCCTCAGTATTCAGTTATACGTGACCCAACAAGAAGTCCTATAAATCCGCCATTATCCCCATTAGACGTGTTACAACCATTTGACCACGTGCCATATCTTCTTGACTGCGAGTTAGTGGATAGACTGAGTCTTCTAACCGTTACACCTGCTAAATACAAGACTACACATGAGAACAACCGTTAATTAGTAATAAGTACTGAGGATCCTTGATCCTGATATGATCTGGAATACATGCTAAGGGTAACTGATCCAGACATATGCCGGGATAACGTATCCACAGTGTCAAATTTCTGCGCCCTAACAATTGCCCCCAAAATGGCGGTTGTGATAAGATCACATCTGTCATTTTGCCTTTGAATTCAAACTTCCAGCAAAAACATATGAGATTTGACAAGCTAGATATAATTATCAAATATCTATAGAGTTTCCTTAGGAACTTCCCTTCCGGCTATATATCCAACTCCTCTTATTCTCCCTACACATCATGAATAGCTAGTAACACATGTTTAACCAGGATAGATGGTCCATATTTTGAATGGTGAAGTCTGGTTTAAAAATTTTGGTAATTTCAAGTAAGTTTTTAATGAACAAAATCTTTTAACTATTTGCTTATTACTTGTTATTTTGAAAGTTTGTTTGGTATATAGCTTTAGTCTCATTGAAAGTTTTGAGAAATACTCTTTAGTATAAAGTTTTCAGGATAGAATATCCTTGTAAAATAGACCAAGAATTTTATATCCTTAAATAATAGAACTTACAAAGATTTTAACCAAATAAATGTAAATCGATAGGCATAAACCATACCATAAGGTCTCACTAGACCTGAGTTACCATAAGTAGGAATCTTTTCGTGATCCTTGTAGAAGTAATTTATGGATTTTGGATCCACAAGTCATGATTTTTGTAATTGAACTTAGAACATCTGTTGCAAACAACCTATAAGATTAATCGGGGTTAGACCCATTAAACTAGGGACAAGCCCATAAATAAACTGGGGACTAGCCCGTGCAACTGGGGACAAGCCCAAAAACTGGGGACAAGCCCAAACTGGGGACAGGCCCAAACTGGGGACAAGCCTAAAAACAGGGGACAAGCCCAAACTGGGGACAAGCCCAAAAACTGGGGACAAGCCCAAACTTGGGACTGGCCCAAAATACGGATGTCAACTAGGGATTCGCCCAAACCAGGATTTAGCCCAAACTTGAGATAACATGAAAATGTTATAAATCGGTGGTATGGTACGTCTACCATAAATCATAGGATCCTCCATATAGCCGAAGACAACAAAATTGTCAGCCACTAAACGTGTACCGGTCCCGCTGCCCCGGACTATACGTTGGATAGCGTGCGCTCCAGGCGAGAGTGTAGAAACTCTAATTTATAAGAAAGGTGAAAACCTTTAAACCTTGGAGGATATGAGCATCGGGAGTCATACCCAATCGTGGGCTAGGCCAAGGGAAATAGTATAGTACTTTAAATGTAAAGGAGAGGTGACCAACCTCTTGATCACCGAATACATTACCAGTATCCTGCATTGTTACTTAAAACTTGGAAGAACAAATGTTAAGAGTATGTTATCCTTAAACTAATAAGAATCTTAAATGAATGAGTAATTAAATAGATATTACCAATTTTGGGATCCTTGATCCTTTAAGGATACTTGATCCTCAGAGAATATTTGATCCTGGTTAGAAAAATACTTCTTGAGATGGATAACATTCCATGCTCTTGGTAACCTGTTGCCTTCCATAGTGAGCAAATTATATGCCCCCTTTCCCGCTTCCGACTCGATCAGATAGGGACCTTCCCACTTGGGTGCTAGCTTCCCATCTGCCAGATTGGTTGTGTTCTGGAAAGCTTTCCTCAAAACTAAATCTCCTTCTTGAAATCTTCTTATCCTTACGTTTTTGTTGTATTCCCCAGCTACCCTTTGTTGATATGCTGCCATTCTGATCATGGCTAGGTCTCTGAGCTCTTCAACAGTATCCAAGTCTTCGAGAAGGATTTCTCTATTGACCTCAGGATCACAGATGCTCGTTCTGGATGTAGGAACCACCATCTCTGTAGGGATTACTGCTTCTGATCCAAACACCAATGAGAAGGGTGTTTGGCCCGTTGCATTCTTGGGTGTTGTCCTGTCAGCCCAAAGAACATAAGGTAACTCTTCGGCCCACTTTCCTTTCTTGGATCCTAGTTTCTTCTTCAAGTTTTTGATGATTATCTTGTTGCTTGATTCTGCCTGACCATTAGCTTGAGGATGTACCGGAGTAGAAGTAATCATCTTGATGCCCCAACTGTCACAAAAGTTAGTGGTTCTTTTCCCGATAAACTAGGAACCATTGTCATAAATAATTTATGAAGGGATACTAAATCTAGTAATAATATTTCTTTTAATGAAAGATATCACCTCTTTTTCACGTACATGAACAAAAGCTTATGCTTCTATCCATTTTGAAAAGTAATCAGTCATTGCAAGCATGAATACTTTTCCTCCTGGTGCCTTAGGTAGTTTACCCACAATATCCATGCCCCACTTCATTAAAGGCCATGATGAGGTTATAGGATACATAGGTTCTGCTGGTTGATGTAGGATGTTAGCATGCCTTTGACAAGCATCACATTTCTTTGAGTATTCCATGGAATCTTTCTTCATTGTTGGCCAGAAGTATCCTGTTCTTAGAAACCTAGAAAACAGAGCTCTACCTCCGGTGTGATTACCACAATCACCTTCGTGAAAGTATTTGATCACCTCTTGGGTTTCAGGATCCTCGATGCACCTCAAGTATGAACCTGCAAGAGATTTCCCATATAGCATATCATGTAATAAAATGTATTGTTGTATTGTGATACCTTGAGTTTGAAAGACTTAGGATTCTCTGTGGCTTTAATTTCATCATCTTGAATGTATTTTTTGATTGGGAGGATCCGTGATCCTTGGTTGTTTGAGGATGATGGATCCCAAAGTATGATTGTTTGTCAGTTGTTATCTCCACAACTTCTTGTTCTCATATTGCTGGCGAGAGTATATGAATGATTGGGATCTTCGTGTCTTCTGGAATCTTCAAAGATGAGGCAAAATTTTCCAAAGCATCTGCCCCAGCGTTCTCTTCCCTTGGTACCTGTATAATGCTAAACAATTCGAACGATTTTGCTAATTACTTCAAAACATCTAGATATTTGATTAGTTTTTCTCCTTTAACAGCATATGAGCCATTAAAGTGGTTAGCAATCAACAATGAATCTATATAAACTTGAAGATACCTGATCTTCATGCACTTAGCTAATTGGAAACCTGTGATCAGAGCTTCATACTCTGCCTCATTGTTCGTTGCTTGGAATTCACAGGCTATAGACTGGGGTAATATGTCCCCCAGTGGCGATTTCAGTAGGATACCCAATCCTGTTCCTCTTATGTTGGAAGCTCAATCAGTGAAGAGTATCCAAGGATCCTTGGTCCCTTCTAGTTGTTGAACCTCCAAGTTAGCTTCTTTCTGCATGTCGCTACTGAAATCAGCCATAAAGTCTGCGAGTGCTTGTGACTTGATGGCTGTTCTGGGCTCATACTGAATATCATATGCACTCAGTTTCACATCCCACTTGGCCATCCTTCCTGACAATTCTGGCTTTCTAAGAACATTCTTAACAGGATAGTTAGTTCTCAAAGTAATAGTATGTGTTTCAAAGTAATGTCTTAATTTAGTAGAAGCCATAATAAGTGCAAGAATTAATTTTTCTAAATGAGAATACCTAGCTTCTGCATCTAAAAGACTTTTACGTACATAATAAACGGGATGCTGTTCACCTTCATGATCCTTCACAAGGACATCACTTACAGGATTTCTTGAGACAGCTAGGTACATGTATAAGGATTCTCCATTCACAGGCTTCATCAGAGCTGGAGCTAAGGATAAGTAATCCTTCAAGGCTTTGAGTGCAGCCTCATGCTTTTTGGTCAATTCGAACTTCTTATTTTTCCTAAGAATGTCGTAGAAATCTTTGCACTTTTCGGAGGATATGGAAATGAATCTGTTGAGAGCAGCTATTCATCCCGTTAGCCTCTGGACATCCTTATCATTCACAGGGGATTTTAGATTGATGATGGCTTCTATCTATTCGGGGCTTGCTTCTATCCCTCTTTTAGTCACCATGTATCCTAGAAACTTTGCAGCCTTAACACCAAAATGGTATTTTGACGGGTTCAGTTTCATGTTATACTGGTCGAGGATATTGAATGCTTCTTCAAGATCTGTGAGGTGATCCTCAGCCTTCTTTGACTTCACCACCATATCGTCTATGTAAACCTCCATAGTCTTGCCTAACTGATCCTTGAACATCATGTTGACTAATCTTTTATATGTTGCCCCTGCATTTCTTAGTCCAAACGGCATAGTAATATAACAGTATATGCCGGTAGGAGTCATGAATGTTGTATCCTCTTGATCAGATGGTTCCATCTGAATTTTTTGAAATCCAGAAGAAGCATCCATAAAGGTAAGCATCTCATGTCATTTCATTGCATCCACCATGGAGTCTATATGTGGTAATGGGAAAGGATCTTTGGGGCATGCCTTGTTTAAATCGGTAAAATCGACACACACCCTCCACTTTCCATTCTTTTTAGAAACAACAACCACATTAGCTAACCATTGAGGATACTTAACCTCTCTGATCATACCAGCCTTAAGAAGTTTTTCAACTTCTTCTTTTATGATCACGTTCCTCTTAGGAGAGAATTTTCTTCGCTTCTGGTGGACGGGTTTAACAGATAAATCAAGGCCTAACTTATGAGTAATTACCTCCTTAGAAATAAATGTCATGTCTGAATGTCTGAAGGCAAATTTAGACTTTCTTCGCTTTAGGAAGGATATCCTATCCTCCTCGATCTCACTAGTGATACCGGATCCTAGGAACACTTTTACATCTGGATCCTCGGGGTCCAATGATACTTCTTTTATGTTTTTCTCCCGAGCTTCCAGCACGTCCCTAGGATGTTGCTGTGGTTGCTATGCTATAGTCTGTTTTGCTGTCGACTTCATTGACGAAGAATAGTAGTTCTTGGCCTCCACCTGATCACCGTCTATCCTTACTACTCCCCAAGGGGTGGGGATTTAATGCATTGATGGTAAGTAGAAGCCACTGCCTTCATCCCGTGTAGGCAAGGCCTACCTAAAATAACATTGCAACAAGAAAGGTTATCAATAACACAGAATTTCTGGTAAGAATTTAATCCTTCGATGTATATTGGGAGGTTAATGTCCCCCAATGTTTTCTTGGTTTCTCCACTGAAACCAACTAACACCGACTTCCTTGGAATGATCTTCGAGTCCGGTATGTTCATCTTCTGAAGCACATCGTGTTGGATGATATTGACTGAACTTCCACCATATACTAGGATCCTGCGTACATAATGGTTAGCAGTAAACAAAGTAATGATCAAACCATCATGATGTGGATCCTGGATGTTTGATTTATCTTCTTCATCGAAAAATATCCTTTTGTCAGTCATCAAGGTGGTGGATATAATTGGTCGTTCCCCGTTATCCAGCTTGGTATCCTTAGCGAGCCTCTTCGCTGCGGAGAAGGAAGTGCCGCATATGTCTGAGCCTCCGGAGATGAAGTTGATCACTTGAGCATCTGGTGGGGGCGGAGTAGCTTTTTGAGGAACCTCTTCAGGATCCTGGATCCTGGACTTTTTTCTTCCCAAGAGCTCCTTAAAATGGCCCTTACCCAGGAGGTATCCAATTTCCCTCCTTAAAACGATGCAATCGTCCGTCATGTGGCCAAAATCCTCATGGAAAGCACACCATTTGGATTTGTCTCTAAAGGTGGTTGACTTATCGTTCTTTCGGGGCCACCTTGCCTTCTCCCCTAGATCCTTCATGGCACAGATCAAACCATGGGTATCTACGGAGAAGCAAAACTCTGAGATACTAGGATAGTCTTCATCATCGTCTCCTTATTCAACTGCTCGAACGTTTTGATTGTTGAACTTGGTGTACGGCTTCGAGTTGTTGTTTCTGTATGAGGATCCTTTATTCTTGTCTGGGGATTCTTGCTTTGTCTGAGCCCCCAATCGTTCTTGGATCTTTTTGTCGTCTTCTAGCCGTATGAACCTTAGTGCTCTGTTCCTTACTTCATCTAAAGACCTGAAATGAGTCATATCATTATAAAAGGGGGAGCCCCTCTGAAGTCCCATCTTGAATGCTTCAACAGTAGTAGCTATGTCAATATTTGGGATTTCCAGAGCTTCCCTGCCGAACCTTGTAACGAAATCCCTAAGGGATTCGTTACTAGGTTGGATAACTCGGTATAGATCACTAGTTAACTTCTCAAATTTCTTGCTACAGGAAAATTGACTGTTGAACAAGTTAACTAAATGTGAGAAAGAAGTAATAGAGAAGGGAGGAAGACTTAGCAGCCATTTTAATGCAGATCCTGTTAGTGTGGATCCAAAACCCTTGCACAGACAAGCCTCCTTTAGCCTCTCGGGAATTGGATTTATCTCCATCATTCCCCTGTATTGGGCTACATGCTCTTCAGGATCAGTGGTACCATCATACACTTTCATGTTGGAGGTTTGAAAGCATTTTGGGATCTCCGCATCACAGATTGGTGGAGCAAATCTGGACAGTTTGTGGCTTCCTTCTGGTATCTCAGGATTGGACATATAACCCCTGGTACGCTGGATATCATATCCTTGAGTTTCTGCAGTTCCTTAGCGATAGCTTGATTGATACCTGCATCCTGTATGGAACCACAGTTAGCATCTAAGGATATAGGATCATACAAGTTACCTCTTTGTTGCGTGAACGTCGGCATTCCAGAAGAGTGGCTGATGTAAGAAACGCCTGCTATAGGAGTTGGTCCACCAGAAGCTATGGTCTGCATGGGGATTATATCTCCTTCATGGACCTTAGAGGACCGCTGATGTCGAACCCCTGAGAATCCTTTATCCTAAAAGAAGGATTCTTGATTATGAACGAAGGATCCTAGTGGTTGAGAGTTGAAAGATCCTTGAAGATATTATCTGGAGGATCCTGGTTGGAGAATCATTGGTCCTTGCTGAAAGGTTGAAGATCCTTGAGCTGGTTGACCCATGGACCCCTGGTGAAGGATAAATGATCCATGCTGAAAAGTTGAGGATCCTTGAACCTGTTGACCCATAGACCCCGGGTTAAGGATAGATGATCCTTGCTGGAAAATTGAGGGTCCGTGAGTCTGTAGATTCATGGCTCCCCGTTGAAGGATGGATGATCCTTGAGTTGGTTGAGCCAAGGATATCGGAGTATTAAAATCCAACATTCTGGGCATCAGAGAAGTTTGATCCTCCGCCGGCCTCTTAGTCTTCTTGAGATCTTCAATCTCCGGAAGGATCCTCTGGTTGGTCTTGTTCTGCTAATTCATGTAAGCCTTAACCTGCGAAAACATAGAAGAAACATCATTGTTAGTATTAACTACCGAAGTGGCAGTAGCGGTTTCAAGCTCTAGAAGACTGGTAGATGCGTCTTGTTTCCAGTAGCAGTAGCCCGTGGTGCTCCCGTGATTGGAGGAGGCATCAGCGACAAAGTTCTTGATGAGAGAGAAACCGAAGATGGCATGGTTGATGAAGAAAAAGTTGATTGAGAGGCCATTGATAGTGATATGGGTATGAAAGGTTGAAAATTGATAGGAAATAATCTGGATTATAGCACCAATTGCCCCACGGTGGGCGCCAAATTGTTTTGGACAAAAATCTACTAAGGATAATGTATCCAAATATGTTATGTGGGATTTTGTGCTAATATGATAACAGTAATTATATGGACGAAATAGAGATGAACACAGTGATTTGTTCCTAGGAAAAACCCCTTGATCTCGATTAGATCAAAGGAAAAAAACCCCGGGTGATGACAAATCGTCTAACACCACTTTATTAATATCAAAAAAGGGTTACAACGGGTGGGAGCTCAAGCAGATTACAGAGAGAACTAAAGTGTATTGTGCATGTGAATTACATTGTGTTTCATAATGATATCTATCTCTACCTTAGCTCCGGTATATATACAAAAAATAAAAGGTAACTTATTCAAAGTAAATCCCAAAGACTAGCCTTAAAAATAGGAATCACTCTCTATCCCATCATCAAACCATTAGAACAAGGTGGAGTAGCTGACTCCGGTCTTCTAAGAAATTTTAGTCACGTTGGCAAATGAAATACAACAAATGAGTCGGCCTGAGTGAGACTCAGTTGACTATATTGTGATATTGCTAAGGATCCGCCATCCGCTTAGTCTTTCTTCAAGATTCTTTTCCTTAGCTTTTTCCTAGTTTCGGGGATATTTTGTGCCACTCTTCCACTAGCTTAGTCCTTCACTTTTGACCACGTGCTGAAGGAGCCTTGTAGCGAAATATATGGTAGACCAATTCTTAGAGCCGATATATAAATCCGCCATCTTCCCACTATCTTCATCCATGACTTTAGACCACGTGTTTGACAAGTCCAATAGCGAGATATCAGGTGGAATAATTCTTGGAGACGTTATATCTATCAGATATTAATCTGCACATAAGAAAAATCGTTAACAATACCATTACTGAGGATCCTTGATCCGGACATAACTCTGGAACTCTTCAGAAGGATAATTGATCCAGACACGTCTTTAAGAATAACATATCCTCAGTACTCATTATTTGTGACCCAACAAGAAGTCCTATAAATCCACCATTATCACCACTAAACGTGTTACAACCATTTGACCACGTGCCATATCTTCTTGACTGCGAGTTAGTGAATAGACTGAGTCTTCTAACCGTTACACCTGCTAAGTACAAGAATACATATAAGAACAACCATTAATTAGTAATAAGTAATGAGGATCCTTGATCCTAATATGATCTGGTAGACATTCTAAAGATACCTGATCCATACATATGCTAGGATAACGTATCCACAGTGTCAAATTTCTGCGCTCTAACATTCCATGGGGGCAAACTATCAACACAAAAAAAAATCTCACAATGCACATATGACCTAAATAAAGGACCTAAATAATCTATTTATACTAGCCTTGTGCCTTGGTCTTCACTCCACCGCCACTTGGATAAGACCAAAGGAATACAGTATAATATATTTCACCCGACAAATGCTTCAATTACTCGTTATAATATCTTGTTGTCTTTCTTTAATTTCTCATTATAAACGAGTAACGATTCGATGCGTTGGTCTAAAATATAATACCCAACAGTATCCACTGATCATAGCTTCCAACCTAGTAACCTTATTTTCGTGATTAATATAGTGGTGTGATAGAAATTTGTCATCACCCGGGGTTTTTGTGCCGGCTATCATCATCCGATCAAGGGTTTTTCCTCGTAACAAATATGTTTATTCTTATTTTATTCACATTATCACCATTATTATACAGAAACTTTACCTCACAAATCATATTTGGTTACATTATCCTTAAACCGATCGTTGACCAAAAACATTTGGCGCCCACCGTGGGGCAAGTGGTGCTTTAATCCTGAAGAATTCTCGCCAATTTTCAACCTATACCATAACCAATGGCCTATCAACAAACCTCTGCTTCAACAACCATGCCTTCATCAGTATCTCTCTCATCAAAGGCTTCATTGCCGATGCCTCCTCCACCCGCAGGAGTACAAAGGACCAACGCTGCTGGGAGCAAGATGCAAACTCCAGTCTTCCAAGGCTCAAAATATTCTTCAGCTACTTATGTGGTAACTTCTAACAATAATGTTTCTGCTATGTTTTCATAGGTTAAGGCATACATGGAGCAGCAGAACAACACCAACCAGAGGATTCTACGTGATATTGAAGATCTTAAGAAAACAAAAAGGCCAGAGGAGGATCAGACTCCCTTGGTGCCTAGGGTGCTGGATTTCACCACTCCAGGATCCATGGCTCACCATGCTCAAGGATCCTCCTTCCTTGAACAAGGATCATTGATCTTCCAACAAGGATCCTCTATCCTTCAACCAGGATCCATGGGTCAACACACTGAAGGATCCTCGATCTTCCAACAAGGATCATCCATCCTTATACCAGGATCCTTAGGGTTGTTTCATCAAGGATCCTCCAACTATCAGCCTCAAGGATCCTTCATGCAGAGTCAAGGGTCCTCAGGAATTCAACATCAAAGGTCATCAGAGGTTCATGAGGGACACTTTATCCTTATGCAGACCATTCCCTCCGGTGGACGAGCTATCATGGCTGATGCATCTTATCCTGTATACTCTTATGGGATACCATCCTTTACTCAACAAAGAGGTCACCTTTAGAATCATGTATCCTTAGACACTAACCTTGGTCTTACGCATGATACATGTATTAATCAAGCTATAGCCAAGGAATTACAAAAAATACTGGATATGATATCCAGCGTTCCAGGGTGGTCTGGCCATTCCTGAAATTCCAGAGGGAAGTCACAAGCTATCTGTCAATAGTTGGTACCATATTTGTATATAAATCAGAGTAGCGGGTTTTAGCGGAAGACTTTATAAAACATAAGGATCGATATTATAAATATTTACATTACAAAAGAACGAGACGAAAGTCTCGTTTAATATTTACTTGTTTATATGTTTTACAAAAAGATTATATTTTAATATTTAAACAAAATTATCCGAGCCATCGGATTCTTGAGCTTCTTCATCATCACAAGCTCTAATCTTGATTACCTACAAAATGTTAATAAAATACGTCAGCAACGAATGATGGTGAATACGCTAAAACTAAAATATTTTCTTTACTTAACTACCCCTTGAGACCACGTAAGCCTCGGCCCATCTTGGCTTTGGAATAATCAAGTTAAACAATCATTATAAACTCGAGTCTCTACACTAGGTCACCTCAGCAAAACACCGCAGCGTTCGACGTACTTAGGTACCATAAATATATACAAGGTCATTCTCACTCGAACATACTTTGGTTCGGCCCATCGTGGCTGGAGGTCGTGACCAGGCATGGTGCGATGTGCCCACCCCATACCACATATGTAAGGATCCAGACAAACGTATACCACAGCCTGAGGGCTAGGTTTATACTCTTATTTACAATGTTTTTAGAGACACGTAGCCTTATATAAAGTTTTACACATAACACGTTTGTTTGTTTGAAAACAAGTTTATAAAAGTGGGGCGTATTCACCTTTTCAATAGGATCGGCTTCCAACACCGTCCGTGAATCTTTCCTTGCTATCTCGCACCTATAGCACGAGTATAACCTTTGTTAGTCGGATACACGATCCGGCTTAAGACCTTTAGTCTTATTTATCTTGATGAACTTTTAGTTTATAATCTCTTTTACTTTAAAACCTTTAGTTGAAAAGTAATATTAATAAACATTTAGTTTATTTATAAAACCCGACGTTTCTTCTTCATTAAGAAACGTATTTTTCTTTCTTTATTATTTATACTCATTACACTTAAATAATATATTTCATAACAAAGAATATTCATATACATATATACTCGCATATATATATTTCATTTTTCTTTTCTTTATTTTCTTTGTTATATATTTCTTTGTTTATCTAGAATAACTTCGACTTGGGGTATTAAGCCTTTCCAATATTTTATTATTATTTTATTTGGGCATTATGCTTACCTTGCTTGGCTTAGAAATACCCTAGACACTTGAGCAACACTTCGTCGCCGCTTGATCAATCACCTTTTCCATACTTGGCACGCTTCTCGAAACACCAACACTTCTCGGCACGTACTTCAAGAAAATCGTCTGGACGTCGGGGCAACACCTCCTCTTCACTTGAACCGTTGTCGGAAAGTGGTACGTATATCGAGTTGATGGGCACGGAAAACGAGGTAACGAAGCACGGATTTCAAGAGTGATCGATGGCACGTATTTCGAGGTGTAGAGAGATGTTTTAGAAAAAGAGTAGTATGTGATTTTGGAGTGTGAGGAATGAAATCCCGTAGCCCTACTATTTATAGCCAAAATTGGATCCCATCGCGGTACGCGATGGGTTCCTTGGCAGGCCTATCACGTACCGCGATATAGGCCTGCTGAGTCATAACGTAGACTTGCCACGTGTGACACGTGGCAGGCATCGCGCCACGTGGCGACACGTGGCGGACGTGTTGCCACGTGGCGGCAGGCGTTGCCACCGTGTGCCACGTGGCACGAGTGTCACAGTGTGTCAGATACCCCATCGCGGTACGCGATGGGGCTCTCGTCTGATCCATCGCGTAGCGCGATGGGTCAGGAAATTTAGAATTTTCATTTTAGCCCCTTGAGTTTTGAAATTGGCAGAATTGGTCCCTTGACTTTGGAAATTGACATTTTTGGCCCGATATTTACGTGATGTTACACTATCCAGGTTTGTTCCGCCCATATGTGATGCTGAAATTCCGAAGCGCTTTCAGACCCCCAACATGAAGGTTTATGATGGAACGACTGATCCGGAAGAGCATGTAGGATCAATATAGGGAGAGAATGGAGATCAATCCCATTCCAGAAAGACTTAAAGAAGAATGCTTGTGCAGGGGTTTTGGATCCACACTGACTGGATTTGCTCTCAAGTGGCTGCTAAGTCTTTCTCCTTACTCTATTACTTCATTTTCTCATCAAGTTAGTTTATTCAATAATCAGTTTTCTTGTAGTAGAAAGTTTGAAAAATTAACCAGTGATTTATACCGTTGTCCAACCTTGTGATGAATCCTTAAGGAAATTTACCACCAAGTTTGGAAGGGAGGCATTGGAGATCCCAAATCTTGACATGGTTATGACTGTTGAGGCATTCAAGATGGGATTATAAAAGGACTCTCCATTTTATGATGATCTTGTTATAACCCCATGCAGGACATTAGATGAAGTCAGGAATAGGGCACTCAGATTCATCAGACTAGAGGATGACAAAAGGATCCATGAAAGATTGGGTACTTCAACAAAACAAGAACAAATCGATAAGAAACAAGGATCCTCCTACCAGAACAACAATTCCAAGCCCTATTCAAAATTCAACAACCAAAACATAGCAGTCGAAGAAGACGAGGATGAAGAGGAGTATCCAAGAATATCAGAGTATCGCTTTTCCGTTGATACTCATGGCCTAATATGTGCCATGAGAGATCTAGGGGAAAAGGCCTGATGGCCTTGGAAGAATGAGAAATCAACATCCTACAAAGATAAATCCAAGTGGTGAGCGTACCATGAAGACTTCGGCCACATGACTGACGATTGTATTGTTCTAAAAAGAGAGATTGGGTATCTCCTAAGCAAGGGTCACTTCAAAGAGCTTATGGGAATAAAGAAATCAAGGATCCAGGATCCTAAAGAAACCCACAGAAGGCTGCTCCACTACCATCTGATTAATAACGTAGACCTGCCACGTGTGACATGTGTTAGGCACCGTGCCATGTGGCGACACGTGGTGGACTTGTTGCCACGTGGTGACACGTGGCGGTAGGCGTTGCCACCGTGTGCAAGTGGCACACGTGTCACAGTGTGTCAGATACCCCATCGCGGTACGCGATGGGGCTCTCGTCTGATCCTTCGCGTAGCGCGATGGGTTAGGAAATTTAGAATTTTCATTTTAGCCCCTTGAGTTTTGAAATTGGCAGAATTGGTCCCTTGACTTTGGAAATTGACATTTTTGGCCCGATATTTACGTGATGTTACATCCTCCCCATCTTGAAATAAATCTCGTCCTCGAGATTGCTTATGAGAACAAGTGGGGGTATTTCTTTCTCATTTCGGACTCGAGTTCCCATGTGTACTCGGGTCCTCTTCGGGAATCCCATTTCACTTTCACGATTTTCAAGGTTCTCCTTTTATGTATCTTAGTTTTCGAATCTTCTATTTGTATTGGTCTTTCAATGAATTTTAAGTTCTCGTTAATTTCTACATCTTTTAGTGGCATCGAAAGAGATTCATCGGTTAAACACTTACGTAGATTCGAAACATGGAATACATCGTGTATCACTTGCATTTCCTCGTTTAGTCGCAAACGGTATGCGACAGTACCAATTCGTTCGAGTACCTCTAAGGGTCCAACGGATCGTGGACTTAGTTTGCCTTTCTTGCCGAAACGGACTACGCCCTTCCATGGAGATACTTTCAAAAGAACTTTATCACCGACATTAAACTCTAATGGCTTACGACGGACATCAGCGTAACTCTTTTTGGCGATCACGTGCCGTCTTAAGTCGTTCGCGGATTTGCAGAACTTTATCCGTGGTTTCTTGGACTATCTCGGGTCCAGACAATTGATTATCTCCAGTTTCGGACCAACATACGGGTGTTCTACATTTTCGACCATATAACGCCTCGAATGATGCGGCTTGAATACTCGTGTGATAACTATTGTTATACGAAAATTCCATTAGGGGTAAGTGGTCGTCCCAACATCCACCTAAGTCTATCACACAAGAGCGGAGCATATCTTCCAACGTTTGAATTATTCTTTCGCTATGCCCATCAGTTTATGGATGATAGGCGGTTCTAAGGTTTAACTTTGTGCCTAACGCTTGTTGGAAGCTTTTCCAAAAGTGAGACGTAAAGCGACTGTCTCGATCAGAGATTATAGATGCGGTACTCCATGTAAAGCAACAATGTTGTTCACATATATACGCGCTAATCTATCCATTGAGTACGACTCGTTGATAGGAATGAAGTGAGCGGATTTGGTTAATCTATCGATGATCACCCATATAGCATTATGTTGTCGAGTCGTCTTCAGGAGTTTGGTTATGAAATCCATGGTTATTAACTCCCATTTCCATACGGGAAGTTCGGGTTTCTGAAGCAATCCCGAAGGCTTTTGGTGTTCAGCCTTAACTTTCAAGCATGTTAGACATTTCACAACGTGCGAGGCGATGTCCTTTTTCATTCCATTCCACCAGTAGTTTGACTTTGAGGTTTTGATACATTTTGTCACTACCGGGGTGCATCATGTACTTAGACTTATGTGCTTCATTCATGAATTTCTCACGCAAGTCTCCAATGATTGGTACCCAAATCCGGTTTCCCATTCTAAGGATACCATCGTCACCTTTGACTAGCGAGTCAATGGTGCCGTTACGTTTTTCATCGGAGATCTTGTTTTCATTGATCGCTTGAGTTTGAGCAGATTTGATTTGGTCTGTAAGATCAATTTGAAGTTCTAGCCTTAACGGTCGGACTCTTTTTGGCTTTTCATGCTCTTTACGACTTAAGGCGTCAGCCGCAACGTTGGCTTTACCTTCGTGATAAACATTCTCACAATTGTAATCGTTAAGAGTTTCCATCCAGCGTTGTTAGCGCATGTTAAGCTCTTTTTGCCCAAAGATGTGTTTCAAGCTTTTATGATCGGTGTACACGATAAATCTTACTCCATAGAGATAGTGCCTCCATATCTTTAGTGCAAAGATTATGGCGCCTAACTCTAGATCGTGAGTTGTATAATTCTTTTCGTTCACCTTGCGTTGACGAGAGGCGTAAGCGATTACTTTCTTTCGTTGCATTAGTACACATCCTAAGCCAGAATGAGATGCATCACTATAGACAACAAAGTCTTCGGTACCTTCTGGCAAGGCCAGTATAGGAGCTTGGGTAAGCTTTTGTTTAAGTATATCGAACGCCTCTTGTTGCTTTGTTCCTCATTCATACTTGATATTTTTACGAGTCAAAGTAGTTAAGGGAACAAGGATTCGAGAAAAGTTTTCGATGAACCTAAGGTAATAGCCGGCCAATCCCAAGAAACTTTGAATATCGGTTGGCGACTTTGGAATCTCCCACTTAGAAATAGCTTCAATCTTAGCGGGGTCCACTTGAATACCGTTAACGTTGATAATGTGACCAAAAAATTGCACCTCGTGTAACCAGAATTCGCATTTCGAGAACCTGGCGTACAACTTCTCGGTCCTAAGGATTTCAAGTAGGGTTCGAAGATGATGTTCATGATCGTCCTTAGACTTAGAATAAATGAGTATGTCGTCGATGAAGACGATAACAAATTTATCCAAGTAAGGCTTACAAATTCGGTTCATCATGTCCATGAACGCAGCTGGTGCATTAGTAAGTCCGAATGGAATAACGGTGAACTCATAATGGCCATACCTTGTTCGAAAGGCGGTTTTCGGGATATCTTCGGATTGAACTTTAAGTTGGTGATAGCCGAAACGAAGATCGATTTTTGAAAAGAAGCTAGCACCTTGAAGTTGATCGAAAAGGTCATCAATTCGGGGAAGTGGATATCGATTCTTGATTGTAACTTTGTTGAGAGCTCGATAGTCGATACACATGCGCATTGATCCATACTTCTTCTTGACGAATAGTATCGGCGCTCCCTATGGTGATGAACTCGGTCGTATAAAGCCTTTCTAGAGAAGTTTGTCCAATTGTTTCTTCAATTCTTTCATCTCGGTTGGCACGAGGCGATATGGAGCTTTAGCGATTGGAGCAGTACCAGGATTAAGATCGATTCTAAACTCTACTTCACGATCGGGAGGAATGCCAGGAAGTTCGTCAGGAAATACATCGGTATAATCAGAAACAACAGGAACGTCTTTGATTTCCTTGGGTTTTGATTTTTCGGTGACGTAGGCCATGAATGCTAAGCATCCATGATTTAAACGTTTGTTAGCCCTTATCATGGAGATTAGGGTAACTCGGCCAGCGTCTTTATCCCCTTCAATTTGAATAGTTCGTTTATCCGGGGCTAGAAGTTCAACGGTCTTGCTATTGCAGAGGATATGAGCATGGTTGTCGGATAACCAATCCATACCCAATACAACATCAAAACCAGCAAGATTCATGGGTAGCAATTGAATAGGCAAAACATAACCGGCTAATAAAATTTTTCCGTTTTCTAAAGCTTCGGGGATTTTAATAGTTTCGCCACTAACGGTCTCGACGCTTAGAGTTTGATTAAATGTTCGTTTAATAGACTACAAAAGTTATAATCTATAAAACTTAAGTTGGCACCCGAATCAAACAAGACTCTAGCATAAGCGTTATTAACAAGGAACGTACCGGTGATGGTTTCCGGTGTGTCGGCCGCTTTCTTCGTATCGAGGACGAAGACTCTTGCATTGCCCTTCTTGGGATCGTTCTTTTGACCACTACCATCCGCACCACCAGTCGCGGGCTTGTTCTTGGGACACTCGAAACTAAGATGTCCCATCTGTTTATAGTTGTAGCAGGTCATCTTCTTTTTCCAACAATCGGCCGTAGCGTGGCCGGGTTTGTGACATGATTCACAAAGTCGTGGAATTAAATGGCACCTACCCCTATGATACTTCTTACAGATTTTGCATTGTGGGATGCCGGGGTTGAAGCCTGATCTTCGTTGGTCAACTCCCTTACCCTTGAAACGGGTATTCCCTTCCTTTTTCGGGTCTTGCGTCGTCACGACCTTCTTATCCTCCTCCTTATTGCGATCATTCCGCCCATCAGATACCCAGCCAACTCCATCGCGGAGTCAGCGGTTTGTGGCAAGTGTGACCTCACCATGTCACGAATTTCTCGTGGTAGTCCCCATATGTAACGAGTGACTTTGCTGGATTTGGGGGTGACAAGCTGGGGAACCAAACGACAATATTCATGAAATTTCGTGTTGTACTCACGAAGGTTCATTCCAACCACCTTGTGAGTCAAAAACTTGGTTTGAATTGGTCTGTCCCGTGCATCGGATAGAACTTTGACAGCAATAGCTCTTTAAACTCGTTCCAGGTCAAACTATACATCACTTCTCTTCCTCTACTCATCATCAGCGTGTTCCACCACTCTAGTGCCTTGCCTTTAAACATCAGGGCGGAGTATTGGATCTTCTCTTCATTTGAACACTTGCTTGTAATAACTATCGTCTCCATCTCCTTGAGCCACCTCGCAGTTGTGATGGATCCCTTGTCACCATGGAACTCTTTTGGTCCATAGTACTTAAAGTCTTTAACGAGCATCCACCAATCTTAAGTTTCTTAAATTCTTTTCTAACGCCCCTATCGGCATTTGACTCATGCTCACTTTCTTCCTCACGTGAAGGTCGAGTACGGGGTTTAGAAACAGATTTTCGGGAAGGATTTTCAGAGTGAGTATGTTTTGTTTGTCTAGATTGGGATCTATTTTCAAATTCTTCCCGAACAGCTTTTCTGATCATTTGTTGGATTTGATTCATATATTTCTCGGGAATTGGTTCCTCTTTCTCGGGACCTTTCCCTTTTTCTTCTCGTCTCTCGGCTTCCTTTCGGGAAACCTCTCGTTTATCACTTTGTCTAGACATTCTTTTTATTTTTCAATCTCTTTACTTTTTATCTGAAATTTAACATATTTCGTTTCTTAATATACAAATTTATTTATTTCACATTCATTATATATCATCTAAGCGATATATTAAGTCCTATCTTTATTACATATGGTATATATATTTCACATATCATACAAACTATTTAACACATAACTTCTTTTTACGCCACCATCATTCTTCTTAATCCCTCATGAACTTCTTCATAACTTTTGTTAACTTGTTGCATTTGCGAAGAAGCTTGTCTCCTATCTTCTTCTTTTTCTTCTCATCCACAGCAATCTTCTTCCTAAGGTCATCAGTTTCGTGCAAGACTCAGTCCAAATGCTCCTCCTGGGACTAAGGCATGTCAGTCGGATACCCGTATCTTGGATGTGGGTCGTGGTAACCCATCATGACATTGTCACAGTGGTTCTTTGGATCAGGGTATGGAGTTGCAGTCTTATCGGAGGAATAATTGAAGAATGCATCGTCTGCTTCATTTTGCTCACGAATCTCATTGGCCTGTTCTTCAATGGATGGAATCTCACCTTGGTATGGTGGGAAGCTTGATGACGCCTTACCCTTGAGTTCATTGAGAAAATGCATATACGGGTCGACCGAACCATAGCTTGGAGTTGAGTGTTGTCCTTCCATTGACGTGGTCACTTCATTTGGGTTGTTAGGATATTCCTCCTCAGGATCTGTTTCCTCTTTTGGTTCCCTTCTAGTTCTTCTTCATTCACTGCCGGCATGTGAATCTTCTCGTATGGTATCGTCACTCTCATCTTGGGTTTGTGAGATTTCCCTTCTTTGTTGATGCGGGAATCAGCAGAATCCATAGTTGAAGTGCCGGTATGCCACCTTCGTTGATCGGAGTGGCATTGCATCCAGTCGGATGAAGGAGACTTGGGTTCCTCCTTGATTGGTATATTGGAGAGGAAAGCATACGAAGGATGAGGATTTGGTGGAAATTGTGTTGATACTCCGGATGGGTAATATGGTGGGATTTCGGTTGGTTGATAAGTTGGGATCTTGGTAGGATGATATGTCGGGACCTCGGATGGTTGATACATCAGTAAACTTGTTGGATGGTAGCTGTAATGTCTTGGTGCTTGGTATGTTTGATGTGGAGTGTTATCTAGGTGGTAGATTGGACTTGGATTGGGGTTTTGGTTATGTTCTTCGTTGGAGTTTAAGAATGATTCGAAGTAATCCTTGCTCATGATGCCTCGTTGAAATTTGTAATACTTCCTTGCTCTTCTTGCTTCATTATCATAGTATTCCATTAACTTCTCGTAAGACATCTTTATTGGGTAGTTTAGATTGAGGAGAGGGAAAGAAAAGGTTACCAACCAGTCTTATCCCAATTCAAATAAACAAATAATTATTTCCTGTACTTGGATCGAAGCTTGGGTATTGTTTTATAATAACCAATTCGCTAAGATCGATGGCTCTGATACCAACCTGTCACACCCCCATTCTAGGCCTAGGAGTATGATCAATAGTTGGTACCATATTTGTAAATAAATCAGAGTAGCGGGTTTTAGCGGAAAACTTTATAAAACATAATGATCGATATTATAAATATTCACATTACAAAAGAACGAGACGAAAGTCTCGTTTAGTATTTACTTGTTTATATGTTTTACAAAAAGATTATATTTTAATATTTAAACAAAATTATCCGAGCCATCGGATTCTTGAGCTTCTTCATCATCACAAGCTCTAATCTTGATTACCTGCAAAATGTTAAAAAAATACGTCAGCAACGAATGCTGGTAAATAAGCTAACGCTAAAATATTTTCTTTACTTAACTACCCCTCGAGACCACGTAAGCCTCGGCCCATCTTGGCTTTGGAATAATCAAGTTAAACAATCATTATAAACTCGAGTCTCTACACTAGGTCACCTCAGCAAAACACCGCAGCGTTTCGACGTACTTAGGTACCATAAATATATACAAGGTCATTCTCACTCGAACATACTTTGGTTCGGCCCATCGTGGCTGGAGGTCGTGACCAGGCGTGGTGCGATGTGCCCACCCCATACCACATATGTAAGGATCCAGACAAACGTATACCACATCCTGAGGGCTAGGTTTATACTCTTATTTACAATGTTTTTAGAGACACGTAGCCTTATATAAAGTTTTACACATAACACGTTTGTTTGTTTGAAAACAAGTTTATAAAAGTGGGGCGTATTCACCTTTTCAATAGGATCGGCTTCCAACACCGTCCGTGAATCTTTCCTTGCTATCTCGCACCTATAGTACGAGTATAACCTTTGTTAGTCGGATACACGATCCAGCTTAAGACCTTTAGTCTTATTTATCTCGATGAACTTTTAGTTTATAATCTCTTTTACTTTAAAACCTTTAGTTGAAAAGTAATATTAATAAACATTTAGTTTATTTATAAAACCCGACGTTTCTTCTTCATTAAGAAACGTATTTTTCTTTCTTTATTATTTAAGTATACACATTACACTTAAATAATATATTTCATAACAAAGAATATTCATATACATATATACTCGCATATATATATTTCATTTTTCTTTTCTTTATTTTCTTTGTTATATATTTCTTTGTTTATCTAGAATAACTTCGACTTGGGGTATTAAGCCTTTCCAATATTTTATTATTATTTTATTTGGGCATTATGCCTACCTTGCTTGGCTTAGAAATACCCTAGACACTTGAGCAACACTTCGTCGCCGCTTGATCAATCACCTTTTCCATACTTGGCACGCTTCTCGAAACACCAACACTTCTCGGCACGTACTTCAAGAAAATCGTCTGGACGTCGGGGCAACACCTCCTCTTCACTTGGACCGTTGTCGGAAAGTGGTACGTATATCGAGTTGATGGGCACGGAAAACGAGGTAACGAAGCACGGATTTCAAGAGTGATCGATGGCACGTATTTCGAGGTGTAGAGAGATGTTTTAGAGAGAGAGTAGTATGTGATTTTGGAGTGTGAGGAATGAAATCCCGTAGCCCTACTATTTATAGCCAAAATTGGATCCCATCGCGGTACGCGATGGGTTCCTTGGCAGGCCTATCACGTACCGCGATATAGGCCTGCTGAGTCATAACGTAGACTTGCCACGTGTGACACGTGGCGGACGTGTTGCCACGTGACGGCAGGCGTTCCCACCGTGTGCCACGTGGCACGAGTGTCACAGTGTGTCAGATACCCCATCGCGGTACGCGATGGGGCTCTCGTCTGATCCATCGCGTAGCGCGATGGGTCAGGAAATTTAGAATTTTCATTTTAGCCCCTTGAGTTTTGAAATTGGCAGAATTGGTCCCTTGACTTTGGAAATTGACATTTTTGGCCCGATATTTACGTGATGTTACACTATCCAGGTTTGTTCCGCCCATATGTAATGCTGAAATTCTGAAGCGCTTTCAGACCCCCAACATGAAGGTTTATGATGGAACGACTGATCCGGAAGAGCATGTAGGATCAATATAGGGAGAGAATGGAGATCAATCCCATTCCAGAAAGACTTAAAGAAGAATGCTTGTGCAGGGGTTTTGGATCCACACTGACTGGATATGCTCTCAAGTGGCTGCTAAGTCTTCCTCCTTACTCTATTACTTCATTTTCTCATCAAGTTAGTTTATTCAATAATCAGTTTTCTTGTAGTAGAAAGTTTGAAAAATTAACCAGTGATTTATACCGTTGTCCAACCTTGTGATGAATCCTTAAGGAAATTTACCACCAAGTTTGGAAGGGAGGCATTGGAGATCCCAAATCTTGACATGGTTATGACTGTTGAGGCATTCAAGATGGGATTATAAAAGGACTCCCCATTTTATGATGATCTTGTTATAACCCCTTGCAGGACATTAGATGAAGTCAGGAATAGGGCACTCAGATTCATCAGACTAGAGGATGACAAAAGGATCCATGAAAGATTGGGTACTTCAACAAAACAAGAACAAATCGATAAGAAACCAGGATCCTCCTACTAGAACAACAATTCCAAGCCCTATTCAAAATTCAACAACCAAAACATAGCAGTCGAAGAAGACGAGGATGAAGAGGAGTATCCAAGAATATCAGAGTATCGCTTTTCCGTTGATACTCATGGCTTAATATGTGCCATGAGAGATCTAGGGGAAAAGGCCAGATGGCCTCGGAAGAATGAGAAATCAACATCCTACAAAGATAAATCCAAGTGGTGAGCGTACCATGAAGACTTCGGCCACATGACTGACGATTGTATTGTTCTAAAAAGAGAGATTGGGTATCTCCTAAGCAAGGGTCACTTCAAAGAGCTTATGGGAAGAAAGAAATCAAGGATCCAGGATCCTAAAGAAACCCACAGAAGGCTGCTCCACTACCAGCGAACGCACATAATATCAATTTTATCTATGGAGGTTCAGACATCGATGGAACCTCATTCTCCTCAGCAAAACGACATGCTAAAGAAATCAAATTGGAGAATGGAGAAATACCTATAGGACAACAACTTTAACCGACCAAAGGGTCATATTTTCAATGAAGGGGACCACATGAACCTCCAGGATCCTCACCATGATGGTTTTATTATTACTTTATTTATTTCTAACCATTATGTTCGCCAGATCCTTGTAGATGGCGAGAGCTCGGTGAACATCATTCAAGCTGACGTTCTCAAGAAAATAAAGATCCCCAAAACTGAAATCACGCCAAGTTCATCTATCCTTGTTGGCTTTAGTGGTGAAACCAAGAATACATGGGGGGCATTAAACTTCCTATTTACATTGAGGGAGTTAACTCTTTCCAAAAACTTTGTGTTATTGATAACCTATCCTGCTGTAATGTGATTCTTGGCATGCCTTGGATACATGAAATGAAAGAAGTAGCCTCAACATACCATTAATGTATCAAGCTTCCAACAACATGGGGATTAGTGAAGATTGACAATGATCAAGCGGAGGCGAGTAAGTACTACACGTCATCCATGAAGCAAGCCACAAAGCAAACCATCGCATAGCAATCAAAGAACAATTCCAAAGAGGTTCTGGAAGAAAGGGAGAAGAATCTTAAAGAAATATTCTTGGACCCTGAGGATCCAAATGTCAATGTGTATATAGGATCTGGTATCCTCAGAAACATTGAAGAGGATCTGGTATCCTTCCTCTAACAAAGGAAGTCTACTTTTGCTTTAAAACATTCTGACATGACAGGTATCTCTAAAAACATTATTACACATAACCTAGGGATAGATACTTCTATCAGGCATGTCCACCAGAAAAGGAGGAAATTTGCGCCTGAAAGAAATATCATTATCCTAGAAGAAGTCAAAAACTTCTTAAGGTAGGTATGATTAGAGAGGTAAAGTATCCAAGATGGTTAGCCTGTGTAGTGGGTTTCTAAGAAAAATGGAAAGTGGAGGGTATGTGTGGATTTTACTGATTTAAACAAGGCATGTCCCAAGGAACCTTTCCCCTTACCACACACTGAATCCATGGTGGATGCTATAGCAGGACATGAGATGCTAACCTTTATGGATGCTTCCTCTGGATTTCAACAAATTCAGATGGAACCATCTGATCAAGAGATACAACATTCATGACTCCTACTGGCATATATTGTTATATTGCTATGCCTTTTGGACTAAGAAATACAAGGGCAACATACCAAAGACTGGTCAACATGATGTTCAAGGATCAGTTTGACATGGTGGTCAAGTCAAAGAAAGCTAAGGATCATCTCAAAGATCTCAAAAAAGCATTCAATATCCTTGATCAGTACAACATGAAGCTCAACTCATCCAAGTGTCACTTAAGTGTCAAAATTGGAAAATTCTTAGGGTATATGGTGACTAAAAGAGGAATAGAAGCCAGTCCTGAGCAGATTGAAGCCTTCATTAACTTAAAGTCCCCAGTGAATGCTAAAGATGTCCAAAGAAAGACGGGAAGGATTGCTGCCCTGAATAGATTCATCTCCAGGTCTTCAGAGAAGTGCAAAGACTTCTATGATATCTTGAGGAAGAATAAAAAGTTTGAGTGGACTCAAAAGCATGAAGATGCGCTGAAAGGTCTTAAGGATTATCTATCCTTAGCGTCAGCTCTGATGAAACCAGTGGATGGAGACCTGTTATCCTTGTACTTAGCCGTCTCAGGTAATGCGGTTAGTGCTGTTCTAGCCAAAGATCATGAAGGCCAAAAACATCGGTATACTATGTAAGTAAAAGTCTCTTAGACCCCGAGGTCAGGTATTATCACTTTGAGAAGTTAATACTTGCTTTAATTATGGTCTCAACTAAGTTGAGACATTATTTTGAAACCCATACTATTGTTGTAAGAACTAACTATCCTATTAAGAATGTGCTTAGAAAACCAGAAATGTCAGGTAGGATGGCCAAGTGGGTTGTGAAGCTGAGTGCCTATGATATTCAGTCTGAGCCTAGAACAACCATCAAATCACAACCGTTTGCAGACTTTGTGGCTGATTTCAGTAGTGATATGTAAAACGAAGCTGATTTGGAGGTCCAGCAACTTGAAGAAACCAAGGATCCTTGGATCCTCTTCACTGATTGTTCATCAAATATAAGAGGAACATGATTAGGCATACTACTAAAATCTCCACAGGGGGACATAATACCCCAGTCCATAACTTGTGACTTCCAATCTACCAACAACGAAGCCGAATACGAAGTACTTATTGCAGGTTTACTTCTCGCTAAACAAATCAGAATCAGGTGTCTTCAGGTTTATATAGACTCTTTATTAATAACTAACCATTTAAACGGTTCTTACACTGTAAAAGGTGAAAATATGATCAAATATTTAAAAATTGTGAAGGAGTTAGCAAAATCCTTCGAAATGTATAGTATTGTTCAGGTATCAAGAAAGGAAAACGCTAGGCAGATGCCTTAGAAAACTTAGCATCATCTAAGAAGATCCTAGATGACATAAAGATACCCATTATTCATATACTTCCTCAAGCAATTAGGGAACGCGAAGCAATGGAAATAACAACGGATTGTCCTGAAGAACTTAAGGATCCTTTATCCTCTCCAGAAGTAGGATCCTGGATCCTTCCAATAAAGAAATTCCTCCAAGAAGGAGAAATCCCTAAAGGGGAAAATCCCAAAGCTTTCAGAATTAAGGTATCACAATTATTTTACAGGATACTGTATATAGAAAATCTCTTGCAGGTCCATACTTGAGATGCGTTGAAGATCCAGAAATACAAGAAGTGCTTAAAGACTTCCAAAAAGGTGATTGTGGTAACCATAAAGGGCAGAGCATTGTTCTCTAGGATACTTAGGACATGTTACTTCTGGCCAACAATGAAGAAGGATGCTATGGAGTATTCAAGGAAATGTGATGCTTGTTAAAGACATGGAAACATTCTTCATCAACCAGCAAAACCTAAATATCCTATTTCTTCTTCATGGCCTTTCATGAAACGGGGAATGGATATTATATGCAAATTACTCAAGGCATCAGGTGGAAAGGTCTTCATGCTTGCTATGACAGAATACTTCTCAAAATGGGTTGAAGCAGAAACATTTGTTCAAGTCCATGAAGGGGAAGTTATATCCTTCACTAAAAGAAATATCATAACTAGATTTGTTATCCCATCTAAAATTATTTGTGACAATGGATCCCAATTTATTGGGAAAAGAACTACTAAATTTTGTGACAGTTGGGGCATTAAGATGATCACTTCTACACCAGTTCATACTCAAGCCAATGGTCAAGCATAGTCTAGCAACACAATTATCATCAACAACTTGAAGAAGAAGCTAGGATCCAAGAAAGAAAAGTGGGCTGAGGAGCTTCCTTATGTTCTTTGGGCTGATAGAACAACACCCAAGAATGCAACATGTCAAACACCCTTTTCATTGGTGTTTGGAGTAGAAGCTGGGATTCCTACAGAAATGGTGGTTCCTACTGCTAGAACAAGCATCCGGGATCCTCAAGCAAACAACAAAATCCTTGTCCAGGATCTAGATACTGTAGATGAGCTCAGAGACCTAGCAAAGATCAGAATGGCTGAATATCAACAAAGGATGGCTGGGGCATATAACAAGAATATCAGGATCCGAAGATTTCAAGAAGGAGATTTGGTCCTAAGGAAGACTTTCAAAAATACAACTAATCTTGCAGATGGAAAGCTTGCATCTAAGTGGGAAGGGCCCTACTTAATTGAATCAGAATCAAGAAAAGGGGCATACCACCTATTAACCACGAAAGGTGACCGACTACCAAGAGCCTGGAATGCCATCCATCTTAAAAAATACTTCATATAATCGAGATCAAGGATCATAAAGTTGGTAAAATCTTATCTTATGATTTATTCATTTCACATTTATATTACTAACCAAAGGAAACAATATTCTTAATTTATTTTTTCCAAGCTTTAAGTTCATACAGACAATGCATATTTCAATAAGTCATTCAACGGTTAAGGGGTTGGCCAGCTATCTCCCACGTTTAAGGTATAATCCCCGTGATTATACCTTCTAAGGTTTAAAGGTTTTCACCTTTATTACGAATTGGAGTTTTGACACTCTCGCTTGTAGCGCACACTATCCAAAGTATAGTTCGGGGTAATGGGATCAGTACACGCTAAGTGGCTGACAATTTCATTGCTTTCGGCTATATGGAGGATCCTACGAATTAATGGTAGACGTACCATACACAAGGTTTCTAACATTTTCATTTTAGCTAAATTTAAGGTTTCTGACATTGTCATGTTAGCTCAGGTTTTGGCATTTTCACGCCACTTACGTTTGGGCTAGAACCTAGTTCGAGTAAGACCCTAGTTTAACAACCGTATCTTTGAGCTTGTACCAAGTTTCCGTAAGTTTGGGCTTGTCCCCAGTTTCTTGGTCTTGCCCCTAGTTTTTGGGCTTGTCCCCAGTTTGTTGGGCTTGTCCCAGTTTTGTTGGGCTTGTCCCCAATTTCTTGGGTTTAACACCAGTTCATATGATTATTTGACTTAAAATCCTAAGATATTTGCATAAGGTATCCTAAGTCTATCTACAAGAATCATGGAAACATTTGTGGTAACTTAGGTCTAATCAGACCTTATGGTATGATCTTTACTCATTAAGTTCTATTCATTCAAATTATATATTTAGAAATTATTATATTCAAGGATTCAAGATCATTAATCTTTTTTTCGAATGGATAATTTATCTTTAAAACTTTTCATAAAGCTAAATTATATCAACTATGCTTTCATAACGATGAAAAATAGGCAAATAGTCAAAATATTAAAGTTATTATTAAAATCACCTGGATTTACCAAACACTTTAACCCGGATTTCACCATATAAACATGGACCCTCCACCCGGGTTAAACATGTGTTACTAACAGTTCATAAAGTGCAGGAAATATAAAAGAAGGGGCATCAAAGGCTTCATCCTCGAAAAAAGAAGATCCATCCAGCTTTGCTACCCCCACCCCATAATTGTCTAAGGATCATAAATCATTCACCCTAATTATCTATTGTCTTGTTACAAACCACCAAACATTCAAAAAAAACAAATAAAAAAAGTGGGCTCAGGCCTTGTCTCTTCATCCTTCATTATCCACTCTCGCAGCCTCCTTCTCTACTGCCACACCCTTTCATGCCTCGGTCATCTCAGCTTAGTTTCCTCTAGCCACCGTGTCAGTACTCTCACTAGCCTAGTCCTCACCACTCGAAGAGCCACCAGAGCCTACTTCCACTTAGCCAGATCCCATGCTGATCTGTCAAACGAGGGGTTAGTAGCCTCTGTCACAATCTTGATCCTCGCTTGAAGCACGGACTTAGTAGTCTAAATTTTGGACTCACTGGTAGCACGAATCAACTCTTCTTGCAGCTGGGCCTCAACTGAGGATGCATGATCCTCCGCCTGCTTTTTCTCCTTTGTCAGCTTAGAGATGGTCTTATCCTTGGCAGCGGCCATATCCCTCATCTCAGAGAGAGTGTCGTCCAGGTCTTTGGCGATCTTGTCATGATAGCTCTTGGCAGGATCCATATCCTACATGAAATAATGAAGTAATTTCAAGATAAAGTAATTTTCAAAGAGGATACTGGATCCACAGCAAAAAATTGACAAGATAAAGGATCCTTAAAGTGGTAATGAGATACTTCCCAGCTTCGAAGGGATCCTCAGGCTGAACAGTCTTCTTCGTTTTGAAGGCTCCAGATTTGGCACGGGTAGTTACTGGACGTGGTTCCTGAACAAGGGTGGTCTTGTGAGTTTCCTTCTTCACGATTAAATAATCGATATCCTCCAGAGATAACTGGTTACTGGACTTTTGAGCACCTGTAGAACACATTATAAAGATAAGTTTTCTTTCATTTTTCTTTATTATAAAATATTAATGAATCTTACTTGACATATCGCTTGATGACTCATAAAAAGATTCTTTAATAGCTTCAGTGGTATTGTCTTGGAACGTTCTAATATCAGGATCCAATGCACGAAACTTTTTCACCCTCTCTTCTACTCCAGGAAGATCAACAAGCAGAGCGAAGTTATCCATTGAATAATAAAAACAAAAAAACTCATTAAAAGAAGGATGAGTTATCCTCACCGACTTGTCAGATGATCCAGGATCCTACCCTTCCTAATCCATTTTAGCGGTAAATTTCCCTCACCAGGAATGGAGCCCATTTTTACAAAAAAAGAACTGATTTTTCCAGAATGAGCCGTTTTGGGTGGCCTTATGAATATGGGCTGACTAATGAGGCTTTGATTTCAAGATGAAGTGAGTGGACCCTTGAGTAACTAAGGTATAAAGATATGCCAGTTCTGACAGCCCAAACTCGATGTTTTCTTCTTCGATAATTCTTTCCACTATATGCAACACCCTCCAAAGCATCGACATCGCTTGAATATAACTTATGCCAGGTAAAGTGAAGAAGTTATGAGTAATGTAACGATTCCGACGAAACCCGGTATACCCTAACCGGTAGACAATAGTTACGTCATATTTAATGTCGGGTATATGAGTTACCATAGTAATTATACGAGAATACATGGTTCACTGTATTGATTGAACGTGAATATATAATTCACCGTATTGAATATGCGATCAATCGATGATAGTTATTGAAACCCGAACGAATCGAGGGTTCAATTATAGACGATATCTATAATAATTAGTGATTTTACGAAGCATTAATGCTTCGGGATAAGTAAAGTACGGCACAGAAAAAGAATTTCGATTTAATGGTACGACGGTACGTTAAACGAAACCTTTAATACCAAACCGAGCAAGAGATGATCGATCAAGCCGAAAAAGATGCGCGATAATTAATGATATGATGTTTTAAGTTAATAAACGTCATGGTTTAAGTTTTTAAAGTTTTTAAATCGGTTTTATATAAATTTCATTTTTAAGCCGAAAAACGACCGTTTTAGCCTCGTTTTAAGCCGAATTAAACATTTAACCGAAAAACGAACTGAACCAGATTATCCAAAACATTATCCGGATTTCCGAAATCCAAACTTGTGGCTAAGAATGAAGAAGTGGGTCCCACCCCACCCCTCATCTAAACCGATCGAAATACAAGGGGGTATTACCCCATCCCAATTCTTTTTTTTACAACCAACATTCAATAATCCTCTTTTCTCTCCACACCAAGACCTAAAAACCGAGAGTTCTAGCAAGAAAAACAAGGTAATGATCGAGTTAATCACGTTCTATCTTCGTTTCTTGAGTTCATTTGCAAGAAAATGAGGTTTCAAAGATGAAAACCGATTCTTGCATGATCAAGTGATGTATACGGGTTATACAAGGGATCTTGGTCCAAGAAAGGAGTTAAACGGACCAAAAACGGATTTTTTCGGTTAAATCTTGGTTTTTAAGGCAATAACCGAAACTAGTAAGAGGCTTGATCGTGAGTGTAAATTGCTTGGTATTGTGGTATGTTGTTTGAAGGTTCTGTATTTAGTGGTAGATAAGGCGGAAAGACGAGTTTGTAGCTTGTAGTAGCGGAAAACGAAAGGTATATTCGGTTTATGTTCGGTGTATGTGTTTTGGGACAGATTGTTGATGCTTTAGAGTTAGGTCATGAAATTTTACAGAGCTGTTAAACACATGAAAATATGAGTTCTGTGAATTTTTGGTAATTTTTGGATAAAGGATGAATATTTGGTGAATTTAATGCTCGGTTTTGGCCAAAAATGGTGAAAAGTAGTTAAATATCATGAAAAATTCTAGAAAATTTCAGATAAGCTTTTTATATCATGTATAAGTTACACACAAAATTTGAGGTCCGTTGGAGAAGTCTAAGTAGGCCTTTCGGCTAAATGAGTTCTAGGGTTTTCTAGCTCGGTTTTGGTGAAAATGGCATGAAAAGAGAGATTTTGGTTCTGAAAAAATTACAGGGGACTATGTGGATGGCAGGGGACATCCAGGAAAAATTTGGGATTTTTCTAAGGTCGTTTGGTATTTACGACATATTTAGTGTTTAACTGGTGTTTAAAAATAGATAAATAAATTTTAAATATAAAAATTAATCCTGGAAATATTTTTATAAAATTCCCCACTGTCAAAAAGTCTTTTGTGCAAAATTTCAAGATCCGAGATTAAACGGATAATTATTTGTGCTAATTATCAAACTTTTAAAGTTAAAACGCGTAAACCGGTGAAGTTCGCTTAAGCGAGCTGACTGGTGTATAAAAACCCTAAAAATGAACTATTTTCATATAATTGAGTTAAACAAGTAAAAATGAATCATCCGAAAATAATTCGGATGATTTGGGTATTTTTAACCGATTTAACAGTTTCCGGTACGCCAAATACGAAAACGGGCCCCGCGGCCAATCGGGGCGTCTAAACCGAGCTCTAATTTCACATCTTTAATTAAATTATCAGTCAACCACTATTTTCGGGTCGTGTGTGACCAAACTCATTTTTGAAACATAAAAACGGGTAACCGTGCTAGGCACGCAAAACGGGGAAAACAAGCTATTAGAAAATTTGACTGTTGAACTCTAAACGACATCACAATCTGAGTCCGGAGAAGTATTTCAGGTAAAGTACTGGGTTAACAGTGTCCCCAGATGTACCAGTTGATACGGTTAAAAGATTATATAAACAATAAGTGTATAATAACGATCGTAGGGATCATATTACAGATTGGACGTGTTAATTGATAATGATTGTTGTTACCTGCTTGCATGTGCTAAGGTGAGTTTCACGAGCCCCTTTTTCTGAATTGTTTTTAAATAGTTTCTCGGGGCGGAAGCATGTTATTACTGAAATGTTTAAATACATACTGAACGCATGGATTTGCGTGGATTTACATATATTTTATTGTACGGGAATCGTACGGAAATGTACTAAGATGGTAATTGTCTGAGTTGCTAACATTCTAAGGCCCCGGAACACGAGTGATTTACTGAAGCCGGTAGAGTGTTGATAGTACTATTGGTCTGACAAACCCAACTGGTCCGGCATGGATTTGCTGATGTTTCCCAGCCAGTTGCACATGTCTATTTTGGGTGTTATATATATTTTTCTATGTAATGTTAGACATAGCGGTTTGGGGCAGTTCCGTGGGCGGGGGATATGCCACGGGTCCGTGGGCGGGGGATATGCCACGGGGGTTGTGTGTGATAGTCAGAGGTTTCACTTGTGGGCTCAGCATAATTACATCGATAATAGTATTATTTTATGATAATGATTTATCATGGTTTACTCGAATTGTGAAACTCACCAACTATTTGTAGTTGACCCGTTTTCACACATGCTTTTCAGGTACAACTAAGATGAAGTGATTGCTTACGTGCTAAGTGCTTGATGTGTGTAAGATTTGCGTGCGGAATGTTAGGATACATTATAATAAATAGAATTATGTATCGTATTGTATGATGTGTGTATCACCTAGACGGTAATGAAATACAAGATAATGTAATTTGAAGTATAATAATGTATTCAGTTTTCTTTATAAACAATGTGGTTGATATCAGAGGTGTCTGTCGCATCCCGTTTACGTTTCCGCTGCGGTTGCGGGGTGTTACAGAACTTGGTATCAGAGCCATTGGTTATAAAGAATTAGGATATCTTTAAAAGATACCTAAAATATAACCTGTAGCTCAAGTATTATAGGATCTGAATATCAACTAATAATATATGGTGACGAGTATCGGGATGAACTCGGTCGGACAAGTGAGTTATTATGGTCCGTAACATAATAACAGACTTGTCTGCACGAGGCAATTCAGGGGAAGTCATTGGGTACATTAATAGGTAAAAATGGCAACATATGTGTAAAGTATGTAATATTATTTATACGTGCTAATGTGTGTATATATATATATACGTATCTTGTGGGTACATGTATTGAGAAATAGGACCCGGATAAGGAACCGGGGGATGAAATAATAAAAAGTACCGAGGATGCTGAAATTCCTAGAGCATCGGTTGATGATAAGTCTGACTTATCGGGCCATAGTTATGATAGTACCAAGTTAGATCTCCCGTTTGACATTAACCAGAAATATCTAGTAACCGTCACTCCCAACCAAAATTGATAAATCCCTTACCCTACCAACACCGGTACCGTATATCTTAATAACCCCCTATGTTCACCCGAACCGCCGACCCTCACGTACGGATGGACCTGTACCTGAACCTATTCTTATTCCATTAAGGAAAATATAAAATAAATAAATAAATAAAATAAAATAATAATAATAAGGAGTGTGATAATAAATGAGCAGATAAAAATAATATAAAGAAATATATATATATATATATATATGTATTTCTCACTCTCAAACATATGAGTCATACCACCTCCAGATCGAGAATTACTGATTTTAGCAAACCTAGAACGCCTGAGGACATTGACTGAGCAAGTGATAGAGTTTCCCATAATAGTAATTAATAATATTTGAAGGCAACCCATATTGCGCGATTACCTTGAACCTTGCAACTCCCTATGTTAACCTTACATCCGTTAGATGCCTATACCCATGTATACTCGAATAGAATGATTACCAATACACAAAGAGGTGTTGGAATCATTATAGCATAGTTGGTTATTCGTTCGTAGGTGGTATACTGTGTATGCCGGATATACGAATAGACACGGATATTATAACTCCGTGGTACGTAATCGTTTGGTGCTCTCGGTGAGCATGTATCGGTTATGTTGACATGCAGAAGGATATTGAAATCAAGCATATTAAACATTGATCTTTGCTGAGAAAGATCTATATGTCAGTTGGTGACAAGGGTTATGAAACATATTTAAACGTTAACTAACGTCAGGTTAAGTCCGTATGTTATTATATTGTGGGACATATATATATACTAGATACTGGTATGTGTAATTTGTATGATAATATTTGGTGTGTATGTGTACCTGCTGTTATGATTGAACTGGTAACGAGTTATACGGTGAGATTAGTATTGATTACTGCGTACGGGATGGGTACGGCAGAATGACATAAAAAGAGTAACTCCAATGATGGAGATTGATATGATTCCATGAATTGCTCAAAGATAGCAGATGATGATACCGAATGTCGTATCACAGATCACTGCTAGTGTTGATGCAAATATGATCGCAGAATTATAGATCGAGCAATCACATGAATATGAATATTTCAATTCTGAGTGGTATTACTAAGAGTGATAATGTCCCACCGAATACTATTATGACTACAAGTATTAGTTATAAACTAAACATGAATAGTAGTCGTAATGAGGTAGATCCAGTATGAAGGATATGTTTGTTGGTTGTGTTAAGGAAATTATTAATAGTTTACTGATGGTAAAGGGAGGAATAGATTAGCAAGTGGATAGAAAAGATCGAAATGGTTAAGGATATTGGTAAGAGTCTAGAACATTGTGTAGTGAAATATGCTACAGATATGTTGGTAGATTATGTTGTATCGTGATGGAACACGATGGTACAAAATTATAGTTAGAAAATTATTACTCAGAGGACATGGTCGGAATTTAAAATTCTTGTGCTAGAGCACTTTTATTCAAGTAATTAAATTCAGAGATTGGAAACTGAGCTATGGCAGATAGAAATGTTGTGTGCTGATCACTTAGAAAACGCTAATCGTTTGAAGGAATTGTCATGTCTGGTAACATGGCTAATTACTCCTGAAACTAAGCGAAGTGAGCGCAATATTGGGGACTAACTCCATCGATAAGGAGTATAGTCAATCCTGTAAAATATACAACCTTTGGAAGGGTTGTGTCACAAGCCAGCATTGATATATTTTACTCTATGGGAAGCGGACTGGAAGGACGTTAGGTGAGACGTCGAGTATTAAAGAAGAGAAATGATAAAGGTATAGTGCAAGATGGACTTTTGAATAAGTAGGTATGTCCTACAATCCAGAATTATACCAAGACTAGTTCTGGTGTGAAAACATGAACCGCATGAAGGGTCCTTCCCTAAATGTGGAAAATATGGTTATCGGCAGGAAGAAGAATGTCGAGTGATAGTAGGCCACAAGTGTGGTAAAGATGGAAGTAATGCCCCAATTGTAGAGCCAATTGAAGCCATGTGAACCGGCAACCCCAACCCATTCGTGTACAACCACTCCGAACCCAACAACTTCAATAATAATCCATCCAAAGAAATCAAATTATGCCAAACAGTTGTACTTGCTATGAATGTGGCAGTACAGAACGTTTCAAGAGAAATTGCCCAAAGTTGAACCCAGGTGTCGTTGGAAGACGAACCTCATGACAAGCATCAACCTCTGATCAAGCAAGGAGCCGTGCCTTTGTGAGTAATTCGAATAAAGCATGTCATGGACCAAAGGTGGTATTAAGTATATTGTAGTTTTAAATCAATGGGCTTCAGCGATATTTTTACGGTCGTCGATAGAAGTTAGTTCCTGTTAACCTCCTATCATTTGGAAAGATACCGATTAGTGAAACTATAGAACCCTATACTGTAGAATCGCTAACGGTGAATCCCTAATGGTTAACTAAATTGTTCGGAATTGCCCTATTATTCGGAACGATTAATCCTTTCCTTATTGACCTACGACCAGTAAAGTTAAGAAGTTTTGACGTAATAGTTAACATGGATTGGCTAACTCAACATGAAGCTGAAATCAAATATGAAAAGAAGATGATTAGAAGCTCTCCTTCGGACGATGAAGCGATTAGATACAGAGAAAAGTGTACGGTATTATGTTACCACTCTAGTCTCATCTTGAGATGCTATAATATTTACGACAAGAAAACGTGGTGTATTTAACAAACGCGATTGCCAAAGTATTTAAAAGAAAACATATAGAAGATGTTTCGGTGATACGTAAATATCCAGAAGTTTTCCCAGAAGAACTTCCTGGGTTACCGCCAACCCGACAGGTCGAATTCAGAATCGATTTAATGCCTCAAGCTGGCCCTGTTGCTAAAGCACCCTACCGACTTGCACCGTCCAAGATGCAAGAATTATCCAATCAGTTACAAGAATTATTGGATAAGGTTTTATACGACCTAGTTAGTCACCATGGGGTGCACTAGTGTTATTTGGGAAATGAAGGACTAAAGTGTTAGGATATGTATTGGTTAGAGAGAATTGCATAAAGTGACAATCAAGAATAGTTATTCACTTCTTCGAAGTAAATGATCTATTTAACCAACTGCAAGGGGCGATTTATTTTCAGAAAATTGATCTTAGATATAGTTATCACCAAATGAAAAATCCAAGAGGAGGACGTTGCAACAACAGCGTTTTGGACTCGTTACGGCCATTATGAATTCTTATTTATGCCGTTCGGGCTAACAAGTGTGCCGGCAGTGTTCATGGAACTCATGAACCGAGTCTGTAAACTTTATTTTGACAAATTTGTCATAACATTCATTGATGATATTTTGATATATTCGCAACGTAAAGAAGAGCACGAACGACGGTTAAGGAAAATTGTGGAGGTGTTAAAGCAAGAGGAGTTGTACGCGAAGTTTTCGAAATGTGATTTTGAATAAAGAAGGCCTAATCCCTTGGTCATGTTGTTAAGCAACAAGGATTTCACATAGATCCAAATAAGATAGAAACCATTAAAATTGTGCCAAGCGCCAATTTTAAGTCTCCCCGATGGAGACGATGGTTTTGTCGCGTATTGTGACGCGTCGCGTAGAGGGTTAGAATGCGTGTTGATGCAGAATAATAAGGTTATAGCCTATGCTTCTCGACAGTTAAAAGTACACGAGAAAAATTACACTACTCATGACTTAGAACTGGGAGCGGTTATCTTCGCACTTGAAATCTGGAGACATTATCTCTACGGTACGAAGTGCACCATCTATACCGATCATAAAAGTTTGCAGCACATATTTGATCAGAAGGAACTGAATATGAGGCAACGAAGATGGGTCGAGTTGTTAAGCGATCATGACTGTGACATCCGTTATCACCCCGGCAAGGCTAACGTCGTAGCCGATGCCTTGAGTAGGAAAGATCGGGTTAAGCCATTGCGAGTGCGAGCGCTGGGGATGATGGTCCAGTCGAACCTTTTGGACCTGATTCGAGTCGCTCAACGTGAGGCGTTGAAAGAGGAACAATTGGAAAAGGAGGGACTTTACGGCAATGAGAAGAATTTCGAACAACGCGTGGACGAAATTCTTTACTTCAAAAATTGGGTTTGGATCCCGACCCTCCATGACCTTCGTGAATTAATCATGAACGAAGCGCATAGATCGAAATATTCTATACATCCGAGATCGGATTAGACTATTGATGATACGAATATCTGAAAGGATTTTATTAATGGCCGAGTTGGAGAAAGATATGGTTACGTATGTTGGTGAATATTTGAGTTATGCAAGAGATAAGGCTGCACACCGAAAACCCTAGGGAACACCGCAACGACAGAAAATTCGCCAATAATAGTGGGAATAAATTACAATGGATTTCGGGACGCAAATTCCCAAGATATATCAAAGGCATGATGTAAATTGGGTAATCGCGGATCAATTAACCAATCCTCGCATTTCATCCTGATCCATGACGATTACCACAATAAATTCTCGCCCAAATTCATGATGTGAAATGGTATCTCGTCGTGGAGTACCATTTTCAATTATCTCAGGTCGAAATAGTCATCCTACTTCCATTATTGGAAGGCGGGGAAGGAAGCATCGAGAGCTTGAAGCTTTATATGGGTGAAGTGATTATCGCCAATTTGTTAAATTAAAAATGGGCGTCACTCAAGCCATAAGATTTGAATTGATTCGAGAATCAACCAATCGGATTTATAATATTTAAGATAAGTTGGAAGCAGCGCGAGATAGACAAAGGATTTATGCCAACATTCAAAGGAAACCTTTGCCACCGGAAAGAGGTGACATGGCATTTTTAAGGCATCACCTTAGAGAGGTGATATGAGGTTTGGCAAAACAAAAAATAGCTCCTTAAAATATTGGACCTCATGAGACTATCTCCATGATTGGTCATTTAGTTTATCGATTAAAGTACTCCAGGGGCTAAGTACTATACATGATGTTTTGCCATATATACGGATTGAAAAGTACCTAAGCGATGAGGCAACAAAAGTACTAGTATTGGAGGTACTCATAGAATATATGTTTGATATCATAAATAATTCCGTAGAGATAGTAGACGGGTAATCTAAACAGTTTGGGCATACCAAGCGTTATTGGTTAAGAGTAAGTGGAATTCACAGCGAGGACCAGATTATACCTGGTAACGCGAGGGTGAATTCTGAAGGAAAAACCCCTACCTTTCTCTCGGAAGGGGATAGTAGGCGTGAAAAATTTCGAGGACGAAATTTCTTAACGGGGGGAGAATGTAACGATTCCGACGAAACCCGGTATACCCTAACCGGTAGACAATAGTTACGTCATATTTAATGTCGGGTATATGAGTTACCATAGTAATTATACGAGAATACATGGTTCACTGTATTGATTGAACGTGAATATATAATTCACCGTATTGAATATGCGATCAATCGATCGATAGTTATTGAAACTCGAACGAATCGAGGGTTCAATTATAGACGATATCTATAATAATTAGTGATTTTACGAAGCATTAATGCTTCGGGATAAGTAAACTACGGCACAGAAAAAGAATTTCGATTTAGTGGTACGACGGTACGTTAAACGAAACCTTTAATACCAAACCGAGCAAGAGATGATCGATCAAGCCGAAAAAGATGCGCGATAATTAATGATATGATGTTTTAAGTTAATAAACGTCATGGTTTAAGTTTTTAAAGTTTTTAAATCGGTTTTATATAAATTTCATTTTTAAGCCGAAAAACGACCGTTTTAGCCTCGTTTTAAGCCGAATTAAACATTTAACCGAAAAACGAACTGAACCAGATTATCCAAAACATTATCCGGATTTCCGAAATCCAAACTTGTGGCTAAGAATGAAGAAGTGGGTCCCACCCCACCCCTCATCTAAACCGATCGGAATACAAAGGGGTATTACCCCATCCCAATTCTTTTTTTTACAACCAACATTCAACAATCCTCTTTTCTCTCCACACCAAGACCTAAAAACCGAGAGTTCTAGCAAGAAAAACAAGGTAATGATCGAGTTAATCACGTTCTATCTTCGTTTCTTGAGTTCATTTGCAAGAAAATGAGGTTTCAAAGATGAAAACCGATTCTTGCATGATCAAGTGATGTATACGGGTTATACAAGGGATCTTGGTCCAAGAAAGGAGTTAAACGGACCAAAAACGGATTTTTTCGGTTAAATCTTGGTTTTTAAGGCAATAACCGAAACTATAGTGTAAGAGGCTTGATCGTGAGTGTAACTTGCTTGGTATTGTGGTATGTTGTTTGTAGGTTCTGTATTTAGTGGTATAAGGCGGAAAGACGAGTTTGTAGCTTGTAGTGGCGGAAAACGAAAGGTATATTCGGTTTATGTTCGGTGTATGTGTTTTGGGACAGATTGTTGATGCTTTAGAGTTAGGTCATGAAATTTTACAGAGGTGTTAAACACATGAAAATATGAGTTCTGTGAATTTTTGGTAATTTTTGGATAAAGGATGAATATTTGGTGAATTTAATGCTCGGTTTTGGCCAAAAATGGTGAAAAGTAGTTAAATATCATTAAAAATTCTGGAAAATTTTAGATAAGCTTTTTATATCATGTATAAGTCACACAAAAAATTTGAGGTCCGTTGGAGAAGTCTAAGTAGGCTTTTCGGTTAAACGAGTTCTAGGGTTTTCTAGCTCGGTTTTGGTGAAAATGGCATGAAAAGAGAGATTTTGGTTCTGGAAAAATTACAGGGGACTATGTGGATGGCAGGGGACATCCAGGAAAAATTTGGGATTTTTCTAAGGTCGTTTGGTATTTACGACATATTTAGTGTTTAACTGGTGTTTAAAAATAGATAAATAAATTTTAAATATAAAAATTAATCCTGGAAATATTTTTATAAAATTCCCCACTGTCAAAAAGTCTTTTGTGCAAAATTTCAAGATCCGAGATTAAACGGATAATTATTTGTGCTAATTATCAAACTTTTAAAGTTAAAACGCGTAAACCGGTGAAGTTCGCTTAAGCGAGCTGACTGGTGTATAAAAACCCTAAAAATGAACTATTTTCATATAATTGAGTTAAACAAGTAAAAATGAATCATCCGAAAATAATTCGGATGATTTGTGTATTTTTAACCGATTTAACAGTTTCCGGTACGCCAAATACGGAAACGGGTCCCGCGGCCAATCGGGGCGTCTAAACCGAGCTCTAATTTCACATCTTTAATTAAATTATCATTCAACCACTATTTTCGGGTCGTGTGTGACCAAACTCATTTTTGAAACATAAAAACGGGTAACCGTGCTAGGCACGCAAAACGGGGAAAACAAGCTATTAGAAAATTTGACTGTTGAACTCTAAACGACATCACAATCTGTGTCCGGAGAAGTATTTCAGGTACAGTACTGGGTTAACAGTGTCCCCAGATGTACCAGTTAATACGATTAAAAGATTATATAAACAATAAGTGTATAATAACGATCGTAGGGATCATATTACAGATTGGACGTGTTAATTGATAATGATTGTTGTTACCTGCTTGCATGTGCTAAGGTGAGTTTCACGAGCCCCTTTTTCTGAATTGTTTTTAAATAGTTTCTCGGGGCGGAAGCATGTTATTACTGAAATGTTTAAATACATACTGAACGCATGGATTTGCGTGGATTTACATATATTTTATTGTACGGGAATCGTACGGAAATGTACTAAGATGGTAATTGTCTGAGTTGCTAACATTCTAAGGCCCCGGATCACGAGTGATTTACTGAAGCCGGTAGAGTGTTGATAGTACTATTGGTCTGACAAACCCAACTGGTCCGGCATGGATTTGCTGATGTTTCCCAGCCAGTTGCACATGTCTATTTTGGGTGTTATATATATTTTGCTATGTAATGTTAGACATAGCGGTTTGGGGCAGTTCCGTGGGCGGGGGATATGCCACGGGGGTTGTGTGTGATAGTCAGAGGTTTCACTTGTGGGCTCAGCATAATTACATCGATAATAGTATTATTTTATGATAATGATTTATCATGGTTTACTCGAATTGTGAAACTCACCAACTATTCGTAGTTGACCCGTTTTCTCACATGCTTTTCAGGTACAACTAAGATGAAGTGATTGCTTACGTGCTAAGTGCTTGATGTGTGCTAGATTTGCGTGCGGAATGTTAGGGTACATTATAATAAATAGAATTATGTATCGTATTGTATGATGTGTGTATCACCTAGACGGTAATGAAATACAAGATAATGTAATTTGAAGTATAATAATGTATTCAGTTTTCTTTATAAACAATGTGGTTGATATCAGAGGTGTCTGTCGCATCCCGTTTACGTTTCCGCTGCGTTTGCGGGGTGTTACAAGTAAATTCCGGAAAAGGGTACGAGTAGCTGATCAAGATAGGATGCGCCGGAAAACACACCCAGATTTTTTAATAAGGATGGCTTCTGACAGAAGAATCGAAAGATCAGAATACAATGCCGGTCGAAAATAAAGGGGGTCATGTCATCAGTTTCTGGATCTGTAAACTAACAGATTTCTGATGAAGGGTTAGTAAGAAAATATTGAGAATGAAGATTGTTTTATTACGATTGCTCGGAGGAAGAAGAAGAAACAGAAATAGAAGGCATATTCTAAAAGTCTTTATGAAAGAGAGGAAGTAGAAAGGATACCTGATTGCCGCTGAAGAGTGATTATAGAAGGATGAGGATGGTTGAATTTATAGGCGAAAGGGAGAATATCGATGTATTATAGATATATGATCATTATATCTAACATGTCACATCTAATCTACTATTTGCAGGCAATTTGAATTCAAAATGACAGCTGTAATCTACTCACAACCGTCATTTTGGGGGCAATTTTTAGGGCACAAATATTTTGTGCTGAGGATATGTTATCCTTACATGATTTCTAGATCAATTAATCTTAATATATGGTTCAGATTATGTCAAGATCAAGGATCCTCAGTATTTATGATATACTAACAGTTGTTCTCTTTGTATGGTATTATATTGACAGGTATAACGGCTAGTCACTCAGTCTACGCACTAATTCGCAGTCTAAGGGAACTAGCACGTGGTCAAAATTGATGCAACGTTTCTATGGAGTAGTGGCGGATTTATAGGGCTAGTAGTTGATATCTTTTTTATATTTATGTTGAACTATGATTAGTTAGGAAAACACAACATTGCACACAGCTGATAAAATACGATTTACTCTAAAACCCTAGCAGTTAACACACACATAGTATTCTTTGTATTCACTGATCATAGCTTCCAACCTCGTAACCTTATTTTTGTGATTAATATAGTGGTGATCGACATTTGTCATCACCAGGGGTTGTTGTGTTGGTGATCATAATTCAATCAAGGACTTTTCCTCGTAACAAATATATGTGTTTATTCTCATTTTATTCAAATTATCATCATTATTATACAAGCACTTACCTCATGAAATCATAATTGGTTACATTATCCTTAAACTGATTTTTGACCAAAACAACAACACTTTCATTGTTGTTACCGCATTTAGCGATAGTTTTGTTGTTGTTGTTGTTGTTTGCGACAGCCGTGCTGAAGTTTGTTTCAGAAATGTCTCTGTTGCTGCTGTAAGTTTGGGCTGGGTTCGGTTTCACTCATCCAGATCCGACGACTATCGGCCCGCAAACACCGGAGAACATACCTGACAATTTTGCTTTTAAACACGTTGGGTTCCCAATATTTAGTCGGATTTTATAAAGCATCTTGGAGTTCCTCGTAACCTTTATTAGTAACCTTCCACTACAATCATGCATCGTTAAGTAGTTACTCCTCATCTGAATATCACAACCCGACTTCGTTGCTTGACCTGAACTAATCACATTACATTGCAAACCCGGAATATAATAGATGTCGGTCATTAGTTTCTATTCGCCACTTTTGCCTTCAAATATAATCGAACCCTTCCCTTTGATCAACACACACGAACCAACTTTGGACCTTACTCGTCCGACTATTTTTTCGGTTAATTCTGCAAAATATTCACAGTTTCCCGTCATATGGTTAGTTGCACCATTATCTAAGTGCCACATCCAGACTCGCCTGAATCGGTATTGTACTTTGTTGGAATTACTTTATCTTGGTTAAGGTTAACGGTTTCCCGAACACCTTTCATCATGAAAAACGAAGGGCCTAAACCATTTGTTTCATTTTCCTCTGTTTACTTCATCTTTACGAAATCGATCGGGGCACCTTGAGACAAAATGCCCGAATTCATCGCAATTGTAGCATAACATGTGTGATAAATCTCGTGTCGTACCTTTTCCTTTCTTATCAACACGACCGCGTCCCCGTCCTCTTGAAGTATAAGATCCTCGACCTCGACCCCTGCTAACTATAACAACTCGGGTTTTCGTTTATTTTATTAACATTTAAATACCCGGCCCATTTTTTTAATTTGGATAATTTAATCAATTTAAACATCGCATATATTGAGTTATTAATATTCTATTATTATTGTTTATTATATATATTTAATTATTCATAATAACTATCAAATATGAAAAAGTTACACCCTAAACCATAGTTTAACCTCATTTTGGATCCACACTTGAATATCAAGGACCTTTTTGCAAAATCTGCCAAACATATTATATTAAACCCATATCTAAACCCAAACCCATTTACCCAGAACCGTATAACCATTTATTGTACCAAACTCGCGACCCATTTAGTGTTCTTGTAGCTTATTCTTCGCGTTTTAATTGGAATTGATCTTTTCAGATCGCTTTTGCGTGAATTGCAAACTACACCATCAATTTAATTAAAGAAACTCGATCAAAAAAGATTTCTTATGCATAATAATCAAACCGTCCTAATCTAAATCTCTACTATACCATTAATATTTCATTATAATTCAATTAATCTGACCTACACGTCCCTTTACACCTTGCGAGTCAAACTCCCATGGTAAATTAGATTATTGTGGCCCACAAGGATTATTACCAGCCGGCGTTATGACCGTGGCTTCATCTTTGCCGTTCTTGATCAATTGATCATCGTGTATGGTAATTAATTCATTCAACAATGTCACCTTTATCTATTTAAAGATAACCTGAACATTAATTAAGAAATCATATAACGTATAAACGACTTGTAGATTCTAGGGCTTATTGTTCAATTTGCGGATTCTCTGTATTTATTTATAAATTATTTCTTACGTAGTTTAACCAGCTGAAACACCAGCCCAGTTGGTTGGTGTGTGTGTGCTCAGGTCACGAACAGGCTGGGGGACACAGGTTCGAACCTCCCTCAGCTCAGTTATGTTATTTTTGTGTTTTTTAATGGTTTTGATTTCTTAAAGGAATTTTAAATCATTTATAATTATTATTAAATTTAGAATAAACAATATTTTATTTTAACCGACATCATTAAGTTACGTTCCTTGACCAATCTCGTTAAAAGCTTTCGTTTATGCGCGCGCGCACACACACACACACATATATATCTCTGTGTGTGTATGTTATAAGTATACATTAATAAATAAACTAACATTATTAAAATCCGACACTTATTATTGGCATATACTAGCGTTTCTTGTCATTAAAATCTTTATAAACTCATGTGTGTGTGTGTATGTATGTTTTGATTGTATAAAAAGTATAACAAATATGTTAAACGTATTAAAAGTATTTTTTTCATTAAATATTTGAGATAAAATATCTATTTTTATGTCATTATATGTATTGTTACATATTATGATTTATTTATCAATTTATTTGATTTATATTTGTTTGAATATTAATATTATAAGTATAACTAATATTATATAGTTACTTAAGTTAATTTATTTATTTATATATATTTAACTATGTTTATCTAAACATTCATATTAATTTATTTATTTAGATTAGTTAATTATTTATTCTAACAAGTATAATTTGATGCTATTTTAATAAATAATAAAAATAATCATCTTATAAATTAATGATTAACAATAATATTTATTTTGCAAAATAATAACAACAGACATTATTCGCTCAACCAATAAACATTCTAGTCTCAAAACATAATTCATTTCACATCGAAATTTCAAATCCATTATACGTGTTATCCCATTTAATATTAACTCATAAAAATTATTATTATATAACTAGGTATCCTCGACGGTAAATCCCGAAGGGTTTAGATTTCTTACATCGTCAATTGAATATTTGTTCATCTCATCAGGTGAGTAATTACTCCCTTATTTTACTGGTTTTCAAACCTTTTAGGGACTTATGCGTACCAACTATCGATTTACACATTTTATTATACTCTCGAATGCAAAGTGTTAATATTTGTGTTGTGTATGAATTGAATGACTATTTGTTATTTTGTTATTTGTTTATGTGTTTATTCACCGCATTCGGAGGGGTCCAACATTATATTCACATCATGTCGTAGTGACCGGCGCCCGATCGCATGACAATGGTTTCACCGACAACTCAATAACTCATTCATGGTAACCGATGCCTGATTCACATGGCAATGGTTTAGCCCATTCATCATTATTTGTTTACAATGTTATATGCTATGGTTTGATTGTATATACTCACAGATGACTATTTTTCTCTTTATTTATATATTAATATATCGTATTCAAAACTGGTGATCTACTCACTCGACTTGTGTTGTTGACAGAAATATATATATTGTACGCATTTGCAGGTTATCAGCTTGGTTGATTAACAAGATGAAGATCACGTAGAGATGTCTTTTAGGATACAACTTATTCAATAATTAATTGATCATGTTGTAATTTTTTTATACATGATGTACTTAACTGTAAATTGTAAAATTTAAATAAATTAAATAGATATTGTCATTTATTAATTTGCATGATAGTACCTTGTGAGCTGTGAGAAATCAGTGCGCGCTCCGACATTTCCGTCTTAGGTTGGGGTGTGACACTAACCGGTTCAGATTTGGTGAACATTAACCAACTTTGACTGCTCTTGGTTTGAAGATTGTCTTCTTTGATTCTCACTTCATAGGCTTTTAATCGACCGACCACATCATCAAACCCAACCGTCTTTAAATCTAAATCTTGCTCAAGTGATGCTACAATCTGAATAAAACGTATTGAAATACTTGTAAGAAACTTTTTTTTATCATTTTTTCTTCCAAGAATATCTCTCCGAGCGTGACGGCTTTTGACGAGTAACTCGTTAACATGGCTGCATCTTCATCAATCGTCCCTGTTTCTTTCATCTTCAACCCGTTGAATTCTGACGTTATGGTTTGGAGCTTCGCCTCCTTCACCCGTCCTGCACCTAGATGTCAGGTCTTTAATGCTTCCCACATTTCTTTCGCTGTGCGCAGATCACCAACTTGTAAAATATGTGCTTTGGGGATCGATTGAAAAATCCAGGTGATTGCAATAATATTTCGTTTTGCATCGCCGCTACCCGGATCGATCGTGTCCCACACTCCATGCACATTCATCATCACGCGCATGTACATAGCCCATATCGTGTAATTCGTTGTTGTTTGTTTTAGACATTGAGATGAGTTCGGGTTCATCTTCGTTTCTTTGGCCGGTTGATCACCCATCGTTGTTCGTTAAATCCTAACCGTGAAAACAAGTTGTCAAGCTTTGTTGAACCAAGAGTTTAAAAGGAATTAATGGCCTTGATAATTTTATTTTTTTTTCTTCATCATTTCTGACTTTAAGAACCAAAAGAAAAGTAAAATCAAATTCGTATTTTCTTATTTTGATTCCTTGTCTCCGACAATAAATATAAGACTTTTGTGTTATTATGCAATTAGACGAGATGGTGGGGCACAGTGAGATTCTCTACTACAATTTTGAATTCTTTCACAATTCTTCCAACGCAACAACTCGATCATACTTCTTCAATTGCGCCGCGTGGATCACGACATTAATCAATCTCGCTTTAGAACGAAAATCACCGGAGCTTAACCGCTCGGATACCAATTCTAGTAATCAGTGGCGCGTGAGAAATAGGAACAAAGAAACAACAGTTGGCTAACACCTAAACTTTATTGATCAAGAAATCTGACTCAAAAACTTGATACAACTTGTCACATACCCTAAACACGGTATTTATAGCTAACCTAACACATTATACTATAACCGGGATTCTAATTAATCAATTCCGTAATAATCATATTCCTAACATGTAAACAACTAGAAACTAGATAATCATCCATAAATTAAGTTAATATCATCTGATCATTAACTTGCACGCCAAGTTAATATCCTAGTCGTCCCACGCGCCAAGCCACGAACCGACTCGGGAATTCCCAACAATGAGATGTTATAACCTGGTTTAAAAGCTATTTGGGGTTGGTGAGACCCAAGACCCTTTTATTTTTTTTTTTACCATAAATTTGTTTTGTAATTAAAAATAATACATATATTTTTTTAAAAGAAATCATATATTAATTTTTAACATATTCGTACTTTATAAGATTTTCATATCAAATATTTGGTGAGATTAATTTTTAATTTAATGAGATGTTATGAACCGTTTAAGGAATATCCAGGTTTGGTGAGACCCATCCATACCCATGAATTTGGGTCAAATGCATGAAAACCCTCAATTTACTAATAATGCAATCTGGTGGTTTGAGAAATGTAGGGAGCAACCAGAGAGCTTTTAAAAATTTCGTTTGTATATACACACACACACACACACATAGGCTTAAGTTCACGCAAAAAGTAATTTTATTGCGAGAAGTGCGACAAATCAATACGGACAATTAATTTAAGTATAGGTTTTTAAATGTTTAAAAATAAACGAAAAAGATAGAAATACAACAATAAATTATCTCTTCTCAATTAATACAACTATCACAACCATTATGTCTCTAATTAATATACATAACTAATTAAACTATAATAATTAAAAAAAATGAGAAAACCATAATTTACTATTATAATTTATTTATCCTACAAAAATACAATTTATTCATATGATATTATTTCTTTATATTAAAAATAATTTATTTTCACTCAGTATATTAGCATATATAAACGCGTAATTTTCAACAATAAACATCAAAACATAATATTATTTTTCAATTGATATACCTAGAAAAATTATTGTGATAAATAATAATAAAAAAAATATCTGTCACACCCCGACTAGGTAGTTGCGGAAGCGTAATACGGGAATGTAACAGATAACACTGGTATCAACAACATTGTTTATAAAGAAAATTCAACAGCTAATTTACATCATATTACATGGGTAGGTACTATGTTTACAAACTAGGTGAAAAACACATAACCGGTTTACGAGCTTCTTAAACAGTATTATATCAGCGTCTATTCACAGCTATTCAACTTGTCTTTCTAACACCAAGCATGTAAGCAAATCATTCCACTTTTGCTTTACCTGAAAAGCATGTTAAAACGGGTCAACTACGTCTAGTTGGTGAGTTTCAAGTTTCACGAGTTTCAATGAAATCAGTACACGAGTTCGTAAAGTTTATAGTGTGTATGTATATATGTCTGTGTATGATGCATTATACTAAGCCACAAGTGAAACCGAAACGAGCTATACAGCATGGCCTCTCCTGCCCATGCACTCCTGTTGGCATTTAACAGCCAATTTTGCCCCATGTATGTACTATGTCTAACACCACATAGCAGTATGTAAATATATAATGACAATGTGCAACTGGTTTTTACATATGTTCCGGCTTACCCCACCGGCTCTGTCACAGTTGGGTTTGTCAAACCGATAGTACTATCCACACGCCACCGGCACGAAGTTAATCACTTGTGTTTGTGGGGACTTGTCAAGTGTTAGTACTTAGATAATCCACATCATCACACGTTTTCAAGTATAACAGTTTATGTAAACATGCTTTTCACCCCAAAAGTTCGTAAAACAGTTTAGAAAGTGGGGGTCGTGAAACTCACCTTATTGTAGTTTGCACAGAAATTACGTGTCAGTAAGTCAAATGTCTCGTTTATAGCCTGATTCCTATAAACGGTATCGTATCGTTAATACTAGTACAGTGTTCAAGCTAAATCGGGCTGTATAGATAATCTGGGTATAGCTGTTAGGCCCAGAACATGACCATAGTCTTAGATTGTGACGTTGTATACTATGAAATGTTTAAAACTGGATTTGGCTCAGTTTCACCGTTTTCCGAGCCTAGCTCAGTTGGTCGTTTATACGTTTCGGGATTAGGTAAGATCATATAAAACTTAAGTAAATATATTGATTGATAAAATGATTTGATTTATGAAAGAATTTTAAGGTTTTGGTGTCTGGTTTGATCGCAGGGTTCGTTTCCGTTTTTATACGGGTTTGATTATACAAAACGCGTACAATCCACCCGAATTGTCCGGAATTCTCGTAAAAAGTTCGTTTTTATCAATATCATTCAAAAATATGATATTTGACCACTTTTGACATTTTGACATACCAGTCAGTCCGTTAAACACAAAACTGCCGGTTTCGTTAAAACAATTATAATTTAAATCTTTAATAAATCATAACTAAATATGTATTTACATATAAATTATGTAAATTTTTGTAAAAATACATTAAAACATGGAGAATTTTATAAAAATATTTCCAGTAATTTTATGATTATTTATTTATTTATAAAATTCATTTAATAGGTTATAATCATGTAATAAATTGCCCGTTTATATCAAACGACTTCCGAAAAATCCCATAATTTTTACCAATGGCCTCAATGTGACTACATAGCCCCTGCAAAATTTCCAGAACCTAACTCTTTTGACAAAATACCTTTTTGCGCGTTTTTTCGGCTGTTAAAACTCGGTTCAACCATGGCTGCACAAACCATACTTAGACATTTCCAATGATTCCCAAAATTTACCAGTGATCTTACTATCCCATAACAAACTCCAAAACCAAGTTTCATAATTTTCCAATATGTTTAGCTATTTTTCCCAAATAAACGCCCATAAACGGGAATAAATTCACCAAATATTCTCCGTTTATCGAAAAATTACCAAATTTGAACAGGGACTCATTTATATGATCCCTAATGTCCCTGCAAATTTTCACAAGCTAACAACAAGCACGTCACAACCTAATACTAAACAGCCCCTAAACGAGTATTACGGGTTTACCTTGTCGGTTTTCGATGAATTTTGCTAGCTTAAACGACTTTCCGGGTCTCGGGTTGCAAACTCAGTATATCTACATATCATATAACATCAAACCAAGCATAAATCATCCATGTAACAGCCTTGATAATTAGGGTTTCGGTTTTGGGTTCAAACCGAACTTTCTAACCGTAAAAACGTTGTATTCATGTTCTAATCCGCGTTTTTGACCAAAAAAAATATATGTTCCAGGTTTGTATACATGTTTAACATCAAAACATAATTTTACTTGATTTTTAGGGCTTTTGGATGGTTAAACATGCTTAACACTAATCAAAACATGTTTATATGATAATCATATGGATCAAATCTTGCTAAAACTTATTAAAATTGAACTTTACCTTGGTGTTTTTGGAAGAAGCTTGAAAGAACAGGTTGGGGAAAGTCTGGACTTGAAAGTGTGTAATGTATTGAAATGAATAAGAATGCTTAAGTTATAAGTTTTGTAAAAGAAAAAAAACATGTGGGGTGCTTGGCTGTCCGATCGGAACTATTTGGGAGGCCTTAATGGGCTGTTTTGGCCCATTTAACTTTACACACAAGCCCAAACATGAAAAGCCCATTTCAAGTTTAGTTCGGGTTCGGTTTTTTTCGCAAAAAAATTAATTCGGGTGTGAGAAATAACGTAAAAACGTGTGTTTTTCAGCTTGTTTTTGTAAAATAAGAAAAACGTACTGACTCGTTGTAAAATTCCAAAATATTTTCACGGATGGCTTAGAACATGTCATATAAGTGTTTTATAAATCTTTTTCGGCTTAACGGATGCTACAATGCTTGTTTTGATATTAACGATTGCGTTTAAGCTTATAGCGTATCGATAAACGAAACCTTTTTCGTTTAAAGAGTTTTAAACGTACCGAGGCCTAAATATCAATATGTTAGCCTCTATAACATATATATAACTCGTATATGACCCCTCAGTATGTATACGGGTCATAATTAGTATCGGTCGGTTACTCGTTTAAGCACTACGAATTAACCGATTTGTCGTTTACTTGTTACGTAAAGAATATAGTGTACCCCGTTTTGTCATGAATGTCACATTCTCCCCCCGTTAAGAAATTTCGTCCCTGAAATTTAATGTGTCATCGGTTTTCTAGGGAACAGGTGTGGGTATTTCTTTCGGAATTCGTCCTTTCGTTCCCAAGTATATTCGGGTTCTTGTTTTGAATTCCACCGAACTTTTACCAATGAAATTTTGTTGTGTCGTAACTGTTTGGTTTTCCCGTCTACAATTTCTACCGGTTCCTCTACGAAGTTGAGCTTTTCGTTGATCTGAACATCTTCCAGTGGTACTATTGTCGTTTCATCAGTCAAACACTTTTTCAGATTCGATACATGAAACACGTCATGAATAGTGCTCAGTTCTAAGGGTAGTTTTAATCGGTAAGCTACGGGACCAATTTTTGCAACAATTTCAAAAGGTCCGATGTATCTCGGGGCTAGTTTACCAGTCTTTTCAAATCTTATAACACCTTTCCATGGCGATACTTTTAAAAATACCTTATCACCTATTTCAAAAGATAACGGTTTTCTGCGAATATCGGCATAACTCTTTTGTCGGTCACGGGCAGCTTTCAATTTTTGTTTAACCTGGTGGATCTTATCAGTGGTTTCCTGAATTAAATCGGATCTTGAAATTTGAGTATCACCCACTTCTGTCCAACATAGTGGTGATCTACATTTTCGCCCGTATAGAGCTTCATAAGGTGCTGCTTGTATACTACTGTGATAACTGTTATTGTAAGAGAATTCAATGAGTGGGAGGTGTTGATCCCAATTCCCTTTAAAGTCCAGTACACAAGCACGAAGTAAATCTTCTAAGGTTTGGATGGTTCGTTCGGATTGACCATCGGTTTGGGGATGGTAAGCCGTACTTAGGTCGATTCGGGTTCCCAAGGCTTCTTGTACTGCTTGCCAGAAATGTGAAGTAAAATGACTGTCTCGATCGGAAATAATCGAAAGAGGTACTCCGTGTCGAGATACTATTTCATCGATGAAAATTTGAGCGAGTTTTTCGGTGGTGTAGTTGTTACGGATGGGAATAAAGTGTGCGGATTTGGTTAATCGGTCCACAATTACCCAAATTGCGTTGTGTCCTCTGGAGGTTTTAGGAAGGTGTGTCACAAAGTCCATGGTAATTTGTTCCCATTTCCATTGTGGGATTTCGGGTTGTTGTAACATTCTCGAAGGTTTTTGATATTCCGCCTTTACCCTTGCACATGTTGCATATTTACTTACATACACGGCTATATCCTTTTTCATACCAGGCCACCAGTAAAATTCTTTGACATCCTTATACATCTTATCAGCACCTGGATGAATAGAATATTTGGATTTGTGTGCTTCATCAAGTATCAGCTTTCGGAGTTTATGAAGTGTTGGAATCCAGATCCGGTTTTTGTAATAAAATACTTCATCAATTTTCTTCTCAAAATTCCTTTCATTTCCATGTAGTTCTTCTTTTTCTAGCTGATCTGTATTCAAGGCCTCATCTTGTGCAATGCGAACTTGTTCGGTTAGGCTACTTTGAACAATCATTCCGAGTGCTCGTACTCGTAATGGTCTGATTCTGTCTTTTCGGCTTAAAGCATCAGCTACTACGTTGGCCTTACCCGGGTGGTATTTAATCTCACAATCGTAATCATTTAACAGTTCTACCCATCTTCTTTGTCTCATGTTTAGCTCTTTCTGATCAAATATGTGTTGTAAGCTTTTGTGATCAGTGTAGATGGTACATTTAGTGCCATACAAGTAATGTCTCCAAATCTTCAATGCAAAGATAACTGCTCCCAATTCTAAATCATGGGTCGTATAATTCTTTTCATGTACTTTTAATTGTCGGGAAGCATATGCTATTACTTTCTTTCTTTGCATCAGTACGCATCCTAAACCTTTACGAGATGCGTCACAATATACCACCAATTCATCAGTTCCATCTGGAAGGCTTAATATTGGAGCTTCACATAACTTCTGTTTTAACGTTTGAAAGGCCATTTCTTGTTCTTCTCCCCATTCATATGCTCGATCTTTTTGAGTTAGGAGGGTTAGAGGTTGTGCAATACTTGAAAAGTTTTCAATGAATCTTCTATAATACCCGGCTAGTCCTAAGAATTGACGAATTTCTCTTGGTGACTTAGGCACTTGCCAATTCTTAATGGCCTCAATTTTACTTGGGTCTACTTGGATCCCTTGATGGTTCACAATGTGTCCCAAAAACTGTACTTCTTGTAGCCAAAACTCACATTTGGACAACTTTGCGTATTACTTCTCTTGCCTCAATAATTTTAAGATTTCCCGCAAATGTTGTTCGTGTTCCTCCTTACTTCTCGAATATATCAAAATGTCATCGATAAACACTATCACGAACTTGTCAAGGTAAGGTTTGCAAATTCGGTTCATGAGGTCCATAAACACTGCGGGTGCATTTGCCAACCCAAACGGCATAACCAAAAATTCATAGTGACCATACCGAGTTCGGAAAGCTGTTTTTGGTACGTCTTCTTCCTGAATTCTTACTTGATGATAACCAGATCTAAGATCAATTTTTGAAAAATACTTCGCACCTTGGAGCTGATCAAACAAGTCATCAATTCGAGGGAAGGGGTATCTATTCTTTATAGTCACTTTTTTCAATTCCCGGTAATCAATACACATTCGAAAACTCCCATCCTTCTTCTTTACAAACAACACTGGTGCTCCCCACGGTGAGTAACTAGGGCGAATAAAACCCCTGTCCAGTAACTCTTGTAACTGGTTGGACAGTTCTTGCATTTCAGAAGGCGCAAGTCTATAAGGTGCCTTAGCAATGGGTGCTGCTCCTGGTATCAAGTCAATACGGAATTCAACTTGTCGGGTCGGTGGTAAACCAGGCAACTCTTCGGGGAATACATCTGAATACTCGTGTACCACTGGGATGTCTTCCAATCGCTCTTCCTCAGGTTCCTTAACTGTTACGCTCGCTAAGTATAATGTACAACCTTGGCGTAAATATCTCAATGTCTTAAGTTGAGATATGAGAGGCAGTACTGTTCCCGATTTCTCACCTTGAACAATTATAGCCTCATCATTCGAAAGAGGTATTCTAACGGTCTTATCCTTACAGACAATCTCAGCTTTATACTTAGATAGCCAGTCCATACCGACTATAACATCGAAACTTCCCAATTCCACTGGAAGTAAATCAATAAGGAATGGGTGGTCGTTTAGGATAAGGGAACAGTCTCGGACTATTCGGTTAACAAGTATAGACTTACCGTTAGCTAGTTCTATAGTATATGGTTTTGTTAGTTCACTAACCGGCATATTTTCTAAAGGTAAGAAATTAACAGATACGAAACTTCTATCGGCGCCCGTATCAAACAAAACTGAAGCATACTGACCCGAAACTAAGAATGTACCTGTCACCACATTCGGATCATGACGCGCTTCACCCGGTCCTAATACAAATGCGCGTCCCTTAGCTGTGTTGGAGGTTGATGCTTGTGCTTGGTTTTGCCTTTTCACTGTACTCGGGTTCAAATTGGGGCAATATCTCCGAAAATGTCCCGTACTGCCACATTTATAACATGTATGAGGGTTCATTGTAGATGGAGTTTGCTGATTAGATTGTTGTCGGATTGGTTGGTGACTAGGTGTTTGTGAACGACGGGGTTGGGTTGTTTGAAATTGTCGGTTTGAAGTATTCATTATTGTTCTACCACTTGGGGTATTATGCCCAATATTTCCGCTTCTCTGACATATGATCGTTCGACAATTTCCAGTATGATGAAAATTACACGTTCCACACTTCGGAAATGACCCCTTGTATGTATCATGTTTCATGTCGAAACTGGTCATAGCATAGTCCTGAGTTGTAGGGCATAATCGTTTATTCTGAGATTTCATTTGTGTTCTAGAGGTATAACTAGTTCGTTTCAAACTGGATGATTCTCCTGGAACTCTTAATACACCATTTCTTGTAAGGTCAAAAGTAACGATGCTGGCTTGTAACACGACACTCTCTAAAGTTGGGTGGGCTGCAGAATAGACTATACTTCTCACAGCTGGGGTTAGTCCCCAAACATAACGCTCAATGCGCTTGGATTCCGGAATAATTGACCATGGTACCAAACGAGTCAATTCAACGAAACGATTTGTGTAACTTCGATGATCAGTGCCTCTCATTTCCAAATTCCAAAGTTCGTGTTCTAATTTCAGGATCTCATCTCTTGGGCAAAATTGTTCTAACATAAGGGTTTTTAATTCAGCCCATGACATACGATTAATGGCATCTTGTCCCCTTATTTGGACTACCGTGTTCCACCACATCAGCGCTTGGTCTAGAAACATACTGGTAACAAATTTGACCACGCGGTTCGGTGGACACTTACTGATATTAATTTCTAATTCGGTGTCTTCTATCCATTCGACCAGTCCACCAGGTCCTTCAATACCCTTAAACTCAATCGATTTATATGATGTAAATTGTTTGTATGAGTACTCCTGACGTGGGGGTTCTCGGTTATTATTATTAGTTGTGTTAACAACCGGTACAGGGTTCGGGTTCGGGATATTATCAGGGTGCACAACAGGCTCCGGGTTCCCAGTGACATTCATAGTTGGGAGAGTGTTATTATTATTTATGACAGTATCAGTATTCACCGGGGTAGTAACACCCGGGGCTACATTAGTGTCCGGCGGAGGTGGATTAACAGTGGCCGTGGTGGTGCTCGTAGGTTGATTAACAGTATTGTTAGCACGTATGCCTGCAGTGACTTGGGCTACAATTGTTGGTATCACTGCTTGTAGTTGACGAGCAATCATTGCGGCCACTTCCGCCTCAGACAAAGTGTTTGTTTTCTTCGGGGCCATTCTATAAAATAATCAATTATGTAATAATCAATATCGTTTCACCATAACCAACACAACTTTACGATATCACACTTTCACAACACATAACTATGCCAAAGAAAACACGTTTGTATTAATTATAATCATTACTGTACATATGCATCCAAAATTAGCGCATAGGCTTAACCTGGTATAGGCCAGCGCTTGTATATGCGTATCAAAATTTGTCACTAAGTGACATGTAGACTTAACCCGATAAGGGCCAGTGCTTGAAATAGTATAAAACTACAAACAACTCCCAAGCCAGTCCAACATGCTGTAACAAAATGCTGCTTGGGATATCAAAAGACTATATACATAAGACCAGACTACTAAGTCCTATCCATTCTTCGCAACATGAAACCATAACCAAATCACAGCAGCCACTAGGGCCGCATTAACTGCTAAACACGCCCCCAGTAGTATCATCGCTCGATCCTGACGCCCGTGGCTGTGAGCACTGGATCTTTGTACAATTCTGATTTCCTGTTGCATATACCTCATGTGATCATACATATCATATCTATGCTGGTTTAGACTATTTATCATGTGTGAGTGTTCTAAGAGCTGATCAGTTGCTAAACCAAACCATGCTGAATCAGAATGACGGGGTGGCTCGGGTACCGGGGCGGGTAAACCCCAAGTAGGAACAGGTATCTCTGTTACCCGGACACGCGATGTTTCTCCCCTATGGTACGTAGATCGAGGTGGGAAAGAAGTGTGCTCAGGTGGACGCACTGAAATGCGAGCAGTCCGACGGTTTCTAATAGTGGGTGGAGGTACTGGTGTATGCTGTACGGGTGGAGTAGGGGATCTGGGTGCTCTAACAGGTGAACGATAGGCACTAGTAGCTCCCTGTTCTACTACATTCCTAGGGGATTCCCTAGGGGGGTAGGTGTCACAACGGTAACCCGATAAGTCGGGTTGGTTTGGGGGTACCTCATAAGGAATTACCACATCTGCACCTTCTTGTATCTCCTCCGGTTCTTCCTCCGGATCCTCCTCTTCCTCCTCAGGCCTTGTTGGTAGAGTGTTAGGTACGCGATCAGTGGATCTTGACATATTCCTGCACAAGGGTTAGTGATAAGAATAATATCCTTCTATATTAATTATAGTAAAATACATGTAGGTATTATATACACAAGCACAAATAATCACTTATATACACAAATATTTATTTATTATTATATTTTATACACATATGTTGCTGTTTTTACCTACTCGATTGTTTATCGACTTCTTCTCGAATTTCCTCGTACAAACAAGCCTGTTATTACGTTCCGGACCATAATAACCCACTTGTCTATTCGTGTTCATCACAAGAATCATTCGTGTATATTATTTAATATTATTTTATTCCCAGAGTTAATCGAGCCTACGGTTATCTTAGGGTATCCTAAGGGACATCCTAATTCTTTATAACCAATGGCTCTGATACCAACTTCTGTCACACCCCGACTAGGTAGTTGCGGAAGCGTAATACGGGAATGTAACAGATAACACTGGTATCAACAACATTGTTTATAAAGAAAATTCAACAGCTAATTTACATCATATTACATGGGTAGGTACTATGTTTACAAACTAGGTGAAAAACACATAACCGGTTTACGAGCTTCTTAAACAGTATTATATCAGCGTCTATTCACAGCTATTCAACTTGTCTTTCTAACACCAAGCATGTAAGCAAATCATTCCACTTTTGCTTTACCTGAAAAGCATGTTAAAACGGGTCAACTACGTCTAGTTGGTGAGTTTCAAGTTTCACGAGTTTCAATGAAATCAGTACACGAGTTCGTAAAGTTTATAGTGTGTATGTATATATGTCTGTGTATGATGCATTATACTAAGCCACAAGTGAAACCGAAACGAGCTATACAGCATGGCCTCTCCTGCCCATGCACTCCTGTTGGCATTTAACAGCCAATTTTGCCCCATGTATGTACTATGTCTAACACCACATAGCAGTATGTAAATATATAATGACAATGTGCAACTGGTTTTTACATATGTTCCGGCTTACCCCACCGGCTCTGTCACAGTTGGGTTTGTCAAACCGATAGTACTATCCACACGCCACCGGCACGAAGTTAATCACTTGTGTTTGTGGGGACTTGTCAAGTGTTAGTACTTAGATAATCCACATCATCACACGTTTTCAAGTATAACAGTTTATGTAAACATGCTTTTCACCCCAAAAGTTCGTAAAACAGTTTAGAAAGTGGGGGTCGTGAAACTCACCTTATTGTAGTTTGCACAGAAATTACGTGTCAGTAAGTCAAATGTCTCGTTTATAGCCTGATTCCTATAAACGGTATCGTATCGTTAATACTAGTACAGTGTTCAAGCTAAATCGGGCTGTATAGATAATCTGGGTATAGCTGTTAGGCCCAGAACATGACCATAGTCTTAGATTGTGACGTTGTATACTATGAAATGTTTAAAACTGGATTTGGCTCAGTTTCACCGTTTTCCGAGCCTAGCTCAGTTGGTCGTTTATACGTTTCGGGATTAGGTAAGATCATATAAAACTTAAGTAAATATATTGATTGATAAAATGATTTGATTTATGAAAGAATTTTAAGGTTTTGGTGTCTGGTTTGATCGCAGGGTTCGTTTCCGTTTTTATACGGGTTTGATTATACAAAACGCGTACAATCCACCCGAATTGTCCGGAATTCTCGTAAAAAGTTCGTTTTTATCAATATCATTCAAAAATATGATATTTGACCACTTTTGACATTTTGACATACCAGTCAGTCCGTTAAACACAAAACTGCCGGTTTCGTTAAAACAATTATAATTTAAATCTTTAATAAATCATAACTAAATATGTATTTACATATAAATTATGTAAATTTTTGTAAAAATACATTAAAACATGGAGAATTTTATAAAAATATTTCCAGTAATTTTATGATTATTTATTTATTTATAAAATTCATTTAATAGGTTATAATCATGTAATAAATTGCCCGTTTATATCAAACGACTTCCGAAAAATCCCATAATTTTTACCAATGGCCTCAATGTGACTACATAGCCCCTGCAAAATTTCCAGAACCTAACTCTTTTGACAAAATACCTTTTTGCGCGTTTTTTCGGCTGTTAAAACTCGGTTCAACCATGGCTGCACAAACCATACTTAGACATTTCCAATGATTCCCAAAATTTACCAGTGATCTTACTATCCCATAACAAACTCCAAAACCAAGTTTCATAATTTTCCAATATGTTTAGCTATTTTTCCCAAATAAACGCCCATAAACGGGAATAAATTCACCAAATATTCTCCGTTTATCGAAAAATTACCAAATTTGAACAGGGACTCATTTATATGATCCCTAATGTCCCTGCAAATTTTCACAAGCTAACAACAAGCACGTCACAACCTAATACTAAACAGCCCCTAAACGAGTATTACGGGTTTACCTTGTCGGTTTTCGATGAATTTTGCTAGCTTAAACGACTTTCCGGGTCTCGGGTTGCAAACTCAGTATATCTACATATCATATAACATCAAACCAAGCATAAATCATCCATGTAACAGCCTTGATAATTAGGGTTTCGGTTTTGGGTTCAAACCGAACTTTCTAACCGTAAAAACGTTGTATTCATGTTCTAATCCGCGTTTTTGACCAAAAAAAATATATGTTCCAGGTTTGTATACATGTTTAACATCAAAACATAATTTTACTTGATTTTTAGGGCTTTTGGATGGTTAAACATGCTTAACACTAATCAAAACATGTTTATATGATAATCATATGGATCAAATCTTGCTAAAACTTATTAAAATTGAACTTTACCTTGGTGTTTTTGGAAGAAGCTTGAAAGAACAGGTTGGGGAAAGTCTGGACTTGAAAGTGTGTAATGTATTGAAATGAATAAGAATGCTTAAGTTATAAGTTTTGTAAAAGAAAAAAAACATGTGGGGTGCTTGGCTGTCCGATCGGAACTATTTGGGAGGCCTTAATGGGCTGTTTTGGCCCATTTAACTTTACACACAAGCCCAAACATGAAAAGCCCATTTCAAGTTTAGTTCGGGTTCGGTTTTTTCGCAAAAAAATTAATTCGGGTGTGAGAAATAACGTAAAAACGTGTGTTTTTCAGCTTGTTTTTGTAAAATAAGAAAAACGTACTGACTCGTTGTAAAATTCCAAAATATTTTCACGGATGGCTTAGAACATGTCATATAAGTGTTTTATAAATCTTTTTCGGCTTAACGGATGCTACAATGCTTGTTTTGATATTAACGATTGCGTTTAAGCTTATAGCGTATCGATAAACGAAACCTTTTTCGTTTAAAGAGTTTTAAACGTACCGAGGCCTAAATATCAATATGTTAGCCTCTATAACATATATATAACTCGTATATGACCCCTCAGTATGTATACGGGTCATAATTAGTATCGGTCGGTTACTCGTTTAAGCACTACGAATTAACCGATTTGTCGTTTACTTGTTACGTAAAGAATATAGTGTACCCCGTTTTGTCATGAATGTCACAATATCATACAAATGTGTCCATTAAATATAAACAATAAATATAGAACATACACAAAATTATATAACCTACACTTGTTTTGAGCAATAAACATGTATAACGTACAAAAAAGCATACAATTTTACATATGTAATCTGGCATAAAAAATTATATAAACTATACAAAGATACACATATCTACATGTGTGTAGGTTATCTATTTTCTTATTCTTAGAACAATAGTAGGTTATATGTTTTTGTGTAGATTGTATATTTTTTATTGATATTTAATGCAAACGTGTGTAAGATAGTTTTTTGTATTATTAATTATCACAATGTTACTACATTTTTATGGATGTTGATATATTGAATTGAAAGAAATTGGTTTTGGATAGAAAGAAATTTAGTGTATGAATAAATTGTATTTTTGTGTAAGATAAAAATTTCGTGTATAGGTTATATGTTTTTCACGTGTAGGTGTGCGTGTGTATTTTATTGTCTGAATTTCGTGTGTAGGTTATTTGTTTTCATCACAAAGTAACTATGTGTTGATGGATATTAATATATTTATTTGGAAGAAATTAGTTTTGAATAGAAAAAATTTTAATGTATGAATAAAATGTATTTGTGTATGATAGAAATTTCGTGTGTATGTTATATTTTTTTCGGGTATAGGTTATATGTTTTCGTGTTTGTGTGTATTTTATTGATGCTGAATTTTGTGCGTAAGTTTTATGTTTTTTCCTGTGTAGGTTATATGGTTTCTTATTCTTAGAACAAGTGTATATTATATGATTTTGTGTAGATTTTATATTTTTTGTTAATATTTAATGTAAACATGTATAAGATAGTTTTTTGTATTATTTATCATAATTTAACTACGTGTTGATGAATATTAATATATTCAGTTAGAAGAAATTGGTTTTAGATAGAAAGAAATTTTAATATATGAATAATTTGTATTTGTGTAGGATAAAAATTCAAGAGTGAAAAAATAAGTTATAAACATAAATGAATTATTAATATTTTTTAATTATAATAATTTAATTAGTTATAATAATTGGTGATAAAATTATTATGGTTTATTAGTTATATTAATTGAAAAGAAAGAATGCATTTATACTTTCTTTATTTATCTTTAAGCATTTAAAATTTAAAAACAAACTGGTGGCCCATATTCATTTCCCGCACTAATTTCATTTCTCTCATCAGCTATCCCCTATATATATATATATATGGGATAATTTGAGAACTTGTTGAGTTTTAAGAACTTTAAGAACTTCTTTCTTAAACACACATTTAATTAAATAGGATACTGTAACATCTCAAAATATCTATAAATAATATTTAATATATTTACAGCGTCGAAAGAAATAAATTGAGTTAGTAGATTAATATTAATAAAATAATAATAAGATAAAAGGATGGTGGGCTTTAATTAGTTATGGACTTAGACAAGAAAGATGTGCCTAAGGTCCATGGGGCAAGGGTATAAATACCCTAAAACCCTAACATTCCCATCCATCTATTTCATTTTAACCTTAGCCTACACCATCAAAAACACACACTTAAGCCAAACACCGTCTACTCTATTATATTTAACGATCCGATACCAATCGAAGATAAGAAATCATTTATCTCAGCTGACACAACATAGTAGAACCCGACACTACAACCCCGTGATGCCGTATGAGCTGTTTGGATCTAGATCTAGCTTTATTCAGGTGTTTAATCAACCAAAAACGAGCTTAAGGGCCACCTTAGATCAGATATGGACACCCCGAAGCAACCCGACCATAAATGATAAAAACCCGACCAACCATGGCTGTTAAAGGTGGCTGACAGCTCTGGAATCGAAGAAAAACCTTAAATACGCGTGAAAAGGAGGCTGACTTGCACTTTTACGCCATACAGGTATATACGCCGTATAAGTGCAGAGTGTATGTAGGTACAATATAAGTGTGGATAACGTATATGTATGTAGTTCATATGTATATGAACCACGTATATGTATGCAACGTGTATGTATGTAAGCGTATATGTATGTACCGTATATGTATGAAACGTATATTGTATGCATGTAATGTGTATGTATGTAAACGTATATGTATATACCGTATATGTATGCAACGTATATGCATGCATGTAACCTGTATATATGTAAACGTATATGTATGACTTATGTGCTAAATGACAACTTATACGCCTGTAAGAACTTTCACGCCAGATGAACTTAGATTAACTTATACGCCAGTTGAACTTATACGCCCGATTGATTTTACGAAATAAACGAAAGATAAACAGCGTATACGTACGTAAATGATAGACATGGACTTACATGATATATAAAATAAGAATAAGTAAATACTTAATAATGAAAAGTAACGTTTAAAACGAAGATTCGATTTGATTAAATAATTGAACTATGTTTTAGTAAAGTCTTATTAAGGAAAATAAACTTTTTCAAGCTGACCTGGCAGCCTAACCCCAACCAGGGGATCTGCCCCTTAGACCCTGGCCTCTTAGATGTTAGGGCAAGCCGCCCCTAGAACCCCGCTGTCAGGGGCGCTACCTCAAACCCCGTAGCTAGGGGTTACAATAACTTAGAAGTATGGTATAGCTAGAAGTAGTTAATTGATACTATGATTAATACACAGTTAGCCGTGCACAGCTCAGGAAGGGTATAACAGTAAATTCAAAGAGGAAGCATTTACAAGTGACTTTCTAGCCCTATTTCCTTGTTATGTTTTCGGGGCTGTGTGCATACTCGATGTGATTAGTTAATAGAATTACCTTAAGTGATAAGTTTATGCCTTATATGATTTATGTGATTGAGGTTATGAATGAATGCTTGTCGGTATGTGAATGATCTTCAGATATTGCATGTATCGTCAGGAAATGTGAGTTTATACATATGATGTATGAATGATATTTGTATGTTATATGAATGATTAAGAGTATATATGAAAGTGTAAAGAAAGGTATGATAGGGATGCACGGGAAGAAAGGGACCGAACCTTAATAATACTCGAAGAAGAAGGGACCAGACCCAAATAATATATGAGGAAGAAAGGGACCGAGCCCCAATAATACCCGAGGAAGAAGGGACTGGACCAAAATAATATTCGAGGAAGAAAGGGACCGAGCCCTAATAATACTCGAGGAAGTAGGGCGTAATGCTCTTTAAAAGGTGTAAGTATGTAAAGTATGATTAAATATAAATGTATGAAAGAAAGAAGAAGGTATATACTTATGTATGTACGAAAGAAAGAATGAACAGGTTAAGTGACTAATATATATCTTCAAATAGATATAATTAAGTATGTGAATGTATTGTATGTTGCATGTTTTAACTAGAACTCACTCAGCGTAGTTGACTTTTAGTATGCACACAGGTGAATAGACTGAAGCAGCTGGCTTGAGAGGGGGACACATGGCATGATCAGAATGGACTGTCATTTAGAGAAGATTTTTCATGATGCTTTAATAAACTAATTTATGTTATGCTTTAAAGACAAGTTGAATGTTTTGTAACGAATGATTGAAGTTTTATTATTCCGTGAAAGTTTTTATTAACTCTGATATTTAGAACTGTTTTTATGAGTAAATCCAACACCAAAGTAGGGCACCTAGAACGGGGCCTTACAGATACATTATGTAGTTGAGATTAAATATGATTAAAAAATTAAGTGTAAGAGAGAATAAAGATGCACAATGATTAAGCTAATTAAACGTCTGTTACACCTATGTAAAAATTCAACTCGGTGCGTAGAAAATTTTGTAATTTTTCTACGTACACATATGTAAAAAAAATTCAAAAAAAATTGTTACGTTGACTTCCTTTGAGTTTTTAAAACTCAAAGTGGTTCTCAAAAGTAATCAACTATGTAGGTTCCCTGTACGGATCACACGAGATATCCCGATATGCACAGGTGCGGAATCCCTGTGTAGATCGTTACGGACGTAGAATATAATCACACAAACACACGTACACACGATACGAACAAAACTCACGTTATATTGATAACCCGAACCGTGTTACTTACAGACTCACGTCAATAGACACACGTAAACTGAACTCGATCAACCAAAACACTAACAGACCAACTGATTAACCGATTAACAGTAAACCCGTAAACTATTTAAATACACGACAACTTCGCCTCAGGCGAAGTTGTCTATAACTTCGCTCGTTGAACAAGTTCGCCTAGGCGAACTTGTCAACAACTTCCCTTGGTTAACAAGTTCGCCTAAGCGAACTTGTCAACAACTTCGCTTCTAAACAAACAATTACATAAACAATATTACAGACTCGATTACAGACTTTAGACATATGAACTACTGACATCTATTCACCAACAGACTCCCCCTTGGCAGTAGCTTCATATCTTGATCTTTCAGCTCTTGTCTCGTAATCTTGTATCTTCATGCGTGCACTCCTTCTCTAACACACACCGTGACTACTCGCTGATATTTCCTTGATTCATCCTTCCAAGCAGGAATGTAGAATATCTTCTTTTCGTTCAACGCTTGCAAATCAGCTTTCGATAAGTTAACAAGATGCATCGGGTCATACACCCTCAGCACTTCTTGTTCATCTTCGTCTTCCATCACGGCTTCAGCAGTCTGGCAATCAACGTACCACCATTTCAGATTCTTCAACACATCTTGAGGCATATTCTTCATTGGAACCTCCTTGATGCATCGGATCGGCTTGTACTTCATCACCATCCATGGCTTGCCATCTGCTCTCAATCCCCTCTCTGTATCCTCCACTAGTTTTCCCTTCTGTGGCTTTAATAGTTCAAACTTCTTTTCTTTTATGCCTTCTTTCCACACAATCTCCTCAATCATTCTTCCAATATTGTTGTCACTTCTGTTTATCAGGCCCAACATGCCCAAATCTTTCACCTCGCATTCCGGCAACGTATTGAGAGATCTCAACATTCTCTTGAAGTATTGAATGCCATCATAACGCTTCACCACAAACAACTTGATCTGTTCGTCATAAATCCAACAGATGATTCCCTTCTTCGACTCAGCATAGCCTTTGATGTTATAACTTTTCTTGAACATGGCTGGAACAGCAGGCTTCTTGGTCTTGATAAACCAATGAGCACAACCTTCCTTCCACCTAGGCTGCTCCTCCCACTCAGTCTCATCCATCTCAGCACTCACGTCGGCTTTCTCAACCATCTCGTGTTCAACGTTTTCTTTTACTATCTCCCCCTTTTCTATTCCATCTTCAATCTCAATCTGCTCACCGATCTTCTCAATCATATCATTCGGCAGCACATCTTCATCAAACAGAACATCGTCACTGAACATGTCATCATCCAGCTCTTTCAGCGCATCTATCACATCATCTTTAACTAACACCACATCATCACCAGAACCACCAGCCACGTCAGTAGACTCCCCCTCAGCTGTGGAAGTACCAAGAGCTTCAGAAGTTCTTGGCAGCTTACTACCTGCATCTTTCGATGCATTGGGATCATCGTCACGGTCATTCCTCTTCTTCGTTCTGAGCTCGTCGCCCTTACAGCTCATCTCCCCCTGAGATGCCAAGAACTCCTTCAAGGCATCTATGATTTTTCCATGCTCAACCAGGAGGGATGCCTGTAGTTGATTTGCTTCCACTAGGCTTTGAATAGTCTTCGATTGTTCTGCCACGATCCGCTCTAGTGAAGCTATTCTCTCTGTGTCTGACATTGGCGAAGGCAAGACTCTAGAAGCAGGCGTAACCGCAGGTGGTACCATACCTGATAACCCTGCAGCTGTGACGACCGTTGACTCCACAAAACGAGCAGCTACCACCGATTGAGTAAGCGTTGGCGGTGGTAGAGACATGATCTCCGGAGTCGATGTCTAGATGGTATCGGTGGATGGAATGCCAGCCGTTGATGTAGCCACTACGGGAACATCCACAGCGCTTGTACTTGTTACCTGTATAGAAGAAGGAACAATGGACATACCAGACAGTGCGGCCGGAGCAAATCGTACAGTCCTTGAAGTCTCTCCAGCTCCCATGCCAGCACCTGTCCTCTCCCGTCTTGATCTTCTAATCAGCTTATGTATGTCTTCTTCTTCTTCCGACTCTTCATCATCCTCCGTTCTCTTCCTCTTCCCAAACGTTCTTTCTCGAGACACCATCAACCGTCTCCCCTCATCCATAATCTCATCCAAGTATGAGTCAGCCATCGAAGTTGCTGCTCTAGTAACACTTACACCCGAACTCTGTACAGCCGAGACCTGCACCTCTTCAACCTGATCCATGTCAAAATAGCCTTGACCTCCAAAAACAGCGTCAAGGTCTATATCCTCAGCAGTCGATGCAACAGGCACAGCAGGAGCAGGAACAGCTTGAGTTGCTCTTGCCTGTTGCGGTTGAGGATCTCTGAACTCGTCCCCACCAGCAGGAACATACTTTGGGTTAATTAAAAACCCAAATAGAGGAGTATGCCTGGGACGACGTTCAGGATTGCTCCTCGCACTTGACGTGCGACATTGAGCAAAGATACGTTTGCTCACCGATTCCACGTATCTGATCGGGCGTCTCTGAGGTAGAGCCAGAGCCACATGGTTCAATATTATCTGTAAAAAGCGTGGGTACATGATGAACCGCTCCAGAGACATCGCCCGTCTTTGTCTATCAAGCTCGTAAAAGACCATTTGACTGAAACTATAACGCTTGTTATAAGTCAGTGCAGTCATGGCAGACTGCATGGTCGCACCCATACCGTCTGTGCCCGCCTTCCTCCCCGACATGCACACGATCATAACGTGCATGAGGAAGCGCCACTGGTCTAGAAGGAAACCCTTCCTCCTTTGGGTATCTCCTAATGGACCAGAGTAGCCCATTCGAAGAAACGCTCCATCACGAAAAGGAGCTACGAACTCAGTTGGATCGTCTCGAGTCTAGTCTCCGAACCGTAGCGCCACCCGGATCTGTTCAGAGTTGAACTGAACCTGTTGATTGTTCACCGTAGCTCTCATCACCGGGGGCTCAACGCGGCAATCATATTCTACCGTCTCCCAGAAGTCTTCGATGTTCAGTAGAGATATCGGCAGAGTGTTGGTGATCGCATGAAAGATCCTCGAGCGCAAGAGGAAAGTGATGATTTCGCGGTAGTCGTCCACACCGCTCGCCTCCGGGTCAAGAGTGATGTACATATTGTGACCCGGGAAAAACTGTCTCTGATTGTCACCATCATCACCTCCTGCACCACCAGCACCCGCTATCGCAGCCATATCTGCAACAAACTAACCAAGTTAGAACGACACAAAGACATAGCACAAGTTCGTTTTGTTACCATGAGCGAAGTTGTGATAAACTCTGTATAGGCGAAGTTAAAGTTGAGGCGATGTTGGGAACAACTTCGCTTCAGCTTTAAGTTGGTCTAATTAAAACTAAGTAAAATTGATCTTAGGCGAAGTTAATGTTAACTTCGCCTCATCACAACATCGCCTCACCCGAATTTAAGTTCTGGGCGAAGTTACGGATAACTTCGCCTCAGGGCGAACTTAAGCTTCGGGCGAAGTTACGGATAACTTCGCCTCAGACGAACTTAAGCCCTAGGCGAAGTTACGGATAACTTCGCCTAAACCCTAACTTCGCCTGAATCTGAATCGGCGACAGTGAGATTCATGGAACAACGTGCAGGTGATGATTCGGCTAGTTTTAGACGATTAAGCACTCGTAAACACAAGTTTTAAGGACATGTTGACGATCAGAACGTTTATCAACACGTAAAAACATAGGTTATGAAAATCGGTTTCAAAAACCGATGGTCCAAGGGTTTCGAAATCGGTCCAAACGACCCTTGATTAGCATGAAAGTACTTGTAATCTATGATTAAACGACATCGCGAACCTTTGAATGATTGAGGAATCTGGAAAAAAGAACAAAGATCGGATGATCGATAAGTTCGCTGATAATATTGAGTATAAGTTCGCTGTTAATATGAATAATGAACAGTTTTGACAAAAATATCCCTTATATAGGGGACCTGTTATACAGGCGAAGTTACGGATAACTTCGCCTAGGCGAAGTTATCCACAACTTCGCCTGTTCAACAACATCGCCTATATATTTACACATTTTAACCTTATAATTTTAACATTTTTCAGTTAATTTATAAAACTTTCCATTAAGAATAAATGACATGATCAATTCTAAGTAACCAGTTAAAAAATCATAAAACTATCTAAGTACAAAAACGTAAAAAATTTAAAGTATAAGGGATCAAATTTCAGTCTCGCTAGGGACTGCTACGTTTTAGAAAAGATCCGAACAGGAATCATACTAACTACGTGACTGTCACATAGATCCGTGTTTAGCTGTATTATGACATATAGAGACAGGTTGTAAGCAGGTAATATACTTAAGATAGTTTTCATCGTTTCTGTGATACGAGTTAGGTTCAATTAATCCTTAAAATTTAAGTGGGCAACAACTCAGAAATATTGATGCCTCCTATCTATCCTCAAAGCGTATTTGGCTTTCCCCAAGTCACCCCGAATTGACTTCGACCCATAGTGTCTGATTAAACATGTAAGCACTCTTCTTCTGGTTCCCGTTCTTCTTCTTACTCAAAGATTGTGAAGTCTTGATATTGTCATCTCTAATATATTTTAATAACACCAAATATATATATATATATATATATATATATATATATATATATATATATATTTGAAATAAACATAGACTTCAACGTAGAAATTAAATGCAAGTCCCGAATCTGGATCACTGCAGTATCTTGAGACGCTATCTTTACGGGAATCAGAACACACATGGGCTCGTGTATGACTGGGTAATCGCTTTTCTGCCTATCATTCGAAAAGATATATATGAAGACACGCAAAAATCTTAAGGAGTTTCCACGTAAAATCAAGTAAATTTAGTTTGTATCACATCTACTTTTACGCACCATTAAAAGTTACCATGACATACAATGATTGTCCTAAAGCCTTTTAAGCCTAATAACTTTACTAGTTAAGCACACAGAATTAGTATATCTATCATTTTCCAAGGTTGGATCAATTTTCCGTTTAACATAGCTAACGAACTTCTTACGAAGTAACAGACTTGAAAAATAATTTCATTTCCCTTTTTCTTTCAAAATTTAAACAAAAATCGCCCCGACCAAAACAAAGTCTTCAGGTAAACGGCTATCCCGAAGATCCAATGGATCAGCTGGACCGACCCCATACTAGTATGTGTCCTTCTAACTAAGTATTATCGACTAATTTTAAGCGAAAGAACGAAAAACTCATCATAAACCGCCCCGGTCACTATCAGTAATCTGGTTAATGGCTATCCACAAAATCTACAAGTAGAAAATGAGGACCAAAACATATCCGAAGATAAGTCCTTCAAACTAATGTAACCGACATAATTTTAAGCGATTAGTGACGTTTTTTTTTTTTTTTTTTTTTTTTTTAACACAAGATAAGCATGGTTACTCGGGATTGATCATCCCATTCAATTCAATAAGGTTTTGAAATCTGGATTTGTCAAACGCTTTAGTGTATAGATCAGCGAAATTATCAAGCGTATCCACCTTTTCAAGAATTATAAGTTTCTTCTCAGCACAATCCCGTATGAAATGATGACGTATGTCAATGTGTTTAGTTTTACTATGTTTCACGGGATTGTTAGTTACTGAGATAGTAGCTGTGTTATCAATGCAAATAGGAGTAAGTAAGAAATTCAGACCATAGTCGCGCAGCTGTTGTTGTATCCAAAGAACCTGAGAGCAGCAGTTGGATGCAGCCATGTATTCTGCCTCACAGGTTGAGATTGCGACTGAAGTCTGCTTCTTGCATTGCCATGACACCAATCTGCCACCAAGAAACTGACATCCTCCAGTTGTTGACTTCCGACTCTGATTGCACCCTCCATAATCAGAGTCTGTGTACGCGACCAGCTCCAAGTCTCCTCCTCTCGGGTACCACAACCCCAGCTTCGGCTTGTCCTTGAGATACCGCAGTATCCTCTTTGACCTTTCAAATGAGATTCTTTTGGATTTGCCTGAAAACGTGCACAAAGACAAACAGCAAACATTATATCAGGCCTAGATGCAGTTAAGTACATTAAAGAACCTATTATCGCCCGATATTGAGTTGGGTCCACATCTGCATCACCGTCTACTTCAGCACCCAATTTGTGATTGACGCAGATTGGAGTATCATATGGAGAATTGTCCTCCATCTTGAAGCGCTTGAGCACATCATGAACATACTTCGTCTGATGAATGAACATCCCGTCCTTCCTCTGATCAACCTGCAATCCTAGAAAGAAAGTTAGTTCACCCATAGCACTCATTTCAAACCTTTTCTTCATGACGGCTTCAAACTCCTGACACATGGAGACTTTTGATGCAGCAAATATAATGTCGTCCACGTAGACTTGTACCAGCAGGATGTCGCTTCCATCTCTTTTGAAGAACAACGTGCTATCAATTTTCCCTCTTTCAAAACCATTCTCGAGCAAGTAATCCGATAAAGTTGCATACCAGGCACGAGGTGCCTGATGTAATCCATACAATGCCTTGCTCAACTTGTACACGTGATCTGGATAGTCTGGGTCAGGAAAACCCGGAGGTTGCTCAACATACACAACCTCATCAACTTTCCCATTTAAAAACGCACTCTTCACGTCTAGCTGAAACACCTTCATTTTTTCATAAGCAACAAACGCCAAAAACAATCTTATGGCTTCCAACCAAACGACAGGAGCAAACACTTCGTTATAATCAATCCCCTCTTGTTGATTAAAACCTTTGACTACTAGCCTCGCCTTGTTTCTAATAATAATCCCCTTATCATCTCTCTTGCACTTGAACACCCATTTTGTGCCTATCGCATGCACATTCTTTGGTTTTTCAACCAAAGTCCAAACTTCCATCTTCTCGAATTGAGCCAACTCTTCTTGCATGGCCTCGACCCACGAGCTGTCCTTTAAGGCCATTTGATAATTCTTCGGTTCAATCTGGCTTATAAAGCAGGTATACAGGCATTCATCGATTATTCCTGTCTCCTTAATGCTTGTATAAACACAGGTGTGTTCATTCAAGCTACTTCTCGTTTGTACACCTGAGGACACATCACCAATCACATTATCCAAAGGGTGATCTTTATGAATTCTCGTGGTCGGAACAGAACCGACATGCACATTATCTTCTAGATTAGAAGAGATCTCATCAATGGTTGTTTCATGCTGAGAGTGAAAAGGATTGATAAATTCTTCTTCAGTTGAGGCAGCAGGGGTATCGATAGTGTTTGATGAGGAAGGTTGACATTTATCAATCAGTTGTCTTTGTAATAGATTTTCTTCCTCATCGAGTATCATCTTCGTCGCAGCTCTTTCTTCTTCTTCAGAAATCTCCAAATCCGGTACGTTAGACGACTTAAAAAGCTTAACATAGTCGAAAAGCTCAGCAGGTCCATTGCTAGGTTTTGGCGGTTGGTAACTTGTGATGTCAGTGTTACACACCACCTCCACCTTGCAAGTCGAAGTATTGAAGACCCGTCTGTTGGGTGTACCAACAACATAACCGACTAATATTCCTTCATCGGCTAGTTCCCCAAATTTAGAATTTTTCTTCAAGATCGAACAAGGGGACCCGAATGGTTCAAGACCACTCAAGTTGGGCTTCCTTCCATGCATAAGCTCGTAACATGTTTTACCAAGTCTCTTAACGGTTAACACCCTATTCAGAACATAGCAGGCTGTAGCAACCGCTTCAGCCCAGAACATCACAGGAAGCTTCGAGTCTGCCAGCATAGTCCTGGCTCCTTCAATTAAAGTTCGGTTCTTCCTTTCAGCCACTCCATTCTGTTGCGGAGTATACGGAGCGCTGTATTGATGTTCAATTCCTTTCTGAAGACAGAAGATCTCCATCTCAAAATTCTTGAACTCTGTCCCATTGTCACTTCTGATGAACTTAACAGTTTTACTCATGACGTTCTCAACTTTAGTAATCAAATTCTTCACCATTTGAGCCGTCTCATCTTTCGATTTCAGAAAATATACCCACGAATATCGCGAGTAGTCATCAGTGATCACCAAGCAGTAAGAAGTACCTTCTAGACTTTGTACATTCACTGGACCGAAGAGATCCATGTGAAGCAGTTCTAGAGTACTGGAAATAGAGTTGATCTTCTTGGTGAGATGGGATTTCTTGTGTTGCTTTCCCTTCTTGCATGCAATACATTTGTCTTCAAAGTTAAAACTTTTCAAGGGAACTCCCATCACAAGCCCATTTTTGACAATGTGGTTCATCTTCCGAAGATGAATGTGCCCCATCCTTCTGTGCCATAGTTCGGATTCTGATTCGCTTGCTTTCGTCATTAAACATGATTCTCCCGTGGCCATTTCAGTAGACCTCATATCCATCACATAAGTGTTTGTATCACGTGGAGCTTTCATCACTATCCACTCGTCTGGTATCTGAAAACCAGGCTTCAACACGATCGCCTCATTCTTCGTGAAGTGAACAGTATACTCCTTATCACAAATCTGCGACACACTCAGCAGATTGTGCTTCAGCTCTTCCACAAAATTCACATTCTCAAGTGTCATCTTCCCATTGGACACCGTTCCTTTACCAGTAATTCTTCCTCCACTTTCACAAGCAAAACTAACTCTTGCTCCCTGAACAGGTTTTAAGTCGTGCAACAAGTATTTGTTGCCCGTCATGTGCCGGGAACAGCCGCTATCTACAATCCAAAGACTGTGGGCAGCCCTGTTCAACTGTTCCTGCACAATAAAGCAAATGATTAGAATCTAGGGACCCAAGACCAATTGGTCTTGGATCTATACATCCCGTACTTCTGCTTTCCGAAGTTAGCATTTGGATAATTCCTGTCAGTCCTAGTAGGAAGTCTCCTTGGAAATTGAGTGTGAGGCCTACCAAACCTATGTGTATTGAAAGTATTATATCTTACGGTTTGGTGATCAGCATTGTAAAACTGAGGTTTGTTTCTTTGAAAACCTGAATTAGTTACATTTTGAAACTTTAAAGGGGTTTTCATTCTTAAAATTACCATTAAGCTTATGCTCAGTTTTAATAGGTCTCACGCCTTTGAATTTAGGCGTCAGAGGACAATCTGCAACAAGATGTCCTACCTTATTACATCTAAAACAACACCTATACTCTATTTTCTTTTCGAAGGTTGTTTTGGATGTCGAGGCAGTGTTACCGGCCGTTCGTCTCACATAAGGTGGGACGTACGGGTTGAGTGGAGTACTCTTTTTAGAAGTTTTATCTTTATCTCCACCAGTGGGTAACACTACCTTCTCTTTTGTCTTACCCGATTCGGACAACTTATCCGAATCCAATGAGACTGGACTCGTAACAGAAATATTTACACTTAAAACAGGCGAACTCGTTTCGCCACTACTAACACTTGATTCTTTACTTGTAACCTTGATTGGAACTGTCTGAGGAATTTCAAAATCAGTAGATTTCTGTACACTAGGGTTAAAAGTGTAATTGTGGTTATACGGTGGTGGAACCTCGTGATAACCAATTCCTCCTCTCTTTGTAGAGGTACCTTGATCACTAACAAGGTGATCAAGAATAGCTGAGGAATTTCGGAACTGCTCCAGTTTTCGGTTTAGTTCCACCACTTTCACCTGGTGGTCAGCAATCTGCTTTTCGCGTTCAGCAATCAGTTTAGTCTTTTCTTCTAAAACCTCATAACTAAGATCAATAACTTCAATTTTTTCAGCAAGTTTAGTTTTTAAGCTTTTAACATCTTTTTCACACGCTTTAATTTTAACTTTGTAACTGTTTTCTCTTGCTTTTGTAAAGTGATGATCTTCTTTAAGAGTTTTATATTCAGCATCTAAACGAACATAATGATCAGTTATAGTAGCAAGTTGCTCAGACAGATTCTCACATTTAGTACAAAAAGATTTAGAACTTACCTCGGAGATTTGATCATTGTTATCTGCCATGAAAGCTTTTTCCTTACCAGTAGCTTTCTCTTCTCCGGTAGTCTTCTCACGTTCTTCACTCTCAACCTTAGCCATATTAGCCTGCTCATTAGTTTCATTCAAATGCAGGTTCCAGTTGTATTCACCTGCTTCTCTAGACAACATGGCATTGACTTCTTTAGTGCTTCCAGTGTGCTGTGCAGACCGGCCCTGACCACGTTCAACTCTCTCGTTTCTGCAATCTTTGGCAAAGTGCCCGTTTTGTTGACAGTTATAGCACCTCACCTTAGTCTTGTCGAACCCTGGCCTGCCACCAACAAACTTTCTCCCCGTCTTTCGCATGAACTTCTTCACTCTCCTCACTATCATGGCCATCTGCCATTGTAAATCCATCTCCTCCAGATCATCAGCATCGATCTGGTCATAGTCTTCATCTAGCATCGCAGGATCAACCACCTTTCCTTGAATATAGTTTTCGTACGAAGCAATAAATGAAGCACAGAGGCCAAACTGCTCTTCAGCAGATTTGACGCTCATTGGCATCTTGGAGTAATTATTGCTTGAGGAAATTGAAGATCCACTAATCTTGCTTGCTGACTGTTGAGTACCACTTGATCCACCCGCAACAAAGCAAACATCCCCATTCGAGGTTACTGACACTTGCCCCTCCTGTGAAGAATTGGCACCCGACTCACCCTTCGAGTAGTAGGCGGCAGAATCAGTCTTTGAATTTGTATTGGAGTTTACTTTTGCACCGTACATGCCTGGATCTTGAACCTGATCCATAGATGTTTCTTTTCTTACCATATTAAGCTCAAAAGTTCTGAGCTTGTTCACAGCAGTTTCAAGATCATAAGTAGGGAAATCCATGTCTTCCCTCATCAGTACAGTATACATCTCCTATTTTGGTGGGAGAGCATCGAGAAGTTTTTCCACAATCTCTTCTTCTCGGTAGGAAATGGAGTAGTTACTCAATTCAGTCATTAGATGATAATATCGCGTGATAATATCATCAAGAGATTCGTTCTTTAAGTACTTAAAGACTGAAAATTGAGTTTTAAGCAGCTTTATCTTTGAGGCCCGAATGCCTACATTTCCTTTGAATCTGCTCTCAAGAGCTTCCCAAAGCTCTCTAGCTGATGTATACTTTCTGAAAGTATGGAGGATCTCCTGTGGAAGAGCCATTGTGATTGCAGCATGAGCCTTGCTTTCGGCTTCATACATCTTCTTCTCCTCTTCTTCCATTTTACTGTATTTCTTGATTTGGTCTCGACCCTCATACTCCATGATCGGTAGAATATATCCATCTTGGATGCATACCCACATCTTCGCACCCTGGTACTTAACATACTGTATGAACCGATCCTTCCACGCGACAAAATCGGTTCCCTTCAGCAATCTTGGGGCCTTTGTAGCCGACCCCGCTTCAACTTCCATCTTGACAAGCTCCGAAATGTTGATTGACGACATCCTTCTTGAAGACTAAGCAACCCGAAAAATTCTGAAAAGGGCGAAGTTAGAAAAATTTCTTCGAAACAGTACTGTAGGCGAAGTTAAGTATAACTTCGCTTAAGTAATAACTTCGCTGGATCCTTCTTAAATTCGCGTAAATGGGCGAAGTTGAGAATAACTTCGCTTAGGATAAGCGAACTTAGAAAGTAAGCGAACTTGAAGAGAACTTCGCTAACTAGTCGATCTTGAGAAGAACTTCGCTGAGTTAGGCGAAGTTGAGAAGGTAGGCGAAGTTGTGAATAACTTCGCTTCTCCTTATATCTTCGCTGAAACCCTACGAATCCTGACGGCAACTTCGCCTGATGAACAGCAACTTCGCCTGACGAACTTGAACTTTCTGCAGATCTGAAAAACGGATTTTAACGACGATTTTCACGATTTGAAGGCTTGAACACACTGGTAGGAAGCTAGAATGAGCAAAAACACCACAAACTCGTCCCGGTAATACTCGAAATGAGACGAATTCTACACCCGCGTGAATATCCCGAACCACACAATCGAGCAAATGCTCTGATACCAATTGTAGGTTCCCTGTACGGATCACACGAGATATCCCGATATGCACAGGTGCGGAATCCCTGTGTAGATCGTTACGGATGTAGAATATAATCACACAAACACACGTACACACGATACGAACAAAACTCACGTTATATTGATAACCCGAACCGTGTTACTTACAGACTCACGTCAATAGACACACGTAAACTGAACTCGATCAACCAAAACACTAACAGACCAACTGATTAACCGATTAACAGTAAACCCGTAAACTATTTAAATACACGACAACTTCGCCTCAGGCGAAGTTGTCTATAACTTCGCTCGTTGAACAAGTTCGCCTAGGCGAACTTGTCAACAACTTCGCTTGGTTAACAAGTTCGTCTAAGCGAACTTGTCAACAACTTCGCTTCTAAACAAACAATTACATAAACAATATTACAGACTCGATTACAGACTTTAGACATATGAACTACTGACATCTATGCACCAACAAACTATATATATATATATTGATAAACCTATGTAATTTTTCTTTCGAATCAAAAGTTAGTATAATTTATAAATAAATTAATTAAAATTAAACTTTGTCGGCAAAAAAAAACCGATAAACGCTAAACGGTCAACATTAATTTTCATTTAAACGTGTTCGTATATATATATATACTAGACGGATGCCCGCACGATGCGGCGGGTAACGAAAATCATAGTAATCATGAAACAATTAATGAACAACGTTTTAACCAATCATCACCTTTGGTCAGCCGGTTTCTGAATGTTTAAACCATAGCAAACGTTTGTTTTACGGTTTATACAAAAAATTGGTCATATAAAACCAGACCGGAATGTAAACTTATTATTGAAGCTCAATGTGTGTAATCAAACCATTAGTAACGATTCAGTTTAAAGTTTCAAAGGTTTAGTTTCTGTTCTCAATAACAAAAAAACAAACCAACGGTTTGGCTCCCGATATTACTTGGAAAACCGTTAAAAACCGAATTGTGAACACCCATACGTAATATGTTAATTTTTTTATTTGAAAAGTTATAGCAATATCATACCAAAATTAAAGACAATAAAATACTCATTTTTATGGTGCAATTTTTTATAAAAAATATTACCGTCTGAAAAAATTATGGCCGTTGGCAAATCGTTGGTGGGAAGTTATTTACATTTAAAATTAAAAGGAATATATGGGTAAAGATAAAGGTTTAAAGTAATTATTTTCTTATATTTACAAAACTTGAGTAAAGTTGAAGGGGCAATGTTGTAATTATTTTAAGACATATTTTTCAGTGGACATGTTTGTCCTTGTCTTGGATGCTATGTAAGATGTACCTTAAGCAATAAAAATTGTAAATTACTTAAAAATGTGTGTCTTTATTTACCCTTGTTTGGTGTATTATATATAGTGTATATATATATATATATATCTTAACTAGTAAATAAATAATCTAAGTTGTTTTTAGAGCATTCCCAACCGACTCTCTAAATTATGTGAGAGGGTTCCCTATTTCTTAGAGATGGTTAAAAGTGGTTGTGAGAGGATGATAGAGAAATGTTACTGTTCATGGTTAAATTGGAGAAACACAATGTTCATCTGTATAATGTTTTAATATTTTTGAAAGTGGTCGTGAGTGAAGAAGAGAGAAAATGTAATGATAAAAGTATAAAAAATGTATTATTTAACTGAAAATGAGAGATAAAAGATGATGTTTTTAGTGTAATTATATAGAGATGGAGAATGGAGAATGTGCTGAGAATGCTCTTACTCGTTTAATTAAATAAATCATCGCCAAGCTTTTAAAAACGAGATCTTTTGTTTAAGTATAAATAATATGTTAATATTAAACTGACGATCGATTATTTTAAAAAAATCAATCTATAACTTATAATAATATTTATGTTGACAAAGTTTTAACTCGACTTTTATAAAATATATTAAGTGTCTTATCAATTCCAAATCTATTATAGACCCCTACTTTTTCATGTCTTGCTCTTTTCGCGTCATTAGACTGTTTATTTAATTATAACTTTAAATTAGAGTAATTCATCAAGACTCCTCAAATGATTAGCTTACGTGTTGGTTTTAACCGATTTCTCGTTACCGTCATTACGTCACCGTCTACCGTATTCTTCAAGGTGAGTAATCGCACCCCTTTTTCCTTTTTTTATTTTGGGGGCATTATGCGTATTAGAAAATATTATTATTATACTATTAAACTCAAACCAATTCCATTATTTGTGTGCTTGTGATATTGCTCGATTAATTGTTGATTGTTATAAATTATGTGTTTAATGCTTTTATGGTTGGTTGCTATCTCATCCTCATGTCCGAAATCTAGTGGCATGTTCGAAAAAACATAGTTGTTTACTTTTACTTTATGATGTGTGTTAGTTGTGAATTCGTCCGAGTAGACATCTCCGTATTCTTGTGGCATGATCGAAAAGACATATATATTTGTTTATGTTAATTGATGCTATTCACGTACGCAAAGAATTGTTTTTTCTCATTATTATTATTATTATTATTATTATTATTATTATTATTATTATTATTATTATTATTATTATTATTATTTTGTTGTTGTTGTTGTTGTTGTTGTTGTTGTTGTTGTAGAGTTTTAACAAGATTAGCAAAGTCATATAATCCCATTTATATGAAAAACGCAACGGATAAATAAGTTTTAAATATTGTTAATTAGATGAATATAAAACCGATTTTATATGCAAAACCCAAGACCCGGATCCATATACAAATTTGCATGATTATCAATATAAGCATGCATAGAGCGTTTATGCAATATACCTCCAAAAGTCTAAGAAAATGAAGGTGATGAAGATATGAATGGCGAGTCTTCAAGATAGAAGAACCTCAAGCTTATATACCCTTCAAGCTCCCAACAAACAACCTTGTTATGATAGGATTTACACTTGAAAACTTCTCATTGTTCCTCTTTGCCTTGGCTGAAAATAGAGAGAAAGAAGAAAGAAATTTTCTTGCTTCTTGTGTGTGTGAGAGAGAAAAGGAATCCAACCAAATGCACCAACAATCCAACCAATAGATCTTAATGCATGTCCTTGAGAATATAAATAATAAAGAGATGAGAGGGTGGGTGGGGGAGGAGGAAGGGGCAACCCATATGGGTTCCCACCCATATTCAAACTCAAGTAATCTTTATTATTTACTTATGTTATATCATAACATAATATGTTTCAAGTAACATGTAAAATCCAATATGCTTTGCATGTTGTAGTTTAACCAACTTAAATAACATAGTACATGCAAAATGCAAAATGCAGTAAGTCTTGCATATTGTTATTTAACCAACTTAAATAACATTACAAGCAAAATGCAAAATCTCTCATAACATAAATTATCCATATAATTTATTTATTTCACAAGTGCAAATATTTAGAAACCCAATTTCCAAATATTCTAAGTGTTGATATTTATTTGTTAGATCATATCTCAAATTAATATCGTGGTGTTTGTCTAGCTTGTTATTGGGTATGACCCGACTTGGATCATAACGTACTAGCCACATCAATTATAATTTGTTTCTTGAGCAGACCGAGTCCAACAATCTCCCACTTGCACAAGATGCATATAAGATTTATGCAACTAGTAAATACCATCTAACAACGGTTTACTACCCCTAATACGTATGACGAAGTGTCATACAATAGCATCATCCCCTTTAACTACCTTACTTGAAATGATATGGTGAATCTATCATTTATCCTTTTGCCACAATGTCATGTCAAATCCAGAGACACAGAGTGATCATTCTCTGTTGATTTAACTTAGAATGCCTTAGACATCTTACTCTCAACGAATAAGAGGGAAAAATCCCCTATTGACTACATACGCCTCTCATAATCAACTCGTACCATACATGATCTTAGCCTTATGTGTCTTCATGTTTTAGAGCAGCGAAAAACTAAGTCAAAGCATAATATTTGGTGAATATAAAGACCCAATACGTATCTCACGTCGGAGGATACTATGATATTCACATTTACTCAAATTTACTTATGATCAATCCCAAAGATTCCTTGTAGTAACATTTGAGAGTGGGTAAGTCCAATATTTATATCCCATATATATCTATGAACCTTGGCAGCAACCCTTGCTCTATATTCATACCTTATTAATATCCACCAATCCAAGTTCATAATAGTTTTACCTTCATATTTGTTCCCACAAATATGAATGACTATGGACATTTAGATTTAAACATAACTCAAAATGTCATAATCATAAACCATAATCGTATGAATGAGTCAAAATAACAATTTTTCCGATATCCAAATATAAAATAGATTAAATCCAATCACTAGAATATCGAAGTCCTAAAGCGTAAGTATGACCCTTACACTCCCGAATGTATTGTGATTGGTGATACTAAGAGGTGATCTAGTCATTAGAGTACTTTAATATTGTTGGAGAGGCTGAGAGGTAATCCAACCAACTGGTTTGCGTCATACGTCCCTTAGCGTTTCCTTGTAAGTCACTCCCAAAGAACGATCAGGGATCCACTAGGGTGCCTATAGGTGTCCTAGGTTGCCTATAGGTGTTGTATCTTTAGATCTCGGTTCCATCACAGTTCCCATAGCTTATAAGCGTCCAAGATTCACAAATAGGATTTTAAATCTAGGTAACGCATTTCTCATTATTATTTTCATCTAAGTCTTAGAGTTTTAATTTGTTTTTCCTAGTTTATTTAAATTTCATTAATTAGTTTAATTAATAATTAGTTTTTAAATAAAACATATAAAAATCCTAAAATTATATTTTCTTAATTATTTATTTAATTAGCTTTTAGAGCTAGTCTCGTTAATTAAATAGTGTCTCTAGGGTTCGATATTCCCAATCTTCCCATAACTACTCTATACCCGATAGGTTCACTTGCCAATTGCTAGTGGTTTGGTTTAGGGTATTCTAGGTTATTATTATTCGTTATGCTTGGTCATTATTTGCTAAAATTTTATATGCCACTTTACGCACATCAGGAGGGCTACTCATATGCCTATTCATGTGATGTCATTTGTGAGACCACAAGGTCCACTTCTCCCTCGACACTCTTCCACTAGGTTTCCTCAACTTATCAGTTTAACAACATGTGTTTCATTTATTGAACCTAGTGCATCTGCAAGAAACTCACACGATTATTTCAAGAAGAGATGCGAAATGGTCAGTTGACGATGATGAAAGGGTTGTGGTATATAAATAAATAAAATGATGAATTGAAAGTCCTAGTTGTTGCTTAGAGGGGAGAAAATTAAGAAGCATGATGATCTGATCCTTCAACTACAGTGCAAAGAAGATCCATTGAAGAAATTGAAGAATCGAGATCATGATGATGATTTTGAGGCGGCCCAATTTGATCAGTACCCAGGTGCTTCAACATCTGGTCCAACGCCTTCTTAGGGGGGAGTCGAGCGGGAAAGGGTCGATAGTATAAAAATATTCGACTGAAGTGCAGCCTGTGAATATTCTGAAAGTGAATACTATTTTGTTTGTAGACATAAACAAGAGTGTACAGAGTATGGCGAATGCAGATGTGATTGAGGATGGCGAGTTTGTTGACCATAGTTTTAATAAAGAACAAATCGCTATTTTGTTTAACTTGAATAAGGAAGATGTGGAGGAATTGGAGAGGCATATGGGTAGGAAAGTTGAGGATGTGGGGGGATACAGAAGATGATCAGAGTATTTCATCTGGGGATAATCATTATGATGATGTGGAGATGGAAGGTATCACAGCCTAGGAATATCCCAATATGTACACAACGAAAAACTATGATGGCATGATTTTACGACTGAATATTTCAATATGGCGGAGGAACGAATTGAAAAAGAAAGGAAGAAAGAACCATCAGAACCCGAGCCAGAACCAATTAGAACTTCGAATGGTTTGTTAAGTTACAACGCAAAGAAACTAAAAAATGGTTGGAGACTGTGAGAGATGCCCAACAACAATATTATATCCAGCCGAAGGCCAGACTATCTGCAAACCAAATGAAGTTCATTAGTGTCAAAACAGTGAAATGCGATATAGCGTCTTGGATGTACGAGCCTGACATGAAAGTATGTATCGTGAAGTGGGAGAATGATATTCAGTGTTTTGATAGATTCCCTGATATTCTCTCGATGCCACGTTGGGATGTGTGTACATTGGCAAGCAGACCGTTTATGAACCGTGGGAGGAATGAGTTGTTGTGTTGGTTATACATACACTTAGTTCACGGCGTTCATAGAGGTTTTAAGTTTTTCCAACCCCCGAAGTGACAAAGAATTAATTTGATTGATCCGCGTATTGGGCGGCGGAAGTTAGTGCTGAAAGTTAAATTGCCATGTACTATGAAGAAAATCATGTTGAAAGTCATGCCACAAGACTTTCATAAAGAATTCAATTGGTGGTACTATGACAATAAAACTGGTGAAGCTATTATCGTGCTAGGTTCGGTGATCAAGTAAAGTATATATGGATTTTGGATCCGATGTGGTTGGTCAACCTATATGATTCTGATATCCACGTTTTAATTCAAAAATCAGATCAGATGTGCATACAACAAAGATAACGAGCTCACTTTGCAATTCCAACGGGTTGTTCAAATGGGCGTACAACAAGGATCCTTTCGTACCAAATCCCATTCGCCGCCTCGAACAATGAAGAAATTCTCTTTGAAAGTGATGCAACAGAACTTTCATAAGGATTTCAACACGTGGTACTATGACGATAAAACTGGCCATGTTGTGTTGTATTAGGGGTTGGAAACAACATGAAGTTTGCGCAAGTTATTGATCCAATGTGGCTGGTCAGATTGCCTGAAGATGATATCCATGTACTATTCAAGAATCAAATAAGGTGGGCGTATAGTAAAGACAACGAGCTTGCAATGCAATATCAAAGAGTTGTTAGGACTTGTTTTGCCTTCGGGATTCATTGTGGAGTTGACTGGAAGACCAAGAGATTTATAAAGTTATAAATACAAAGCACAATACGAATGGGAGTTTGTTGATACATGTTTAGTCAGCTTGGTCTTTGTTTAATTGTATTTGGTCTTATTGTAATATTATAAGGGCTTGTATTGTAATTATGGTGCGCCCAATAGTTGGGTTTGTCAGCGAATAGGGTTTTGGTTTTGTAAGGCCATACACTAAACTAGTCAGAGTATGAGGGGGGGGGGGGTTAACAACTATTCATGTTGATACATCATATGTCGTCTCGGTCTTTGTTTATTATTTTGATATTGTATATAAGTCTAGGGACTAGTTTTGTTATTAATGTAAAGGTCATTCGCTAGGTTTGTCTAGCGAATAGACCAGTTTTGATATACTCATACGCCAGAGCTTGTTAGCGTATAGGGGATAATTTATTAGAGGACATTCGTTAAGATTGTCTAGCAAATGGTGCAAAGAAAGGATTGCATTCGCTAAGATGTTTCACGAATGGGATGGGACATATATATATATATATATGTACTTTGTAATATTGTCAGTAATTAACGATTTGGTATTTTTATGACATTGCATCTCGTTACTCTACCCGATTTCACTCTCATAACACACACAAACACACATTAAGCCCTAATCTGTTATAATCACAAAACTATATCCAAAGTAGCTCGAATGATAATGATTAACTCGAATGATAATGATTTCATGTGTTTTCAATTCGCTGGCCTCTCAGCGAATGGCTTGGAGTATGGAGGGTCCATTTGCTTAGTAATTTGGCGAATGACCCTGCCACTATATAAGTTCTGTAACTTATGATTTTGTAAATGAATCGATCTATTTTATGATAATTATGTTCAAACTCTATCCAATTCTCTCAAGAAAAAACACATAATGCGCACACTAAACCCTAAAAGATCAATTTAGCCTATCAAAGAACTAGATCCTAGCTCGTATGGACCTGATTAAGTTGTTTGACACTGATCCATGGTCTCTCACCCTATAACCATTAGTTTGAAATTATGTTGGTGGTAACGGCAGTGAAAAATTTGAGAGGCTGCAAGAAAAGTGTGAGGGTGGGAGAAGGTGGAGACAGAGATGGTGTGGTGTTTTTTATATATTCTTTAGATTTTTTTCTATAATATTTTTTATATCAATGAAATTATGGTCATTTTGACAAAATTTGATAGAAAATAGACGGTGTTAGTGATAAGTAGAATGGAGAGTCAAAGTTAAGAAGTTACAGTCAAATAATTGATTTGGGGAGTCAAGGTCAAGGGCTAAAATCATGGGGAAGTTTCCAATATTTATTTAGAATATAGGCCTAGGATCATATGCTTATCTTTGTTTTGTTTATGTTAATTTTCTTAACCTTTATTTGGAGAATTGTCATCTCAAATCAGCTAACATTTGTTTTTGGAGATTAACCCATCTCGAATTGGGTCATACTATGTTACTTTTTCAATAAAATCAATCTTTAATTTTCCGGTTTCTACCAATGCTTCCATTGTGGGAAATCGAATGGAATCTAACCCAAAATAACCCAGACAGAGGCGGATCAACTTCAAAGTTTATTGGCAATCAATTGACAACAATCACTGCTAAACTTGATACAATAGAGTCTCTCAAAGAAGATGTGATAACACTCAAATCACATGACCTTTTTAAAAGAAAAATCAAGTAGCGCTTTAGGCCCTGCAAAATTCCAAACTCCAGATGAATATTTATGCAACATCAAACAAACTGGAGCCATTCGTGAGTATAGGTTGGAATTCGCCAAATGGTCGGCTAGAGTGTCTGATTGGCCCGACCTTTTCCTTCTTGGGGTGTTCCCGAATGGTCTTAAAGACAAACTGAAGATTGATGTTCAAGTTCACAAATCTCTAACGATTTACAATGCTTTGAAACTTGCTATGGAATATAAAGCCAGTTTGGGACATAACCGATTAAGTAACAGAGTCATCAAGGGCTCCTGCTAGATCATTATCCATCATGTACGATACAAAATTACCTATTTCATTTACATCAAGTATGGCTAACCATTATAAAATGGAAACATTGAAAATGGTAGATGCTATAGATGAAGAAGATCATATCTGTCCAGCAGAGGACATAAGAGAACCCCAAGGACACTTTCGTTGAAATTTGCCTACACACCATTGCAAATGATTTATCAGTTTTTTAGGGCAGGTCTAATGGACCTATTGAAAGGCCCTCTTTAAAGGTACCAACCTCACTTACGGTTGTTTCGGATATTATAATATTGGAAATATACCTGCGATAACATTTCGTTTCAGTTCATCCATGAGTTTATGAAAATGGTAAGCATATAATTGAATGGCTTATCGCTTATTTACCAGATCCAAGTGGGAATCACCATGATTGGCCACATTCCGTGAATCGAGTCTATGAAGCGAGTGCAATACCATTGACTGGAATATTGCTTGGCAGGCCAATTTCGTTCTTTTCAACTTGAGGACAAGTCATTTATCCGGGCTGGAAGTATTTATAAGTATTCAATCAAGAGTCATAGTCAAAGGCTTGATTTGGGGAGTCAAGTTCAAGGGCTAAAATCATGTGGGAGTTTCCAATAGTTATTTAGAATAAATAGGAATAGCGTCATATGTTTATCTTTGACTTGTTTATGTTAATCAAAACTTGGGTCTCTTGACCATTATTTGGAGAATTGCCATCTTGAATCGACTAACCCTTATTTTTGTAGATTAACCCATCTTGAATCGGCTCATACTTTGTTACTTTTTCAATAAAACCAACCCTTGATTTTTCGGTTTCTATCAGTTAGGCAATTAGGTAGAAATGCCAAGTTTTGGAAACTACAATGCCTTTTAAGTAGGTATGAAACTTGGCTTGTTCGGTTCAGGGAGTGATAATCCTAGTCCCAGACTCGCCGATCCAATAATTTTCAGAACATATATATATCACCTAATCCCATACCCGTGAAAACTTTTAGAACTAATCTCGTAATTATGTGCTATACCCGTCGGGCCTTAGGTATACATACCCGTCAGACTTAGATTTTTTTTTACCATCCATACCCTTAAAATAAAAATAAATATTTGGATTTAACTAAAAAAATCTAAAACTTAACTCTTTTTATATATTTTTTTGAAAAAGGCCTAAAATTGTTTTGGATAAAAATCAGCTAAGGATAATGTATCCAAATTTGTAAATATGAGGTATAGTGCTATGATATTAACAACGATTGTATGAACGGAATAATGAAGAACACCGTGATTTGTTACGAGGAAAAGCCCTTGATCTTGGTCGGATCGCCGACATAAAAACCCCGGGTGATGACAAATCGTCTATCACCACTTTATTAATCAAAAATCGGGTTACAATGGTGGAGATTATGATCAGTGATACAATATTTTCTAAGTGAGTGTTTATTGCTGGCCTAGCTTGTTCTCTGGATGATTATGAACGTGTACTATGTATAGGGTGTGTGCCTTAACTGATCATAACTCAATGGAGTTATAAATAAAAAAGACAATTAACTATTTTTCCTAAAAATCCGCCTTTATCTTGAATGTTAATGTAACAGCCACTTTGACCACGTGCTCCATCCCTTTTACTGCAAAATAGGGGGTAGACCAGGTCTCTTAGCCGTTACATCTGTCAAATATATTGTTATACACATGAAACAATTGTTAGTAAATAATAAGTACTGAGGATCCTTGATCATGACGGGATCCGACTAAGGATAACTGATCCAAGAACATATGCCATGATAACTTATCCACAGTGTCAAAATTTTGTGCACTAACAATTGCTCCCAAAATGGCGGTTGTGATAAGATCGCAGCTGTCATTTTGCCTTTGAATTCATACTTCCTGCAAAAACAGATGAGATTTGACAAGGTAGATATAATTATCATATAGAATTTCCTTGGGAACTTCCCTTCTGGTCATATATCTAACACCACTTATTCTCCTTGCAAATCATGAACAGTTAGTAGCATTTGTTTAACCCGGGTGGATGTTCCATTTTTTGAATGGTGAAATCCGGGTTAATGATTTTTGGTAATTGTATGTAAGTTTAATAAATAGTATCTTTTAACTATCTGTTGATTGTCTGTTATTTTGAAAGTTTGTCTGATATAGCTTTAGACTTGTTGAAAGTTTTGAGAAATATTTTTTAGTAAAAAGTTTTTAGGATAAAATATCCTTGTAAAAATAAACTAGGATCTTAAATCCTTATAAAAATAGATTGAGAATAATGAATCCTTATATCTATAAAGATATAAACTGAAATCACATAAGTGTAAACCGATAAATAGAAATCATACCGTAAGGTCTGGTTAGACCTAAGTTACCATAAGTATTGATCCTTTTGCAATCCTTATAAAACTGAATTAAAGGATTTTGAATCCATAAGTATTGATCCTTCGGTGATCCTCAGAATCTAATTTATGATACCTGATGCAAATAACTTATGATATTATCTGGGATTAAACCCAATAAACCGGGGACAAGCCCATAAAATAAACTGGGGACAAGACCGTGTAATCTGAGGACAAGCCTGTGAACTAGGGACAAGTCCGTGAACCAGGGACAAGCCCGTGTAATTTGGGGACAAGCCCGTGAAATGGGGACAAGCTCAAACTGGTGTTAAACTGAGGAATAGCCCAAAAAATGGGGACAAGCCCAAACTGGGGACTGGCCCAAGGATACGGATGTCAACTGGGGACTCGCCCAAACCGGGATTTAGCCCAAACGTGAGTGACGTGAAAACGCCAAAACCTTAGCTAACATGAAATATTAGAAACCTTTGTCTTGAGATAACGTGAAAACGTTATAAACCGGTGGTATGGTACGTCTACCATAAATCGTAGGATCCTCCATATAGCCGAAGACAATGAAATTGTCAGCCACTAAGCGTGTACTGGTCACGCTTCCCCGGACTATACGTTGGATAGCGTGCGCTCTAGGCGAGAGTGTAGAAACTCTAATTTAAAAGAAAGGTGAAAACCTTTAAACCTTGGAGGGTATGACCATCGAGGGTCATACCCAATCATGGGCTAGGCCAAGGAAAATAGCGATATACCTTAAGCGTGAGGGAGAGGTGGCTAACCTCTTAGACATTGAACCTCTTATTGAAACCTGCATTGTTACTTAAAAACTTGGAAAAGACAAACGTTAAAAATATATTATCCTTAAGTTAATAAGAATCTAAAATGGATAAGTGATCAGATAGATGTTACCGATTTTAGGATCCTAGATCATTTAAGGATACTCGATCCTCTTAGGATACTTGATCCTGATCAGAAAAAGTACTTCTTGAGATGGATAACATTCCATGCCCTTGGTAACCTGTTGTCTTCTATTGTGAGCAAATGATATGCCCCCTTTCCTGCCTCCGACTCGATAAGATAAGGACCTTCCCACTTGGGTGCTAGCTTTCCATCTGCCGGGTTGGTTGTATTTTGGAAGGCTTTTCTCAATACCAAATCTCCTTCTTGAAATCTTCTGATCCTTATATTTTTGTTGTATGCCTCAGCTACCCTTTGTTGATATGCTGCCATTCTGATCTTAGCTAGGTCTCTGAGCTCATCAACAATATCTAGATCTTGGAGAAGGATTTCATTATTGGCCTCAGGATCACGGATGCTTGTTCTAGCAGTAGGAACCACCATTTCTGTAGGGGTTACAGCTTCTGATCCAAACACCAATGAGAAGGGTGTTTGACCTGTTGCATTCTTAGGTGTTGTTCTATCAACCCAAAGAATATAAGGAAGTTCCTCAGCCCACTTGCCTTTTTTGGATCTTAGCTTCTTTTTCAAGTTGTTGATGATAATCTTGTTGCTTGACTATGCTTGACCATTGGCTTGAGGATGAACTGGTGTAGAAGTGATCATCTTGATGCCCCAACCTTCTCAAAAGTTAGTGGTTCTTTTCCCGATTAACTGGGAACCATTGTCACAAACAATTTCAGAAGGGATACCAAATCTAGTTATAATATTTTTTTTAATAAAGGATATAACTTCCCTTTCTCGGACTTGCACAAATGATTCTGCTTCAATCCATTTAGAGAAGTAGTCTGTCATAGCAAGCATAAAGACCTTTCCGCCTGGTGCCTTTGGTAGCTTTCCTACAATATCCATTCCCCATTTCATGAAAGGCCATGAAGAGGATATAGGATACATAGGTTCTGCTGGCTAGTGAAGAATGTTTCCATGCCTTAGGCAAGCATCACACTTCTGTGAGCATTCCATAGCATTCTTTTTCATTGTTGGCTAGAAGTATCCAGTCCTAAGTATCCTGGAGAATAATGCTCTTCCCCTGTGTGGTTGCCGCAATCGCCTTCGTGGAAGTCTTGAAGTACCTCTTGTATTTCAGGATCCTTAATGCATCTCAGATATGGACCTGCAAGAGATTTTCTATGCACAATATCTTGTAAAATAATGAATTGTGATACCTTTAATCTGAAAGCTTTAGGATTTCCCCCTGTAGGGATCTCTCCATCGTGCAAGAATTTTTTGATTGGAAGGATCCAAGATCCTACTTTTGAAGAGGATGGAGGATCCGTATGTTCTCCTGTGCAATCCACTGTAATCTTCAAGGATTTTTGTTCTCCAATAGCCGGAGACAATATATGAATTATGGGTATCTTTACATCATCCGGGATCTTCAACGATGATACTAAGTTTGCTAAGGCATCTGCCCCAGCATTCTTTTCCCTTGGTACCTGTATTATACTAAACAATTCGAAGGATTTTGCCAATTCCTTCACAATTTCAATATATTTGATCATATTCTCACCTTTCACAGTATAAGAACCGTTAAAGTGGTTAGCTATTAACAAAGAATCTATATATATTTGAAGATACCTGATCCTCATGCTTTTGGCTAATTGCAAACCCCCGATCAGAGCTTCATATTCTGCCTCATTGTTGGTGGCTTGGAATGCACACGCAATGGATTAGGGTATTATGTCCCCATGTGGTGATTTTAGTAGTATGCCCAAACATGTTCCACTTACATTGGACGCTCCATCTGTGAAGAGGATCCAAGGATCCTTGGTTTCTTCAAGTTGTTGGACCTCTAGATCAACTTCAATTTGCATGTCGCTACTGAAATCAGCCACAAAGTCTGCAAGCGCTTGTGATTTAATGGCTGTTCTAGGCTCATACTGAATATCATATGCACTTAGCTTCACAGCCCACTTGGCCATCCTACCTGACATTTCTGGTCTTCTAAGCACATTCTTAACAGGATAGTTAGTTCTCAAAATAATAGTATGTGTTTCAAAATAGTGTCTCAACTTGGTTGAGGCCATAATTAAAGCAAGAATTAATTTTTCAAGGTGAGAATACCTGACCTCTGCATCCAAAAGACTTTTACTTACATAATAAATGGGATGTTGTTCACCATCGTGATCCTTCACAAGGACGGCACTTACTGCATTTCCTGAGAAAGCCAGGTATAGATATAACGATTCTCCATCCACAGGCTTCATCAGAGCTGGTGTTGAGGATAAGTAATCCTTTAAGGATTTGAATGCAGCCTCATGCTTCTCCGTCCAATCGAACTTCTTATTTTTCCTAAGAATGTCGTAGAAATCCTTGCATTTCTCGAAGGATCTGGAAATGAACCTATTGAGCGCGACTATTCTTCCCGTCAACCTCTGGACATCCTTAGCATTCACAGGAGACTTTAAGTTGATAATGGCTTCTATATGCTCGGGGCTTGCTTCTATCCCTCTTTTGGTGACCATGTTAGAAAGTTTTTCAGCCTTAACACTAAAATGGCATTTTGACGGATTCAGTTTCATATTGTATTGATCCAGGATGTTGAACGCTTCTTCGAGATCTCTGAGATGATCCTCAGCTTTCTTCGATTTCACCACCATGTCATCTATGTAAACTTCCATGGTTTTGCCTAACTGGTCCTTAAACATCATATTCACCAGTCTTTGATACGTTGACCTTGCATTTCTTAGTCCGAACGGCATAGCAGTATTACAATATATGCTGGTAGGAGTCATGAATGTTGTATCCTCTTGATCAGATGGTTCCATCTGAATTTGTTGAAATCCAGAGGAAGCATCCATAAAGGTAAGCATTTCATGTCCTGCCGTTGCATCCACCATAAAATCTATATGTGGTAACGGGAAAGGATCATTGGGGCATGCCTTGTTTAAATCAGTAAAATCAACACACACCCTCCACTTTCCATTCTTTTTAGAAACAACAACCACATTATCTAACCATCGAGGATACTTAACCTCTCTGATCATATCGGCCTTAAGAAGTTTTTCAACTTCTTCTTGTATGATCGCGTTCCTCTCAGGAGCGAAATTCCTTCGCTTCTGATGGATGGGTTTAATATAATGATCAAGGCCCAATTTATGAGTAATTACCTCCTTACAAATACCTGTCATGTCTGAATGTCTGAAGGTAAACGTGGATTTTCGTTGCTTTAGGAAGGATATTATATCCTCCTCGATCTCGTCAGGGATACAGGATCCTAGGAACACCTTCAGATCTGGATCTTCAGGATTTAAAGATACTTCTTTTAGGTCCTGCTCTCGAGCTTCCAGTACATTCATAGGATTTTGCTATAATTGCTATGCTATCGTCTGTTTAGCTGTCGGCTTCATAGATGAAGAATAATAATTCTTGGCCTCCACTTGGACACCATCTATCCTTACTATTCCCCAAGGAGTTGGTAGTTTGATGCATTGATGGTAAGTAGAGGCTACAGCCTTCATGTATCCAAGGCCTGCCAAGAATAACGTTGCAACAAGAAAGATTGTCAATAACACAAAACTTTTGGTAGGAATTTAACTCTTCAATGTGTATTGGAAGTTTAATCTCCCCAAATGTTTTCTTGGTTTCACCACTGAAACCCACTAGCATCGACATTCTTGGGATGATTTCCAAGTCTGGGATGTTCATTTTCTGCAGTACATCATGTTGGATGATGTTGACCGAGCTTCCACCATCGACTAGGATCCTGCGCACATAATGGTTAGCAATAAATAAAGTTACAATCAAACCGTTGTGGTGAGGATCCTGGATGCTTGTCTTATCTTCTTCATCAAAGAAGATTCTTTTGTCATTTGTCAAAGTAGTAGATATGACTGGTCATTCCCCGTTCTCCATCTTGGTTTCTTTGGCCAGTCTCTTAGTTGCGGAAAAGGATGTACCACATATATCCGAGCCACCGGAGATGAAGTTGATTACTTGTGCATCTGGTGGGGGCGGAGTTTCTTCTTGCGGGATATCCTCAGGATCCTGGATCCTCGACCTTTTTTCTTCCCAATAGTTCTTTGAAATGGCCTTTGCTTAGGAGGTATCCAATTTCCCTCCTTAAACCAATGCAATCATCGGTCTGATAGCCAAAGTCTTCATGGAATGCACACCACTTGGACTTGTCTTTGAAGGATGTTGTTTTCTCATTTTTCCAAGGCCACCTTTCTTTCTCTCCAACATCCTTCATGGCACAAATCAAACCATAAGTATCAACAGAGAAACAATATTAAGATATACTTGAGTAGTCCTCATTATCATCTCCTTGTTCAACTGCCCGGACGTTTTGGTTGTTGAACTTGGAGTAAGGCTTCGGGTTGTTGTTCCTGAATGAGGATCCTTGTTTCTGGTTAGGATATTCTTGCTTCGTTTGGGCCCCTAATCGTTCTTGGATCCTCTTGTCATCCTCCAGCCGTATGAATCTTAGTGCTTGTTCCTTACTTCATCTAAAGTCCTGCAAGGAGTCATCACAAGATCGTCATAAAATGGGGAGCCCCTTTGAAGTCCCATCTTGAACGCTTCAACAGCTGTAGCCATGTCAAGATTAGGGATCTCTAGGGCCTCCCTGCCAAACCTTGTAACAAAATCCCTTAGGGATTCATCATAAGGTTGGACAACTTTATATAAATCACTAGTTAACTTCTCAAATTTCCTACTACAAGAAAACTAGCTGTTGAACAAGTTAACTAAATATGAAAAAGATGTAACAGAATAAGGAGGAAGACTTAGCAGCCACTTAAGTGCAGATCCTGTTAGTGTGGATCCGAAACCCTTGCATAGACAAGCTTCCTTGAGTCTTTCAGGAATTGGATTGATCTCCATCCTTTCCCTATACTGAGCCACGTGTTCTTCCGAATCAGTGGTCCCATCATACACCTTCATGTTGGGGTTTGAAAGCGTTTCTGGATCTCCGCATCGCATATCGATGGAGCAAATCTGGACAGCTTGTGACTCCCTTCTGGTATTTCAGGAATTGGACGGACCACGCCTTGCACGCTGGATATCATATCCTTGAGCTTCTGAAGTTCCCTAGCCATAGCCTGATTGATATTTGTATCCTGCATAGAGCCAAGGTTAGTGTCTGAGGATATGTGACTATAGGCGTTACCTCTTGGTTGGTTGAACATTAGCATCCCAAAAATGTAGTTATGATAAGAGGCGTCTGCTACAGTAGCAGATCCACTAGAGGCAATGGTCTGCATGGGGATTATATCTCCTTCATGGACCTCAGAGGATCGCTGATGTTGAATTCCTGAGGATCCTTGATTATGCCAGAAGGATCCTTGAGGTTGGGAGCTGAAGGATCCTTGAGGATGCAATCTAGAGGATCCTAGTTGAAGGATGGATTATCCTTGTTGAAGGAACGAGGATCCTTGAGTTTGCTGACGCATGGACCCTTGTTGAAGGAAGGAGGATCCTTGAGTTTGCTGACCCATGGACCCTTGTTAAAGGATAGATGATCCTGGCTGAACGAACGAGGATTCTTGAGTTTGTTGACTCATGGACCCCTGTTGAAGGATAGATGATCTTGGATGAAAGAACGAGGATCCTTGAGTTTGTTGGCCCACGGACCCTAGTTGAAGGATAGATGATCCTGGCTGAAAGAACGAGGATCCTTGAGTGTGTTGACCCACAGACCCTGGTTGAAGGATGGATGATCCTTGCTGAAGGATCGAGGATCCTTAAGTATGTTGAGCCACGGATCCTAGAGTAGTGAAATCCAGCACCCTAGGCATCAAGGGAGTCTGATCCTCCGCTGGCCTCTTTCTTTTCTTGAGATCTTCAATTTCATGTAGGATCCTCTGGTTGGTTTTGTTCTGCTGCTCCATGTATGCCTTAACCTGTGAAAACATTGCAGAAACATTATTGTTAGATTTGACCACCGAAGTGGCAGCAGTGGTTTTTGAGCTCTGGAAGACTGGAATTTGTGTCTTGTTTCCAGCCGCGGTGGTCCTTGGTGCTCCCGTAATTGGAGGAGGCATCGGCGGCAAAGTTCTTGATGAGAGAGAAACCGAGGATGTCATGGTTGATGAAGCAGAGGTTGATTAAGAGGTCATTGATGGTGATATGGGTATGAAAAGTTGAAAATTGATAGGAAATAATCTGGATTATAGCACCAACTGCCCCATGGTGGGCGCCAAATTGTTTTGGATAAAAATCAGCTAAGGATAATGTATCCAAATATGTAAATGTGAGGTATAGTGCTATGATATTAACAACAATTATATGAACGAAATAATGAAGAACACCGTGATTTGTTACGAGGAAAAACCCTTGATCTTGGTCGGATCGTCGGCATAAAAAACCCGGGTGATGACAAATCGTCTATCACCACTTTATTAATCAAAAATCGGGTTACAATGGTGGAGATTATAATCAGTGATACAATATTTTCCAAGTGAGTGTGTATTGCTGGCCTAGCTTGTTCTCTGGATGATTATGAACGTGTACTATGTATAGGGTGTGTGCCTTAACTGATCATAACTTAATGGAGTTATAAATAATAAAGACAATTAACTATTTTTCCTAAAAATCCGCCTTTATCTTGAATGTAAACGTAACAGCCACTTTGACCACGTGCTCCATCACTTTTACTGCGAAATAGGCGTTGACCAGGTATCTTAGCCATTACATCTGTCAAATATATTGTTATACACATGAAACAATCATTAGTAAACAATAAGTACTGAGGATCCTTGATCCTGACGGGATCCGATTAAGGATAACTGATCCAAGAACATATACCAGGATAACTTATCCACAGTGTCAACTTTCTGTGCACTAACAAAAATGTATATTTAATCTTACTAGTAGGAAACCCGCACGATGCGGAGGGTCATGACCGAAACTCGGTTGCTATTGTTCCGGTTTTTTAGGTAGCAAACAATTTGTGTAGCCTATCAAAACAAACATATCTTCTATCTTTCTAGTGCTAATTACAGATACTGTATATTTGTTTTGGTAACAAATAAATATATGTATCATCGATCTTAGTTACAAGAAGAATGCCAACATCGGAGATTGTTTAGTAGAAGACGCAACAGTTGTTTCATGTTGATTGTAGCTATAAAAAAGGAATAGCATCAAATGAAGAAACCTGAAGAAAAGAAAATAAGTGTTAGTATTCGGCATATCATTCAGTTTAAAATTTTACATTCAAGGGGTGAACTGTGATTATTCCACTAATTTCTAGGTTAGGAAGAAGACGACCAGTTCAATATCAAAGACTCAAAATAAATAAATATATTAACATCATCAAAGACACTCATAATCCAAGTTTCATAGTAAAAACTCACAAAATCTAAATCAGCAAAAAATAAAAAAATAAATAAAAACCGGTAATTGTTAAAGATACCGGTACATATAAAACAGCATTTTACCATATTAGTCTTCCTTTACCTTAACAATTTTATTGCAATTCCCTTTCTGCCCTCTTGTCTTATTGTGCTTATACTGGTCTTTTGATTATGCTTACGCTTATATGAGAGCGTTGGTTTTTTTTACCACAATGAACCTTATACATATTCTTGAAAAAATTAATTACTATCAAGTATTTCACTTTATGTATAACATATATAGTAACTGATATTTCACAATATATATTATATATCTTGAAGAATCTAAATTATAAGGTTTCAAAAACCTAATCAAATAAAAATTACTATAATATATAACAAACAGGGCTAATAAAGTTTTACAAACCTTTGCTTTCGGAGCTAAACGGGCCATCAATGCTTCAGCTACATTTCCAGCATTGTTTTCCTTGATGAAACTTGTGGTAGAATTTATAACGAGAAAGATGACGATTCCCAGAAAACCATGATAATCAGCATTCCCATAGTGGAATCAAGAATCATATGATCTATCAAATCTAAGCCAAATGACTATTAGAGCATTCTCAATCAATCTGTGACATTCGTCAATTTGTATTTGTATTTGTATTTGTATTCGTTAAACCGACCCGTTTTTTCGTTTCAAAGTATTCTTATTTATCATTCATCATTAATAAAATATTCCCGATGATTTAAGTTACCGTCCTTTCGTTTTCTATTCGTTTTGTTCAAATATCGAAACGCCTAGGTTTAAAGTTTATTAAATTTAATCAATTCGCAAACTATCGGGTATAATATGTTAAATATCTTAGTTTATAACTTCTTATTTAATTTAGATAACAATCAAAGTTCAAGGTTTAAATTATAAATACTATTTAATTATGTTTTAAAAGAAACTTGAAACTTGAAGGGGGCATCGTTTAAATTATATTTAAATAATATTATTATAATATTTAAGCCAACCCAGCCACCCATACCCTCACGTTTTTCCGGCCGGCACTTCTGGCGACCGGAAAACGGTTCTGACGGTCTCCAAAACCTAATCCCGCGTCAAAACTCGATTAAAATCTTGTAAATTTTTTAGAACATAACGTAAACCTTTAATCATCGATAATAACGCGTTATAACCAACTAATTCGAGCGAATCAAATTTCGAAACGAATGGAAATTTGATCAAAACCACAATAATGATCATTAACGCTTATACGCTCCAATTGTTATTATAAATAGAACTCAAATCATCAACTAAACATGTTACAATCATCAAATCAAACTAATATTCTCTCAAAAATCTCTAAATCGTTCATCCAAGTTCATCTCCGACAACCCGTGATTCACCACCAATCCGGCACCAAATCAAGTAACTAATATATGATTTTTGATCATTTTAAGCCATCTAACAAAACCCATAACTTTAATTTAACAAGCATGGAATAAATAAACAGATTTATGATTTAAGGTTTGCTAATAAAGAAGATGAACTTGTATCAGTCTTTATATATTTTTGTTTCCATCATCATAACATCAAACAAACTAGTCTAGTTGGTTAAGTCACATGTGTGTGGACGTGAGGACCTGAGTTCGAACCCAGGTCAGGCTACGTTGCTTATTTAAAAAAAAAACCGTTTTCCTTATATTATAAATTAAATTTAATTATCAAACATTATTATAAATCAAATAAATTTGTTTTAAGTAAAATATAAATTAAAGATTTATCATTTTCCTACATGAAAACCAACTTTTGTTTCCGTTCAATTCGTGAAACCCGATTAATATTATATTATTATTTTACTTTTTCGTTAATCTTATAACACGCCAACGTAATTTATTTTTGAGGTATAAATTACCATTAAAATCGATGTCCTATAAACGTTATAGTTCGTATATTAAAAATAAATTAAGTAATTAAATATTATTAAAATAATAAAACTGTTAAAATTCCATTAAAGCTTAAATATTATAACACCATAAAATAATAAAATATATATTATAATAAAATATATAAACCCTAAAAACCAAGTTTATTAACTTTTATAACCCTGGTAGCTAGTCTTTGACTTATGTCTTTTCAATTATAGATCATGAGTTTCGATCGCTTCGGTTTCGTTAACTCGCCCTCGGTTTTTATTCAATTTATTCATCAATTTCAATGGAGTTTCTCACACCCCTTTTTAACGTTTTCACATACTTTGGGGGTAACATATATATCCTATTTCAAATCAATTGCTTACTACTATTATCAAACTACAATTCGCATCATGGACTTGTGTGTTACTTGTTACTTGCTCAAAATTACTTTGTTGAGTCAAAGATTTGACCTAAAATAAGTATAAGGAAGATTGGAATCTTCTCAACCTCCTCAGAAATTGCTAAGTACAAAACCGAGCACACTTGGACATCCGAGCAGGGTTTTACTTGGCCGAGCATGATATTTTGCCTATCGGGCAGAGTTATGTTTATGAAATCTTCTTTAGTGTATATCCGAGCATGGTTCATTATGTCTAGAAAGGTTGTTCTTCATGGCCGAGCACAGTTTTCTTACTAGCAAACCCTTGGTCAAACCATGCTTTTGAAGCCAAGTACTTGGAAGATCTAGCAAGGTATTCATTAGTAAACAGTGGTCCGAGAATGCTTGATGGAAGTTAATGAATTATCTATGGACCCATCGGGCAAGGTTCAACTCCGAGCAAGCTACAGTGTTACCAAGCACACATTTATTTGCTAATAAGTTATTCTCATAGCAAAGAGTTGAAAGGATCCCAGAAGAACAAGTTTGCTTGTAGGACCATATCGAGCAAAGTTTGCTATGGTCAAGAAGATTGAAGTTTGCTAGTTGTGTATTTTCTTAAGAAAATACTCTAGGTAAAGTCTACCCGAAGAACTGTTCCCGAGCACACTTCAAGATTATCAGGTCTACTCTTAAAAGACAAAATGGCACAAAGCCTACTCGGAGAAGACAGATGTTACAAAGTCTACCCGGAAGACATGTTTTTACACTTAGTATAGTTTTGAATATGTAATTTGATTATGTACCAATCATTAGGGTTTATAGAAGGAATGACAACTGTCGGGAGGTGGCAGGCCTATAAATAGAATATTTTAGGGCACGCCTCCTACAGACGGATTTGGCACTTTACAATTTTCAGACCTAATCGAATATTCCTGATTGAGTGTGACGGTTGTCCTAGGTTATTACTGAAAATACATTCCTTACAAGAAACCCTAATAGATTAACATTTATATGAATCATTTATATAAATGGAAATCTTTTGAGTAATTGTTTGTGTCTGTTACATTTATTAACCTCTTTAGCAACAAATTTGTTCGTTTCTGATTCCGTCGTTAACGAAGAAATATCTTACCCAAATTAGCAACCCGTCATTAACACTCTTGTCGACACATTGATTGTGTGAGTTATGACTTGATTGTGAGAGTGAGCGATTCATACCCAGATTCAACACAACCAACAAGTGGTATCAGAGCTTGTTACTGCTATTCGGGTGAAGAAATTGTTGCTGATTGAAGATCTAAAGAAGAACGATGACGTAAGCAGAACACTGTTTCATTGAAGAGTGACGTCAGCTGCTCTGTTCTTTATTTCCGTCCAGATCTACAACTTACCGGTATTTTCTTTTCCTTATTTTGGTTAAAGTTTGCCTCTTTATTTACTAATCTTTCTCCAATAGAACCAGATACATCATATCTGAAGATTTGATTCTCAGATCTGATTATTTTCAAAATTTGATTTTTACTCTGTTTTTCACTAATTTTCTGTTTTCGCTTTTCTAAAATACCAAAATGTCTGGTTTAGAAGAGCAAGAAGTTTACACTAATAAGATTCCTAGACTGTATGGACAGGAAAACTTCACCAAATGGAAAGTATTATTTGAAGCGGCTATGTGCTAAAATGATGTAGACATATGGAACTCTATCAAAAATGGTCCACAAGCTCCTGATGGTGCTAGTGCTACTGCTGCTGTGCGAGATAGGATGAGCAAAGTGGACGACAGGGCCTTAGCCATGATTAAGCTAGGACTGTCTTGGGAAATACTTACCAAGGTTGCTCATCACACTACAGCTAAGGCTATGTATGATGCAATTCTTGAGATATTCGAGGGGAACACCGAGCTAAAGAACATAAAGCAACAAAGGCTCAAGAAACAGCTTGAGATATTCAAATACAAGGATGAAGAAAGATTGAAGACAATCCTTGACAGATTTTTGGCTATAGTGAATGACCTAAGAACAACTGACTATGTGATGACCGATTTTGACTTGAACATCAAGTTGCTGAACTCGATGCCGAAGGAGTGGTACACTACCTGCAAGTTCATCCTACAAAAGCACAATTTTGATCAACTAAAATTGGGTTATGTAATTTGCTTCTTTCAGGCTGCTGAGATAGAGATGATCGAGAATGAAATGATCAAAGAAGAGAAGCCTTGTTTCCAAGTTTGCAATGCTCTAATTGCACCAATGGGAAACATGTCTACCAACCATCAACAACAGATTCCCATCATAGAGGAACCAACCGAACATGGTGTTGATTCACGTAAATCATTTGTTGGTGGTAGCTCAAGTCATCATGGAAACCAATCAAGGTTCAATGTCCAACTTATTGATAACAATGACTCTGCCTCAATGACTAGTGGACATATGCCATGCTCTGGTGGAAACAATTGTCAAGCAAATAATACTCAAGCACTCTTCTCAATGTTCACTGAGTCCTATAATGCATTTGTGGCCAAGAATTTAATCCACACAAGTGTCATACAAGATGATCTGGAATAAATAGATGCTGATGACCTTCAGGATATGGATTTAAAGTGGCAGGCTGCAATGATTGAACTTAGAAGCAAGAGGTTGTTCAAGAGGACTGGTAGATCTCTAGTCTGGCCCAAATGAGAGGATTGGATTTGATAAGTCCAAGGCAATATGTTACAATAGCCAACAGCCTGGACATTTTGCCTGTCCGGTCCCCTCGATTTCAGCTGGATCTTACTTAATCATGTCATAACTCACACAAATAGATGTGTCGACAAGAGAGTTAATGACGGGTTGCTATATTTAGAAATATGACCGTTTGTTAAAGGCGGAATCAATAACAAACATACGATTGCTTAATCAGTATTCAAAGGTAACCAACACAATCAAGATTCACTCAAAAGATTTCCATTCATATAACATTCATCATACAAATTGGATAATCGATTTAGGGTTTCTTGAATGGGGATTTTTCCGTACGTATCCTAGGACAGCCGTCACACAAAAATATTCTATTTCAATTAATGTGTCGCTCTCTGTCTTGTCCTTAGGCGGCGTGCCCTAAAACATTCTATTTATATGCCTGCCACCCTAGGACAGCTGTCATTCCTTCTAGAAACCCCAAACATAAATACATATTCAAATTACATAATCATAAAATATTCTAAGTGTAAAACAAGTCTTCCGGGTAGGCTTAGCATTAATCTTCATTCTCCGAGTACGCTGTGTACTCTGCCATCCTTCAGGACTTGGTAACATAGAAGTGTACTCGGATAAGTTTCCAGGTAGACTTTACTTGAAGAGTATTTTGCCAAGTAAAATACTCACCGGGTAGACTTCAGTCTTCTTGACTTTGCCAGACTTTGCCCGACAAACCCTTATGAGCAACCTTGTTCTTCAATGGTCCAATTCAATTCTTTGCTATAAAATAACTTATTAGCAAAGTGTACTCGGGAGTACTGTTCCTTGCTTGAGTTGAACCTTGCTCGATATTACTTAATGATATTCCATTCAATCATCAAGCTGGACCACTATTATTAATGAATACCTTGCTCGGTCTTCCAATCTCTTGGCTTCATGGACTTGGTTAGCCGAAAGCTTACTCGGAAGTGAACCTTACTTGGCTTTGAAGAACAGACTTGCTTGATAAAGTGAACCTTGCTCGGAAATACATAAACTAGTGAACCTTGCCCGGCAATGCACTAATTCGCAAACCTTGCTTGGATATCCACTAAAGAAGACTACTTGAAGATAACCTTGCCCGATAGACAAAATATCATACCCGGCTATGTAAAAGCTTGCTCGGAAGTCCAAGGTGTGCCCGGATCCATACTTAGCGAATTATGAGGAGGTTGAAAAGATTCCAATCTTCCATATACTTCATTTTGGTCAAATCTTTGACTCAACAATCTCCCCCTAGATTGGAACACCTCAGCTGACCCAAAACATTTCTAAGGTTACTTACACTTAGTCAAAATACACATCAAATTAAAAGTCAAATTACATATTCAAATAACATAAACAAATTACATAATCAAAAGTTGTCCGAAGACATTACATCACAAAGCCTATTCTATTGATTTTGTCTCTTTCTTGCATTATGAGCGGCTTGTCTTCTATTGATTATCTCTGATGCAGCTTTCATTTTGAAGATATTAAGTATTTGGTAATGAGTATGACTTTCTTGTATGACCAAATCTCTTATATCCATTAGATCCTCATCATGCAGGTAGGTCAAGTCTTCATCTTTCTTAATGATCCCCAGTATTTTTCCATCTGAGTTTCTCAGCAAGTAATGGTCATCCTTTTCTTTATACTCAATTTCAACTATAATGCCATTCTTTTGTACTGTGTAGTTGGGGCGTATCATTCTTCTTTTAAGACTTATGCATGTGTTCATATTTGACAATGGATTCCTATCTCTGACATTCATTATAAAGTCTCTTTCAGCAATGCCCATTCTCTTGAATTTTTCTGTCCTTTTTGACCTGTGAAGTTGAATCATTCTCCAACTTCTCTTTTCTTTTAAGAACTTGAATCCTTTGTCAGTTTCATCTTTCAAATACTTTGACAAATCATTCATCTACCTTCCTGCCATTCTGTTTCTATTTCTGTAATCATACAAGTTAAGATAAGAGTGGCCATCCTTTCCAATTGTTCTTCAGTATATTCACGGCACTTCTAACAACAATTTCTCTCAATTGTCTACTTTCCATAATCACCTTCAAAGATTCAGTGATAGAATCATAGTAGAGTTCTCTTGGAAGATCCACATCAGACTGTGGTCTTATTGTTATTTGTTGTGCAGATCTACTAGATTCGCCTCTTCCTCCTTGTGGTTGTCTTCTTGAGATTGGAGGCCTAAAAGGGATAGACTTCTTTGGTTTTCCAGGCCTTAAGTTGAAAACATTAATGTAGATGGCCTCTACCATTTCTGTTGGAAGGTTAGCCAAATCAACAATATTCTGTCCTGCTAGCTCTTTAAGATCCAGCAACATTCCTACCATACCAGGAGTGTTTGCCAATCCAGTAGGCACAAAACTTCCATCCACAAAGGTTCTAGGGTTATCACTTTCCCTCAAAGCTTTCTCCCATTCAGCCTTTTGTATATAAAACAGTTCTTTCAAATCTTGTTTCTCCAAGGCATTGAAATCTGCTTCACTCTTTCCCCTTTGATCAATCAAAACCCTTCTTAGAATATTTATCATCTCTTCATTTTCCCAAGGGACAATGGGTTCATCTTCAGGTTCAGGCTTCACTTCTTGTGGGGTAGGAGTTTCAACTGATCTGACTTGTTCCTTTAATTTCTCCCTCACAGTTTGAATTCTTCTTTTCTTTGTTTGAGGTTCATCAGTTGGTTCAGACTGTTTAGTAGAGCTCTCAGTTTGGACCCTCTTCAGTATTTCTTTTCTCTTCAGTTTATTATACTGATCCAACACTGATTCTCTTGTAAGTTTCTCAACAATTTCAGGCTTCAAACATCTCTCCAGCAAATATCCACACATACCTCCATACTTTTTCTTCAAAGTTTCCATCTTCTCAAGTTTCTCATTTTCTCTCACACATTTCTCAATCACTTTTTCTATTTCTTTGTTATACAGATCTTGAAGTTGATCAAAGTTGAAGTGAGACAGATCTTTCTATGAATAATTGTGCCTTCTGAAATATTCTCGGAATTTTTGGCTTCCCTGTTCTTTTCTTCCATCTATTTCTTGAGACCATCTCTCTCTTTATCAAGTCTCTTTTTCAACTGATCATCATCAAGATCAGCCAAAGTTTCAAAGCTTATCCCATATCTCCTCAACTTTACAACCAATGGATGACTTCTCTTTGCTTCTCTCATACTTAACTTTATATTGGCTCTCTGTTCATCAGTCATTTCAACTTGTGGAGATTAAATATTGACAGCTTCACCTCCTTTCCCTAGATCATCATTTTTTTCATCAGAATCATCAGTTTCATCATCCTCTTCGGTTGATACATTTACTACATCTATCTATGGCTCATCTGAGGGTGGATGATCTGGATTTTGCTAAGAACTAGCAGGCACATCAGGAACACCTGGAATCTGTTGACCTGGTTGTAGTGTCTGTAGTGGAATTGACCTGATTGGGCTAGCATCATTATCACCATCATCATCAGGAGTTTCAATATAGCAGTTATTCTTTTCATCCCATCTCCCTCTCTTTGTTTTCCTCTCATCATTTCTTTTCTGTTCATCAAACTTCCTCTTTCTTGTATACACTTGCTCAAATCTTTTGGCTCTTTCCATCCTGATTCTGGTGATGTTAGCCATCATTTCTTCTACAGTTTCACCAGTTGGCCTCTCAGGTTCCCTTTCAGGTTCCTTTTGGGGCATTTCTTTAGATTCATTTTCAGGTTGGCTCTGTGGTTGAAACATACTAACCACCATAGCTAAATAATTGTCAGCTTCCTCAGCTATGTTCATCATAATCATTGTTTCAATTGCTTCTTGATCAGCCAGATCATCAATGATTTCTTTTGCAATATTGGCTTGTTTGATCAAGATTTCCTGCTCTGCCAGTTCTTTTGGAGTCAAGGATTGGGCCAGTTTCCCCCTTTCCATTGTCTCTCTAATAATATTTTCTTGTTCTCTCAAGGCAGCAACAACAGCAATAGCATAATCTCTAAACAATACATCCTTTTCTGGATATGCCTTAACAGACTCTTCTTCTGTAACCTTTTCTTTGCCTTTATCCATCCTTTTAGGCCTTTCTTCCTCAGCTTCATCAGATTGTCTATAGTCATCAATCTCCTTCTCAGGTGCTTCTAACTCAGGGTCATACTCTACCTTCTTGGAGCTTTCTGGTTGTTCAGTTTGAGTGATGGGCTTCTCATCAGCAGTATTCCCTTCATTCATCACTTCAGTCTCTACACCAGTTTGAGTGTCAGTTATGACATCAGTAGCCATATCAGTAGCAGCTACATTCTCCTCAACATTTATCTTTTTAACCCTATCCTCTGTCTCTATATTCTTATCATCCCTCTCCACATTCACTATTTCATCAATATAATCATAATCTTGTTCTCCAACATCTGATCTATCACCATCATACTCATCATCCTCAGCTCTCCTCTCCTCACTACTCTCCTTTTCATCATCATAAACATTCATAATCAATTTTAAATTGTCTGCAGTCTCCACAACTGTTACAGTTTCAGTAATGTTTACACCAGAGACAGTTGGCATATTCTCATTCTCCCCCTGTTTTGGGGCAGCTGAGGTCTTCACAACCTCCTGCTCCAGGGTTTGAACTTTTAAATTTGCTTGTACCAAATTCTCTAATAACATCACATTCTCCTCTGTCACTTCCTCATTCCTTCTATTTAGTTCAACATTTTCTTTTAACATGGTCAACAGGTCAGTGTCAGTGGGTGGTGTTGTAGGTGGTGATGTAGTGAATTGTTCATATTCAGGCTGTTCTTGGTTTGTGGTGTGGGTTTGAAATAAGGAAAATGGTGGTGATTGTGTATGGGGTGGGCTTGGAATGAATGGATCTGAGTGAGTTGGGCTAAATGTTGTTGGTGTTTGTGGTGTTAGGGATGTGTGTGTTGATGTTTCTGGTTGGCTTATGGTTAGGGTTTGAGGTGGGGATTGAGTGGTTTGATGTGGTGGTGAAGGTATAATGGGTTGGTCAATGTGTGGTGGTGACTATGGTGGTGTTGGAATAGGTTGTTCTGTTTGCTCAAGTTGCCCCCCCCCCCTGATCAGGTGCAACATCCATAGCTACTCCAGCTCCTTCTTCATTTCCATCAATATTATCATCTCCATCATCAGAACCATTATCATCACTCTCAACATCATCTCCTCCTTCCTTCTCTGAGCTTAACTCAGGCACTGGCATCACATTCAAGTCATGGTTCAACAACCATGGTAGGATCTCAAAAGGAACATCAGAATTGAATCTATTGGAAACACTCGGATTCTTAATTCTTTTGTATGTGTCAGGGTTCTGCAGTAGGTGTGTAATTCCCATAGTGGGTAGATCTTGTAATTCTCTGTTAAAGATTATCTGCAGAAACCTTGGATATTGTAAGAACCTATCCTTCTCTGCCTTCTTTAGGTTTGCTACCAATCCTTCAAATATCATCTTTGAAAAGTTGAAGGGTAGATCATAAATAATTCTAACAGTAGCATTTGCTAAATCATGACTCATCAAGGTCCATGATCCTTTCCTTGGAGCAAACCCCTGTATCACATGGTGAATGAGGAATCTATACAGCATCGGAAACATCCCCTTTTGAAACTGCCCATCAGGTACAGTTTCCTGATAACCCATAGTCTCTTCAAATATTCTCATCAGGTGTGCTGTATTGAAGTTTATTGGGTTATGATCATCATCATTCAACCTCAAACATCTTCTGATCATTCTTTCTGTCACATGTATCTCATGGCCAGCAACAGAGGCTTCAATTCTTCGGCCATTTATGTCATCCACAAGTGTTGCAGACCTCCAGAAATCAAGTGAGTGATTTCTATAGATGACAGGACTTTCAGTGAAAGCAAAACTGACATTTGATCGAGCCATCTAGGTAATCATTCTTGCCACTGGCTCATTGTCAGGTGTGACTTGTAAAAGTGCACACATATTGTGTTTCTTTTCGAAGAAGTACTTGGGTTGTTCTTCTTCTTCCATATCTGAAAATCACAATAAAACATATTCAAAGTGAAATTAGTCATAAAGTTCAGTACTTTAAATAATTTCAAGGTATAAAATGAAGAAGAAAGAGAGAAAAATCATCAAGAACCTGTTCTTCGACAAATTTATAACCTAAACATCAAAACAGAATATTAGTAATCAGATACATAATCAAAGCCCATTATAGTCTAATCGTGATCGGAAAACACATTATTGTTGTGTACCGAGTCGGAATTAGAGGGCTAATTCAAGTTAGGGTTTGGATTAAAGTTGAATGCAATAAGTCGGTTTAGGTTTTTTTGCGAGTAAGCAGTTGCAGTAGAATGAGAGAGAGGGAAAAGTAATGTTGAAAATTTTGCCTAACTCCCTCTTATATACCTTTTGAAAGTGGGTTTTAAATGCTTTTTGTCATTTTGTGAATTAATAGCTGTCAAACAGTACCATTATCCACTTGATATTTTAAAAACAATATTTATCCTTTAAGTTAATTAAACCTTACTTGGAAAAGTTTAATATATCCAAAGTCTACTCGGTATACTTCCACTTACACAAAGCTTACCCGATTAAAATAAAAACATCAAACCTTGCTTGGTCAAGCTAAGTAATTTAAAGTCAAGACAAAATTGAAGAAAGCTTACCCGAAATACTAGATTTTTTGAGAAATTAATCACAAGAAAAATAATCAAGTATGAAATATCAAATAATCATTCTTACTAAGAATCAATTAAGATCCCTGTATATATTTCTTGAATTCAAATTAATTGACTTAATCTAGCATAAACCTTAATGAAATAAGAATCATAATCAATCAATCATACTAAAAACATATTCAATCAAGCATACTTGGAAACATAGTGTGTCCGAGCAACCTTTCTGATGTATAGTGTGCCCGAACAACATTCTTATGCAAAGTATACCCGAATAACCTTCCTATAGTACAAAGTGTGCCCGGAGAAGGACTTCTAACATACAGTGTACTCGGAAAGTCATGTTTTGAAATTACCAAGTATATTGAGGGAACACAAGTGTACCCGAAATATAAAGTGTGCCCGGAAAACAAAGTTTGCCCGAAAACACTTGTAATTTCAAAGAAAGCATAAACACAAATATCAAAGAGCATGCTAGGAATGAAATCAGAAACATATAAACATTTAAGTGTGTTGTAATCTAAAATTTCAAAGAGCTTGCCCAAATATCCTATGTTAGCACTAAGATTGCTAGGATACACATATTCAATCATAAGGTATGCCCCTGCCCGAGGGATTTCAACATGTCAAACAATACCCGAAAATGACAAACTTAAACAATAATATCTAAGTGTGCCCGGAAAGGTTAACAAATCTTTCCTAACAACATATTCACAGAAATCACAAAGCTTACTCGGTGTACTAACTTAAGTTCACAAAGTTTGCTTGAAATAACAATCAGCATATAAAATGCAAAGCTTGCCCGGAACAAGAATTTCTTGTTAAAAGCTAGCTATAACACATAATCATCTCAAGACTTCAAGCTTGCTCGGGAAATTAGTACGACAGTGTACTCTACCCGGAAAGTGTAAACACTTCAAAGCATGCCCGAAAATCATAAACTTAGTCAAAAATTACTAAGCTTGCTCAGAAAGGTCATAAAGCATCAAACCTTACCCGAAAATACATATTCAAACATATTCAACTGTTTTGTGCCCGGAAAGGTTATAGAACATCAAACCTTACCCGAACTTACATATTCAACCTATTAAAGGCAAAATGCAACACTTTTTGACTTAAACCACTTTGTCAAAAAATATTTTTCATTACAGATCATAGTTTAAGAGCAAATGGTGCATTTAGAGATCAAATTTCAGTTGTATTTCTCTTTCAAAACAGTTTGTTCCATATTCTGAAAAGATCTCAAGAATGGGATCATATTGACTAAGTAGCTTTCTCAATACTTCATTCTCAGCATTATTATGACAACATAGATAGGTTAACAGCAGGTATAAACTTAGCATGAATTTCATTTCTTTGGTGATATGATTAAGGTTCAATTTAAGCATAATGCATTAATGGTCAAAACTGTGCTATGATGCCTCATATCTCTTCTCAAAGCTTATTTGGATTTCCACAGATCACCCAAATTTGACTCCAACCTCCTGTATTTGGTCAAAAATGGTTTTTTTTTTGTATGACAGAACTTATTGAATCTTTTTGTATTTTTGATATTCAAACATATAGAGGTTGAACGTTGGACTTACTGTTAAATAACAAGCCTTTTATTCAAGATGAGAAATATTTTGTCAACATCTTTGTAGTTCTTAGTTGTAACCCTCTTGTTTGATAAAATATTTAAAACACTTATCAACTTTTGGTTGATTTATTCATTCTTCCCTTTGTTTTTTTTGTATTTTCTCAAATTTTCTTAAAGCATGTTCTTTGTCATATTAAAGTTGTTTCATTTTGGTTGACCAAATAACAACAGGCTTGTGTATGAGTGGGTAATCACTTTTCGGCCTATCATTTGGAGAGATTTATCTTGAGAGATGCAAAGACAACTATGTATCTCCACATAAAGATTAGCATATTCATTATGTTTAGATCACCTTAGATTTTACATCATCATGAGAAAGCAACCATACATGTTAATGACTATACTATGATCTTTTTAGCCTATTAATTCCATATGATTGGCTAAGTAGTCAATGTACTATCATTTCCCATATTTAAACACAGTTTAATATTCAATCACCCCAATATCTCTTCATTGTCAGGTAAATGGCTATCCTGTTTGACCACAAGTGGTTAATAGGACCAAACATACATGTGAATATATGTCCTTTCAAAGTCAGAGCTATTGACATAATTTTAAGTGAAAGAATAAGAAACAAGTTATAGTTGCCCCAAATGCATTCAGTTATCAGGTCAACGGCTATCCTGTGAAAATGACATATTTTTCAGAAAAAATAACTACATGAGTCTTTTCTTTAAAAATCCTTCTTTTAAGCTTCTTTAAAGCTTGAACTGAATAATCTTATCATATCTCTACACCATTAAACAGCTTGTTCATGTTTTGACCAAAATAAAGTAATTATGCAAAATTCATTAGAAAATTCATTTGATCATATAATTTTGACATAAGACTCATTTTGACACAAACAGTTGCAACATATTCAAATCTTAATCAAACATAATATCATCAAGAAAAGTAGACAGTACTAGCATTCAAGGTCTATCATATCTTAATAACATCAGATGATCAGATAGTACACATAATCAAGCAATTAAGCAGTGATGTCAGATAAGCACATTAACAAGTAATTCAACACAAAGGAACTCATCTTAACATCACATTCACACATCAACTGATAAACATGCATAAACTTTAATCATATAAAACTTTTGCACTCAAAAACAGTTAAATCACATATCAGTCAACATATCAAGCAACATAATCAATATCATACTCAAGTAAGATAATCAAACATATTCAATGAACATTCAATTTGTGAAACCTCTAAATAAAGTAATCAGTTAGCACATAGAGATACACAACTAGGCACACATCCTTAATCAGATTTCATCAGAGTTGATCATTCCCAGGGCTTTTAGAAGAAAGTTGAGCATGGTTCTATCAAGTGGTTTGGTGAATAGGTCAGCCAAATTGTCGCTTGTATCAACTCTTTGCATTTCAATCAAACCTTTTTCACTGCAATCTCTGATGAAGTGATGTCTGATTTCAATATGCTTAGTTTTAGAATGTTGAACTGGATTCTTAACAGTAAAATATGCAGTAGTATTATCAATAAGAATAGGAGTGTTCAGAAAATTCAAACCATAGTCCAGCATCTGATTTTGAATCCATGGCACTAGTGCATAGCAGGCAGATGCAGCAACATATTCAGCTTCTGCAGTAGAGATTGAGACAGTAGTCTGCTTTTTGCATTGCCATGACACTAGCCTTTCACCCAAAAATTGACATCCTCCTGAGGTTGACTTTCTGCTCATGTTACAGCCATCATAATCATTGTCTGTATATGGAATCAGGTCAAATGAGTTGTTCTTTGGGTACCAAATTCCTAAGTCAGGTCTGCCCTTCAAGTATCTCAATATTCTTTTAACAGCATTCATGTGGGAGACTTTAGGACTTGACTGGAATGTTGCACACACACATACAGCAAACATGATATCTGGTCTTATTGTAGTCAGATACATCAGAGATCCAATTTTGGCTCTATATTCATGTTCATCCACAGGCTCCCCCTTTTCATCAGCAATCATCTTTTCTTTGGTATCCATTGGAGTTGAAGCAGTTTTATACTCATGACAGTTGAACTTGGTCAAAATGTCCTGCACATACTTATTTTGGTGAATGAAGATCCCTTCAGTTTTTTGTTGAACTTGCAATGCCAGAAAGAAGTTCATTTCTCCTATAGAACTCATGCTGTATTTGGACTTCATTACCCCTTCAAACTCCATGCACATTTGTTCATTTGTAGATACAAAGATGATGTCATCCACATACACTTGTAACAGAAGTAAGTCTGATCCCTTTCTTTTGTAGAAGAGTGTCTTGTTAATGGATCCTCTTTTAAAACCATTTTCAAGTAGATGATTTGACAGCTCATCATATCATGCTCTAGGAGCCTGATGCAATCCATAAAGGGCTTTGTTTAGTTTGTACACCCTACTTGGATACATTGGATCCTCAAAACCTGGAGGTTGAGCTACATACACCTCTTCATCAATCTTTCAATTTAGAAATGCAGACTTAACATCAAGCTAGAACATTTTAATGTTCTTTGAGGCAACATATGCAAGAAAAATCCTGATAGCTTCAAGTCTTGCAACAGGTGCAAAGACTTCCTCAAAGTCTATTCCTTCTTCTTGAAGACATCCCAGTGCTACAAGTATAGCTTTATTCTTAATCACTAAACCCCTTTCATCCCTTTTGTTTCTAAAAACCCATTTGGTTCCTATTGCATATCTGTCAATTGGCCTCTCAACAAGATCCCACACATGTAGGTCTCTGAACTGTGCTAGTTCCTCTTGCATTGCTTCCACCCAACTATTATCTTTTAGTGCTTGAGCAATGTTCTTTGGCTCTATTTGGGATAGAAAGCAGGAGTACAGACAGATGTTTGCAATTTCAGAATGACTTCTTGTAACTCTTTCATGCAAATCTCCAATGATGTTTTCAGAATGATGATTCTTTTCTACATAAGGAGTTTGAACAATCATATCTGTAGACACAATTGTGTCAAAATTTGACTCATTAATTTCTGGTTCTTCAATGATCAAATCAGTTTCTGCATCATGAAATTCTGGTGCATCATCATTATTTTGTCCTGAAGTAGATGCACCATTATTTTCTAAATTCAGTCTTTGAAACAAGTCTTGAAATCTTGCATTAGATGCAGCTTCTCCTTCACTTGCTTGGTTGCTTGTGTCTCCCTCATTCTGAATTTGATCATCCTGTACATCTTGATTGTCTTGATTGTTCTCAGTATGATCATGTTCAGGATTGTGATTGTTTTTTTGATCTTGTTCACCAATGTCACATGTGGAATTCTTCACAAAAGTATATTCCTTTTCTTTTCTAGCAACCTTCTTCCACAATTTTTCTAAGTCCAGTGGTTTCTTCTTTTTCTCTTCAATTTCACTGGTCTTGTAGAATGAGTCATCAAAGTCTTCAAGATAAATATTGAAAGACCTTATCAACTTTTCATGATCAAACAGCTATGTTGCACCATCAACTGTATTGAATTGATTCTCATTAAAGATGATGTCAGATGATTCTATAACACTCAAATGGTCTTTCACATATACTCTGTAAGCTTATGAGTATGTAGAATATCCAACAAAGAAACAATATAGGGATTTTGTTTGAAACTTGTTCAAATAGTCCCTTGTGTTCAGAAGAAAACATTTGCATCCAACGGGCTTGAAAAACTTGATATAAGGCTTTCTGTTATTGAATATTTCATATGGAGTTTTGTTATACCTTTTGTTGACAAGCACCCTGTTCTGAACATAGCAGGCTGTATTTCTGGCTTCAGCCCAAAAAGTAACAGGTAAATTAGCATCTGCTAACATGGTTCTTGCAGCTTCAATCAAAGTTCTATTTCTTTTTTCTGCAACACCATTTCGTTCAGGAGTTCTAGGAGCTGAGAATTGTTGTAATATTCTCTTTTCTGCAAAAAAATTCTTGCATAATTCCATTCTTGAACTCTGTACCATTGTCACTTCTTATCATTTTAACTTTCTTATTCAACTTGTTTTCAATCATTGTTACACAACCCTTTATCAACTTTGCAGTTTCATCTTTGGTACTTAGGAAATAAACCCAAGTATATCTTGAATAGTCATCAATGATCACAAGACAATATCTTTTCTTTCCTATAATTCGCACACTCACAGGACCAAAGAGATCCATGTGAAGTAATTCAAGTACTTGATCAATTGAGTTGATGAGCTTTGGCTTATGAGTAGATTTGTGTTGTTTTCCCTTTTGACAGGAACTACAATGATCTTCCAATTTGAACTCTCTTGTTGGTAAGCCTATGACATGCTCACCTTTGACAAGTCTTTTCATGTTCTTTAAGTTCACATGACAAATTTTCCTATGCCACAATTTTTATTCATTTTCAGTGGCTTTTGAAACAAAACATGCACCTCTTCTTGAAACAGCTTCTTTCATATTCAATTCATACAAGTTGCCATTTCTTGGTGCCATCATCATAATCATTTCATATGGAATCACAAACTCAGGTTTTAATATGAAACAGTGTGAATCATCAAAACTGACTTTGTATCCCTTATCACACATTTGTGATATACTCAGTAGATTGTACTGAAGACCTTCAACATGAAACACATTATCAAATGAGACTTTTCCATTTGTTAAAATTCCTTTCCCAACAATCTTTCCACCATTTTCATCACTCCCAAATGCTACAGGACCTTCAAACTTTTATTCATAATTGACAATAGACCTCTTGTCACAAGTCATGTGCCTAGTACATCCACTATCCATGTACCAGATATCATTCAGAGGAGTGGACTGTTCCTGAGATGATGATCCAGCTTCTTTTTCAATTATAGCCATGAATGCAACATTTTCCCTCTTGATATCATCTGCAATATCTTCTTCATGATTTCTCCAATCAAAGTTACCTTCATGCTGTGTTGTTACAACAACATTTCCTTGATTTCTGATCTGATTTTGATTGGCTGGAACAGTGTTGTTTGGAACATTTTGAAAGTTTTGGTTGTTTCTTTGAAAACCTTGATTTTGAGGCACTCCTTGATCATGATTGTTCAATTGAGGTTGGAAGTTGTTGAAGTTGGGATTATATTTGTTGTTGGGATTGTTGTTGAAGTTGTTGTTGGAGTTTGGTCTCTGCTGATATTGAGGCTGCTGTTGATACTGAGGGTGCTGATTTCTTGGTTGGTTCTGAAATTGGTTTACTTGGAAATTTCTTGGCATGTTACATTCTCTTACAAAATGACCAGGCTGTTGGCAAATGTAGCAAATGGACTTTGACTTGTCAAAACCAATTCTTTCATTTGGTCCTGATAGGAGTGACCTACCAGTCTTGTTGTAAAGCATATTGCTTCTAAGAGCCAACATAGTTGCTTGCCACTTCAAATCCATGTCCTCCAAATCATCAGCATCTATCTGTTCAAGATCATCTTGCACTACACTTGTGTGAATCAAATTCTTTGCAACAAATGCATTATATGACTCAGTGAACATTGGCAGCAATGCATGTGTATCATTGCTTTGACCATTTCCACCACTAGTGTGAGGAACATTCCCACTTGCCATAGAGGCAGAATCAGTGTCATCAATCAGCAGCACATTGAATCTTTGCTGGTTTCCTTGATTGCTTGTACTAACACCAACAAATGATTTTGGACTATCAGAATTAAGTTCAACAGGTTCTTCAATGATAGGAATCTGCTGTTGATTCTTGGTAGTCAAATTACCCATAGGTGCAATTAATGCATTTGAAACATTAAAATAGTGTCTTTCCTCCTTTATCATCTCATTCTCTATCATCTCTATCTCAGTAGCTTGAAGAAAACATACTACATCATCAACTTTTAGCTCATTGAAGTTGTGCTTTGTAAGGATGAACTTGCAGGCAGTATACCATTCCTTTGGCATAGAGTTGAGCAGCTTGGTATTGAGGTCAAAGTCAGTCATGACATAGTCTGTGGTTCTGAGATCATTCGTAATTGCTAAGAACCTCTTTAGAATTGATTTCAACCTTTCTCCTTCTTTATACTCGAATCTTTCAAGCTGTTGCTTCAATCTCTGCTTCTTGATGTTTTTGAGTTCAACATTTCCCTCAAACATTTCAAGTATTGCATCATACATTGCCTTGGCATTGGGATGATGTGCAACCTTGGTAAGTATTTCCCAAGATAGACCTAGCTTCAACATAGCTAAAGCCTTGTTATCAACCTTTCTTATCCTTTCTCTCACAGCAGCAATTGCTGCTGGATTTGCACCTTCTTCAACTTCCCCTTGTGGACCATTCTTGATGGAGTTTCACATATCAACATCATTGTAACAAACGGCTGCTTCAAACAAGACCTTCCATTTAGTGAAATTTTCCTGTCCATACAATCTAGGAAACTTGTTAGTAGACATCTCTTGTTCCTCGTATCCAGACATTTTGAAAAATCAAAAGCAGTTTCTTTCTAAAAACAGAGTTTAAAAATAATCAGATCTGAAAACCGATTGTTCAGATCTGAGGTGTCTGATGCGATAAGAACAAGATTTATATATAAAGATTAAAACTTTAATCAAAATAAGGAAGAGAAAACACCAAATGATTGTAGATATGGAAGAAAAATGAAGAACAGAGCTGCTGACGTCACTTTTCAATGTAACAGTGGTCAGCTTACGTCATTCTTCATCAAATCTGCAATCAGCAACGATCTTTCCAAAATAGCAGCAACAAGCTCTGATACCACTTATCCGGTCCCCTCGATTTCAGCTGGATCTTACTTAATCATGTCATAACTCATACAAATTGATGTGTCGACAAGAGAGTTAATGGCGGGTTGTATATTTAGAAAGATGACCGTTTGTTAAAGGCAGAATCAATAACAAACATACGGTTGCTTAATCAGTATTCAAAGGTAACCAACACAATCAAGATTCACTCAAAAGATTTCCATTCATATAACATTCATCATACAAATTGGATAATCGATTTAGAATTTCTTGAAGGAGGGTTTTTCCGTACGTATCCTAGGACAGCCGACACACAAAAATATTCTATTTCAATTAATGTGTCGCTCTCTGTCTTGTCCTTAGGCGGCGTGCCCTAAAACATTCTATTTATAGGCCTGCCACCCTATGACAGCTGTCATTCCTTCTAAAAACCCCAAACATAAATACATATTCAAATTACATAATCATAAAATATTCTAAGTGTAAAACAAGTCTTCCGGGTAGGCTTAGCATTAATCTTCATTCTCCGAGTACGCTGTGTACTCTGCCATCCTTCAGGACTTGGTAACATAGAAGTGTACTCGGATAAGTTTCCAGGTAGACTTTACTTGAAGAGTATTGTAGGTTCCCTGGACGGATCACACGAGATATCTCGGTCTACTCAGGTGCGGAATCCATGCGTAGATCGTTAAGAGCGTAGAACACACGAATCAAACAAACACGATACGATAAACGAACACGTTATATTAATAACCGAACACGTGATACGATATCACTATTACAGACTCACGTTACTGAACAAACAAAACGATAACTGATTGACCAACTCGTTCACCAAAACGGCTAACCCTAAACCAAGCCGTAAGCTGGTATATAAATACACGACAACTTCGCCTGATATGTTCAGGCGAAGTTGTCCATAACTTCGCTTGTTCAACAAGTTCGCCTAGGCGAACTTGTTAACAACTTCGCTTAAACAAAAACATAAATAACATTACAGACTCGATTACAGACACCAGACTATGAACTACTGACATTTATGCACCAACAGACTCCCCCTTGGCAGTAGCTTCATATCTTGATCTTTAAGCACTTGTCTCATAATCTTCAATCTTGTATCTTCACGCATGCACTCCTTCTCTAACACAAACTGACACAACTCTTTGATACTTCCTCGCTTCATCCTTCCAAGCAGGAATATAAAAGATTTTCTTCTCATTAAGCACCTTCAGATCAGCTTGCGATAAGTTTACCAAATGCATCGGATCGTAAACTCTAAGGAGCTCTTGTTCATCCTCGTCTTCCATCACCGCCTCTGCTGTCTCACAATCCACGTACAACCACTTTAAGTCTTTAAGCACATCCTTGGGCATTAGCTTCATCGGTACTTCTTTCAGGCACCGGATCGGTTTATACTTCATGACCATCCAACGTTTTCCATCAGCTCTCATACCTCTATCCTTGTCTTCAACAAGTTTTCCCTTTTGTGGCTTCAACAGCTCAAACTTCTTCTCTTTTATACTCTCTCTCCAAACGATTTTCTCAATGACTCTAGCCATATTATCGTCACTTCGATTGATTAACCCCAATCTGGCTAAGTCTTTCACTTCACATTCCGGCAGTGTATTCAACGACCTTAACATTCTTTTAAAATACTGAACGCCGTCATACCGTTTGAGCACAAAGAGCTTCAACTTCTCATCATAGATCCAGCAAATAATCCCTTTCTTCGACTCAGCATAGCCTTTGATATTATAACTCTTCTTGAACATGGTTGGAACTACAGGCTTCTTAGTCTTGATAAACCAATGAGCATAGCCTTCTTTCCACCTAGGCTGCTCCTCCCACTCAGTCTCATCATTTTCCATCTCAGTACCAATATCGGCTTTCTCAACATCTGGGATCTCGTGTTCAACATTTTCTTCTACTATCTCACCCTCTTCAATCTCATTTTCAATCACAATCTGTGCGCCAATCTTCTCAATCTCCTCAATCGGCAGCACATCATCATCAAACATATCATCATCCTCTAGCATATCATCATTCAATTCTTTCAACGCATCAATCACATCATCATCATCATCAACCATCACCACCTCATCACCACCAACTGCACCTGCAGACTCCCCCTGAGCTGTGGAAGTCCCAAGAGCTTGAGTAGTTCTTGGCAACTCACCACCTGCACCTTTCGGTGCATTGGGATCATCGTCTCTGTCATTTCTCTTCTTCGTCCTTAACTCGTCGCCTCTACAGCCTGTCTCCCCCTGAGATGCCAAGAACTCCTTCATAGCATCTATAATTCTTCCATGTTCAACCAGGAGGGACGACTGTAGTTGATTCTCTGCTACAAGGCGTTGAATAGCCTGGGTCTGGATAAAGTTTATCCTCGATTGCTCTGCCACGACCCGCTCAAGTACAGCTATTCTCTCCGAGTCTGAGAGGGTTGCATCGAAATCAAACCTCATGTGAGATGTGTCTTGAGTATACTCAGCAGGGATTTCAAATGTAACCGGGACATCAAAAGCAGTTGTGGACGTAACCGCAGGTGGTATCGTGACCGACAACCCTGCAGTTGCAACGATGGTCGACTCTACAAACTGTGCCACCACCTCTGAAGGAGTAAGCTTTGGAGGTGGTAACGACACAATCTCCGGAGTCGTCGCCTGTAGTGTGATGGATGGGATGCCGACAGCTGATGTAGCCACCACGGGAACATCCGCGGCGCTTGTAACCTGTATAGAAGTAGGAACAATCGACATACCTGACAGTGCGGATGGAGCAAAACGTATAACTCGTGAAATCTCTCCAGCTCCCATACCAGCACCTGTTCTTTCACGTCTTGATCGTCTGATCAACTTGTGTATATCCTCCTCTTCTTCTTCTGACTCACTATCATCAACTGTCCTCTTTCTCTTCCCCAACGTCCTCTCTCGAGTCACCATCATCCTTCTCGCCTCATCCATAACATCGTCAAGATCTGAGTCAGCCACAGTCGTAGCTGCTCTAGTAACAATCACACTCGAGACACGTTCAACTGGAATCTGAACGTTCTCCTCTGGATCCACCCGATCCATATCGAAGAACCCTTGACCTCCGAATTCTGCATCAAGGTCCACTTCCTCCTCCGGTGACACAACAGGAGCAGCAGGTATAGCTTGAGATGCTCCTGCCTGTTGTGGTGCCGGGTCTCTGAACTCATCCCCACGAGCTGGCACATACTCCGGGTTTATCAAGTACCCGAAGAGTGGAGTATGCCTTGGACGCAGTTCAGGCTTGCTCCTCACACTGGATGTACGGCATTGAGCAAAGATACGTTTGCTCACACTCTCCACGTATCGTATTGGGCGGCGTTGAGGCAAATTTGGAGCCACATGGTTCAAGATCATCTGGATGAATCTTGGATACATTATGAACCGCTCACGAGCTATCGCCCTCCTCTGTCTGTCGATCTCATAAAAGACCATCTGACTAAAGCTATAACGTTTGTTATAAGTCAGAGCAGTCATTGCTAACTGCATGGTCGCACCCATTCCGTCAGTACCCGCCTTCCTCCCAGACATACACACAATCATGACGTGCATGAGGAAGCGCCACTGATCGAGCAGGAACCCCTTCCGTCTCTGGGTATCGCCCAAGGGACCAGAATATCCCATTCGTAGAAATGCTCCATCACGAAACGGAGCCACAAAGTCAGTCGGGTCATCCCGAGTCTCCTCTCCAAAACGTAACGCCACCCGTATTTGTTCAGACGAGAACTAAACTTCTTGATTATTGACTGTTGCTCTCATAACCGGGGGCTCAACACGACAATCGTATTCCACCGTCTGCCAGAAGTCCTCAATATTTGGTAAGGAAATCGGCAGAGTCGTAGTGATTGCTTGGAATATCCTCGAGCGTAGGAGGAATGTGATTATCTCGCGGTAATCCTCCACACCACTCGCTTCCGGGTCTAAGGTGATGAACATGTTGTGACCCGGGAAGAATTGCCTCTGACTATCTCCTCCGTCATCTCCTCCAGCACCTCCAGCACCGGCAACAGCAGCCATATCTGCAACAAACGAACCAAGTTAGATAAACATTAAGACATAACACAAGTTCGCTTGTTACCATGAGCGAAGTTGTGATAAAAACTGTATAGGCGAAGTTAAAGTTGGGGCGAAGTTGGGAACAACTTCGCTTCATCTTTAAGTTCGTCTGTCTAGGCGAAGTTAATGTTAACTTCGCCTCACCACAACATCGCCTCAGGCAAAGTTTAGACTCAGGCGAAGTTACGGATAACTTCGCCTAAACTTTAAGTTTGCCTGAATCTGAAACGGCAACAGTTTGATCGATTAAGGACAGAAAATACAATGTTTAAGGTAAAAGTGAAGATTAGGACTCTGAAACATAAGATTTTAAGGATAACTAGACGACCAGGTTGTTCATGACCACGTGAAAACAAGTTTTGAAATCGGGTTTAAGGATCGATCGTCCGAGGTTATTAATCAGTTGTCGAAACAACCTATGAAAAACAACATGAACATCGCTTATCAGATTTAAGAACCCAAACCCACCTTGAATACAGATTGAAATCGAAGAAAGATAACAAAGATGATTCGAAAGATAGATCGATAAGTTCGCTGGTATTGCGGAGAGTATAAGTTCGCTGATAATGAAAATAATGAACGATTTGACCTTAAGTATTCTTTATATATGGGCGGAGTTCCACAGGCGAAGTTACGGTTAACTTCGCCTAGGTGAAGTTATTCACAACTTCGCCTGTTTAACAACATCGCCTATATTTACAAAATTTAACCTTATAATTTTAACATTTTTCAATTAAGTTATAAAACTTTCCCTTTAAGAACTAAATGACACGATCAAGTCCAAGTAACCATTTATAAAAGAATACAACTACATAAAAAGAAAACTTTTAACAATTAAAGTATAAGGGATCAAATTTCAGTCACGATAGGGACTACTACGTTTTAGAAAAGATCCGAACAGGAATCATACTAACTACGTGACTGTCACATAGATCCGTGTTTAGCTGTATTATGACATAAAGAGACAGGTTGTAAGCAGGTAAATAACTTAAGATGGTTTTCATCGTTTCTGTGATACGAGTTAGGTTCAATTATGCCTCAAAATTTAAGTGGGCAACAACTCAGAAATTTTGATGCCTCCTATCTATCCTCAAAGCGTATTTGGCTTTCCCCAAGTCACCCCGAATTGACCTCGACCCATAGTGTCTGATTAAGTTTGTAAGTACTCTTCATCTGGTTCCCGTTCTCCTTCTTACTCTATGATTGAGAAGTCTTGACATTTTCAGCTATAGAATGTTTCAATAACTCAATTTTTTTTTTTTTTTTTTTTTTTTTTTAATAACTCACAAATTTACATAGACTTCAGAGTAGTAAATAACTGCAAGTCCCGAATCTGGATCACTGCAGTTTCTTGAAATGCTATCTTCACGGGAATCAGAACACACATGGGCTCGTGTATGGCTGGGTAATCGTTTTTCTGCCTATCATTCGGAAAGATATATATGAAGACATGCAAAACTCTTAAGGAGTTTCCACGTAAAATCAAGTAGATTTAGTTTGTATCACGTCTACTTTTACGCACCATAAAAAGTTACCATGACATACAATGACTGTCCTAAAGCCTTTTAAGCCTAATAACTTCACTAGTTAAGCACACAGAATTAGTATATCTATCATTTTCCAAGGTTGGATCAATTTTCCGTTAAACATAGCAAACGTACTTCTTACGAAGTAGTAGACTTGAAAAATAATTTCATTTCCCTTAAAAATTTTTGACTTCAATCGCCCCGATCAAATCAAGTCTTCAGGTCAACGGCTATCCCGAAGATCCAATGGATCAGCTGGACCGACCACATACAAGTATGTGTCCTTCTAACTAAGTATGATAGACTAATTTTCAGCGAAAGAAAGAAAACTCATCATAAACCGCCCCGGTCACTTTCAGTCATCTGGTTAATGGCTATCCTCATATTCTACAAGTAGAAATGAGGACCAAACATATCCTAAGACATGTCCTTCAAACTGTGGTAACCGACATAATTTTAAGCGATAGTGACCCCATTTTTTTTTTAATATAACATAAAAAGCATGGTTACTCGGGATTGATCATCCCATTCAACTCAATAAGGTTTTGAAATCTCATTTTGTCAAACGCTTTGGTATATAAATCAGCGAAATTATCAAGCGTATCCACCTTTTCAAGCACAATCAGTTTCTTCTCAGCACAATCCCGTATAAAATGATGACGTATGTCAATATGTTTAGTTTTACTATGTTTCACGGGATTGTTAGTTACTGAGCTAGCAGCTGTGTTATCAATGCAAATAGGAGTAAGTAAGAAATTCAGACCATAGTCGCGCAACTGTTGTTGAATCCAAAGAACCTGGGAGCAGCAGTTGGATGCTGCCATGTATTCTGCCTCACAGGTTGAAATTGCGACTGAAGTCTGCTTCTTGCATTGCCACGACACCAATCTGCCACCAAGAAACTGACATCCTCCAGTTGTTGACTTCCGACTCTGATTACACCCTCCATAATCAGAATCTGTGTAAGCGACTAGCTCCAAGTCTCCTCCTCTCGGGTACCACAACCCCAGCTTCGGTTTGCCCTTGAGATACCGCAAGATCCTCTTCACACCCTTCATGTGAGATTCCTTTGGGTTTGCCTGAAAACGAGCACAAAGACAAACAGCAAACATTATATCAGGCCTAGAAGCAGTTAAGTACATTAAAGAACCTATAATAGCCCGATACTGAGTTGGGTCCACATCTGCATCACCGTCTGACTTAGCACCCAATTTGTGATTGACGCAGATTGGAGTATCGAATGGAGAGCTGTCCTCCATCTTGAATCGTTTGAGAACATCATGGACATACTTCGTCTGATGAATGAACATCCCATCCTTCTTTTGATCAACCTGCAATCCTTAAAAGAAAGTTAGTTCACCCATAGCACTCATTTCAAACCTTTTCTTCATGACGGCCTCAAAATCTTGACAAATGGAGACTTTTGATGCAGCAAAAATAATGTCATCCACGTAGACTTGCACTAGTAGGAAGTCGCTTCCTTGTCTCTTCACAAATAGTGTGCTATCAATCTGACCTCTTTCAAACCCATTTTCAAGCAAGTAATCTGATAAAGTTGAGTACCAGGCACGAGGTGCCTGATGTAATCCATACAATGCCTTGCTTAACTTGTACACGTGGTCTGGAAAGTCTGGGTCAGGAAAACCCGGAGGCTGCTCAACATATACAACCTCATCAACTTTCCCATTCAGAAACGCACTCTTCACATCCAACTGAAATACCTTCATCTTTTTATAAGCAGCGAACGCCAAAAACAATCTAATGGCTTCCAATCTTGCCACCGGAGCGAACACTTCATTATAATCAATCCCCTCTTGTTGATTAAAACCTTTAACGACTAGCCTCGCCTTGTTTCGTATGATAATCCCTTTCTCATCTCTCTTGCACTTAAACACCCATTTTGTGCCTATCGCATGCACATGCTTCGGTTTTTCAACCAAATCCCAAACTTCCATTTTCTTGAACTGAGCCAACTCTTCTTGCATGGCTTCGACCCACGAGCTGTCCTTGAGAGCCATTTGATAATTTTTCGGCTCAATCTGGCTGATAAAGCAGGTGTACAAGCATTCGTTGATTATCCCTGTCTCCTTAATGCTTGTGTAAACACAGGTGTGCTCATTCAAGCTACGTCTTGTTTGTACACCGGAGGACACATCACCAATCACATTTTCCAAAGGGTGATCTTGATGAATTCTCGTGGTCGGAATAGAACCGACATGCAAATTGTCTTCCAAGTTAGAAGAGAGCTCGTCAATGGTTGTTTCATGCTGAGAGTGAAATGGATTGAAAAATTCTTCTTCAGTCGAGGTAGCAGGGGTATTGACAGCATTTGATGAGGAAGGTTGACATTTATCGATCAGCTGTCTTTGCAATAGATTTTCTTCCTCATCAAGGATCATCTTCGTAGCAATTCTCTCTTCTTCTTCAGAAATATCCAAATACGGTATGTTAAAAGACTTAAAAAGTTTAACATAGTCGAAAAACTCCGCAGGTTCGTTGCTTGGTTTTGGCGGTTGGTAACTTGTGATATCGGTGTTACACACCACCTCAACCTTGCAGGTCGATGTATTAAAGACACGTCTGTTGGGTGTCCCAACAACATAACCGACTAAGATTCCTTCATCGGCTACTTCACCAAATTTAGAATTTGTCTTCAAAATCGAACAAGGGGACCCGAATGGTTCAAGACCACTCAAGTTGGGCTTTCTCCCATGCATAAGCTCATAACACGTTTTACCAAGTCTTTTAACAGTTAAGACTCTATTCAGAACATAATAGGCTGTAGCAACAGCTTCAGCCCAAAACACCGCAGGAAGCTTCGAATCAGCCAGCATAGTTCTGGCTCCTTCAATTAATGTTCTATTCTTCCTTTCAGCCACTCCATTCTGTTGCGGTGTATACGGAGCGCTGTATTGGTGTTCAATCCCTCTCTGAAGGCAGAAGATCTCCATTTCAAAATTCTTGAACTCTGTTCCATTGTTACTCCTGATGAACTTAACCCTTTTATCCATAACGTTCTCAACTTTGGTAATCAAATTCTTCACCATCTGAGCCGTTTCGTCTTTTGATTTCAGGAAATACACCCACGAATATCGTGAGTAGTCATCAGTGATCACCAAGCAATAAGAAGTTCCTCCTAGAATTTTTGCATTCACGGGACCGAAGAGATCCATGTGAAGCAACTCCAGAGTACTGGCAATTGAATTGACTTTCTTGGTGAGATGGGATTTCTTGTGCCGCTTTCCCTTCTTGCACGCAATACATTTATCTTCAAAATTGAAATTTTTCAAGGGAACGCCCAGCACAAGTCCATTCCTGACAATGTGGTTCATCTTCCGAAGATGAATGTGCCCCATTCTCCTATGCCACAATTCGGACTCTGTTTCACTCGCTTTTGTCATAAGGCATGATTCTGCCGTGGCCATTTCAGTTGATCTCATATCCATAATGTACGTATTTCTTTCACGTGGAGCTTTCATCACAATCCACTCCTCTGGTATCTGAAAACCAGGTTTCAACACAATCGCCTCGTTCTTTGTAAAATGAACGGTTTACTCCTTATCACAAATCTGCGACACACTCAGCAGATTGTGCTTCAATTCTTCTACAAAGTTAACATTCTCCAATGTCATCTTTCTGTTCGACACCGTTCCCCTTCCAGTAATATTGCCTCCACTTTCTCCGGCAAAGCTTACTCTCCCTCCTTGAACAGGTTTCAAATCGTGTAACAAGTATTTGTTACCCGTCATGTGCCGGGAACAGCCGCTATCTACAACCCAAAGATTGTTGGCAGCCCTGTTCAACTGTTCCTGCACAATAAAGCAAAAGATTAGAATTTAGGGACCCAAGACCAATTGGTCTTGGATCTAAACATCCCAAACTTTGGCTTTCCAAAGTTAGTGTGTCAATAATTCCTGTAAGTCCTGTTAGGATACCTCCTTGAAGATTGATAGTGAGGCCTTCCAAACTTTTGTGAATTGAAAGAATTATAGCTTGTGGTTTGGTTATTAGCAGTGTAAAACTGAGATTTGTTTCTATGAAAACCTGAATTAGTCACATTTTTGAATTTTGAATGGTTTTCATTTTTAGCAGTATGATAATTACTATTAGTCTTATTCTCAGTTTTAGTAGGCCTTACTCCTCTGAATAGCTGATTCAGAGGGCAATCTGCAACTAGGTGCCCTAATTGATTACACCTAAAACAACACCTATGTTCTACCTTTTTATCAACCGATGTTTTAGATGTCGAGGCTATATTACCGCCCGTTCGTCTCACATATGGTGGGACGTACGGGTTTAGTGGAGTACTCCTTTTATTTGTTTTATCTTTTTCTCCACTCTTGGGTAGCACAACCTCCTCTTTTGCCTTACCAGACTCGGATGACCTATCCGAATCTGACGAGACTGGACTTTGATCAGAAATTTCAACACTTGAAACAGGCGAACTTGTTTCGCCTCTACTAACATTTGGTTCTTTAACAGTTACTTTAATTGGCACTGTCTGAGCAACCTCAAAGTCAACAGATTTCTGAACACTAGGGTTAAAAGTGTAATTGTGATTGTACGGTGGTGGAACCTCATGATAACCGATTCCTCCCCTCTTGACAGAGGAACCTTGATCACTAACAAGGTGATCAAGTATAGCAGAGGAATTTCTGAACTGCTCCAGTTTTCGATTCAGTTCCACCACTTTCACCTGGTGGTCAGCAATCTGTTTTTCTCTCTCAGCAATTAGTTTGGTCTTTTCTTCCAAAACTTCATAACTTAAATTAATCACTTCAATTTTTTCAGCAAGTTTTGTTTTTAGACTTTTAACATCTTTTTCACAAGCTATTATTTTGACTTTATAACTATTTTCTCTTGCTTTTGTAAAATGATGGTCTTCTTTTAAGGTTTTAAATTCAGCATCCAACCTAACATACTGATCGGTTATAGTTGCTAATTGCTCAGACAAGTTTTCACATTTTGAACATGTAGGTTTAGAACATACCTCGGAGAGCTGGTCATTGACATCTGCCATAAGAGCTTTTTCTTCTTTGGTAACCTTCTTACTTTCTTCAGTTTCAACCTTCGCCAAATTTGCCTGCTCAAAAGTTTTTGTTGAATGCAGGTTCCAGTTGTATTCTCCATCTCCTCTGGAAATCATGGCACTATAATCTTTAGAACTCCCACTTTGCTGTGGAGACCTGCCCTGACTTCGTTCCACACGCTCATTCCTGCATTCCTTTGCAAAGTGACCGTTTTGTTGACAATTATAGCATCTCACCTTTGTCTTGTCAAATCCTGGCTTTCCTCTGACAAACTTTCTACCGGTCTTATTCATAAACCTTTTCACCCTCCTCACAATCATGGCCATCTGCCATTGTAGATCCATTTCTTCCATATCGTCAGCATCAATCTGATCGTAATCTTCATCCAACATAGCTGGATCAACAATCTTCCCTTGAATATTGTTCTCATAGGAAGCAATAAAAGAAGCATAGAGACCAAACTGCTCTTCGGCAGACTTGACACTCATAGGCATTTTGGAGTAGTTGTTGCTGGGAACACTTGAAGAGCAACTACTCTTGCTTACCTGGGGTTGAGAACCACTAGATCCAGCTGCTAAATAGCAAACATCCCCATTTGTGTTAAATGACACATGCCCCTCATTTGATGAGTTGGGGCCCGACTCTCCCTTCGTGTATTAGGCAGCAGATTCAGTATTCGATCCTGAGCTAGTGTTGACTTTAGCTCTATACATACCTGGATCTTGAACCTGATCCATAGGTGTCTCTTTTCTGACTATGTTAAGCTCAAAGGTTCTGAGCTTGTTGACTGCCGTTTCTAGATCATATGTGGGAAAGTCTTTGTCTTCCCTCATCAGCACAGTGTACATCTCCCATTTTGGTGGGAGAGCATCTAGAAGCTTCTCAACTATTTCTTCTTCTCGGTAGGAAATGGAATAGTTGCTCAATTCAGTCATCAGATGGTAGTATCGAGTGATAATATCATCTAAAGATTCATTCTTCAAATACTTGAAGACTGAGAACTGGGTTTTGAGCAATTTTATTTTTGAAGCCCGGATTCCTACATTCCCTTCAAATCTGCTCTCAAGAGCTTCCCAAAGCTCACTTGCTGACATGTACTTTCTAAACGTATGAAGGATCTCTTGTGGAAGAGCCATAGTAATAGCAGCATGAGCCTTGCTCTCGGCCTCATACATCTTTTTCTCTTCTTCTTCCATTTTACTATACTTCTTGATTTGGTCACGACCTTCATACTCCATAATTGGTGGAATATAACCATCCTGGATGCATACCCACATCTTCGCATCCTGGTATTTGACGTACTGTATGAAACGATCCTTCCATGCAACGAAATCGATTCCCTTCAGCAATCTTGGGGCCTTAGTAGCTGACCCTGCTTCAACTTCCATCTTCACTAACTCAGAGATGTTGATCGACGACATCTTACCCGAAAAGTAAGAAACCTGAAAAATTAATTAATTTTTTTAATTTTTTTTTTTAATAAAGTACTGTAGGCGAAGTTACGGATAACTTCGCTGAAGATTAACTTCGCTGATGATTAACTTCGCTTAAGGTAAGCGAACTTAGGAGGTAGGCGAAGTTGTAGAGAACTTCACTGAGTCAGGCGAACTTGAGAAGGTAGGCGAAGTTGTGGATAACTTCGCTTAACCTTATAACTTCGCCGAAACCCTACGCACAGTGACGGCAACTTCGCCTGATGAACACGGAAGATTTGCAGATCTGAAATCTGGATTTTACAAGGTTTTTGACAGTGCAAAGGCTTGAATACTGTGGTAGGAGGTAAGATTGACTCAAAAACACCAAAAACGCGTCCCGCGAATAGTCGAAACGGGACGATTTCTACACCCGCGTGAATATCCCGAACCACACAATCGAGCAAATGCTCTGATACCAATTGTAGGTTCCCTGGACGGATCACACGAGATATCTCGGTCTACTCAGGTGCGGAATCCCTGCGTAGATCGTTACGAGCGTAGAACACACGAATCAAACAAACACGATACGATAAACGAACACGTTATATTAATAACCGAACACGTGATACGATATCACTATTACAGACTCACGTTACTGAACAAACAAAACGATAACTGATTGACCAACTCGTTCACCAAAACGGCTAACACTAAACCAAGCCGTAAGCTGGTATATAAATACACGACAACTTCGCCTGATATGTTCAGGCGAAGTTGTCCATAACTTCGCTTGTTCAACAAGTTCGCCTAGGCGAACTTGTTAACAACTTCGCTTAAACAAAAACATAAATAACATTACAGACTCGATTACAGACACTAGACTATGAACTACTGACATTTATGCACCAACAGACTCCCCCTTGGCAGTAGCTTCATATCTTGATCTTTAAGCACTTGTCTCGTAATCTTCAATCTTGTATCTTCACGCATGCACTCCTTCTCTAACACAAACTGACACAACTCTTTGATACTTCCTCGCTTCATCCTTCCAAGCAGGAATATAAAAGATTTTCTTCTCAATAAGCACCTTCAGATCAGCTTGCGATAAGTTTACCAATTGCATCGGATCGTAAACTCTAAGGAGCTCTTGTTCATCCTCGTCTTCCATCACCGGGTAGAACCTTGCTCGATATTACTTAATGATATTCCATTCAATCATCAAGCTTGTTCGGACCACTATTATTAATGAATACCTTGCCAACTGCATCGGATCGTGAAGTTTACCAGCTTGCGATAAGTTTACCAAATGCATCGGATCGTAAACTCTAAGGAGCTCTTGTTCATCCTCGTCTTCCATCACCGGGTAGAACCTTGCTCGATATTACTTAATGATATTCCATTCAATCATCAAGCTTGTTCGGACCACTATTATTAATGAATACCTTGCCCGGTCTTCCAATCTCTTGGCTTCATGGACTTGGTTAGCCGAAAGCTTCCTCGGAAGTGAACCTTACTTGGCTTTGAAGAACAGACTTTCTTATAAAGTGAACCTTGCTCGAAAATACATAAACTAGCGAACCTTGCCCGGCAATGCACTAATTTGCAAACCTTGCTCGGATATCCACTAAAGAAGACTACTTGAAGATAACCTTGCCCGATAGACAAAATATCATACCCGGCTAAGTAAAAGCTTGCTCGGAAGTCCAATGTGTGCCCGGATCCATACTTAGCGAATTCTGAGGAGGTTGAGAATATTCCAATCTTCCATATACTTCATTTTGGTCAAATCTTTAACTCAACATTGCCAGAGAATGTAATCAGCCCAGAAATTTTCAGATGAATTAGTTCCAAAACCAACAGCCTAGAAACCAGCTGCAGTATCAACAGAATCAGAATCAGCCAAGAAACAACAACTTCAACAACAACAACAATCCCAACTTCAACAACTATCAACAACCCCAAATGAATAATCAACAAGTTGTTCCTCAAAATCAAAACTACCAAAGAAACCAATTCCCTCAAGCTACTCAAAATAACCTCAACAGAAGCAATCAAACTCAACCAAGAAATCAAGGGAATGTAGCTAATGCTGCATAACATAAAGGTAACTTTAATTAGAGTGATCATGCAGATGACATCTCAAAGGCTAATATTTCTTTTATGGCAAAGATTGAGAATGAGGCTGGAACATCATCTTATCAGGTACACTCATCCCCTACAACTGAACTACATGAAACAATTAATACTTTAACTATAAAAGTAAGCAAGCTAGAGGGTGAGTGTTTCAGAAAACAAAGTATCATAAATGGGTATGAAGCAAGTGATATTGTTAATGAAGAGAAGATCAGAAGTTTGGAAGATGATTGTGTGAGTAGCTATAGAGCTCAGCATAGATACATTCTGAGATAGATGGGTTAAAGAAAATGTTGATTGAAGAGAAGGTGAAGAACACAAGTTACAAGTTGATAATGAATTTTTAAAGAATTTGATCTCCACAGGAAACATTTATAGCATCTTGAACCAAGTTAATGAGAAAGATAAGTACAAAGCTGTTCCACCACCATCCAATAACAACTTTTTGCCTAAGGTTGACAAAGAAAAGAGGGATGGTTATCTTCAACAATTTAGAGATGTTTTTCAAGAAAAAGAGGAATTTGTTGATCTTTACAAGAAAGTTGAAGTGAGTGAAGAGGGAGAGTTTGTAGTGAAAGAAGATGTAAGAGAGGACAAGTCAATTGGAGTGCAAGTCTCTGAGGATGACTTTGATTCTGATGATCTGAATGCAGATGACTTATGTGACTTGAGTGATCAAATCACTGATGAAGAAATTCAATCTGCTGAAAAGGGAAGAAGACTGAAGAAAGCTGAATCAATTGATAAACTTCCATTATTGCCACCTATGACTCCAAAGATGAAGAAACTGAATGAAATAATGAAGAGAGAACATGTGTCTTTTGACATATGTGAAAGATTAAAAGTGGATTATAATGTAGTTAGGCCACGAAGCAAAGCTGTTTTGCAAAGAATTAGTGACAACAACAAGAAGAGGGTCACTGAAACAATTGTTGATGGCAACGTCATTCCAGTTTACTCAGTTTTCTCAAACATGAAGTTTTTTATATTGAGGTAGTTGAAACCATGGAAGAATATGTGAAAAGGCAGTCAAGGAATAAGTAAAACCTAGATGAAGAGCCTATGAATATGAAGAAACTTGTCTTTATTAAGGGCAAAATTGAAAGACAAGATATCAAGATTGAAGGATTTGTTTCATTTTCAATTGACTTTGATGGTCTGAAAACTCAGAAATCACTTGGTGTCAAGCCACCAAGACCAAGTGAAAGATTTAAGAAGGGAAGTGATCATGAAAGATTCAAAGGAAAGGTATGGTTCAAGAAATGTGATGAATATGGTCACCAAACTGACTCTTGAATTATAGATTCAATTTTAAGCCTTTCATGTTCCCAATGAGACAAAGTTTGGCCAAGACTTTGTGCTTTATAAACAAAAATATGATGAATACTTGGGAAAGGGAAAGGTGTGTAGAAAGGAGATGATGAATGAAACTGATCAGCAAGTTGCAAATAAGGTTAACACAGAAAAGAAAGTTAAATTGAAACCAAAGAAACACATGGCTGAACAAGGTAGAAGAAGCAGATCTTCCAACAAGACTAAATTTATTGTGAAGAAGAACTTTCAACCTTTGAAAATTATCCCCAATCAAGACACAAAATCAGTTAAGTCTGATGATTCTCAAGGTTCACCAAGTAATGAAAAGAAAAGAAACAAATGTGTCTTTCCTAGAAAGAAACCCGCTGAACTAACTGGTGATGAAAGGTTTTTGTTGAAGCATGGTTATGAACCTCAAGGATTTCTTTGGAAACCTAAGGTTTAAGTTAAGGAGGAAATGAATATGGATGTGAGAGACTACTCAAGCAATAAAGACTATGTTGTTCAAGAGTGTAACAGTGTAGTGGCTGATTGCCAAAGCACAACATCATATGTGAAAACTCCAAGGGAATGTGGATCTGAAACTGATGATTCAGGTCACATTGAAGTTACTCATGAAGATCATGAACCCATAATACTCACACCCAATGCTGCTACTGAATTGAAACTGATGATTTGCAAGTTGAAATAGCTTGCACTTCATCATCTAACTAATCACTATCTTTGTAATGTGCAGGAACAGTCCACTTCACTTAATGAAGTATGGTATATGGACAGTGGATGTTCTAGGAACATGACTTGTGACAAGAGGTCACTTGTTAACTATGAAGAGAAGTTTGAGGATCCAGTGGAATTTGGCAGTGATGAGAATGGAGGTAAAATTTTTGGAAAGGGTATCTTGACAAATGGTAAAGACACATTTAATAATGTTTTCTATGTTGATGGACTTCAATATAATCTTTTGAGCATATCCCAGATGTGTGATAAGGGTTACAAAGTTGGCTTTGATGATTCACATTGCTTCATCTTAAGGCCTGAGTATGTTATTCCACCTTATATAATCATGATGATGGCCCCAAGGAATGGCAATTTATATAAACTTAACATGAAGGATGTTGTTTCAAGATGTGGCACATGTTTTGTTTCTAAAGCCACTGAAAATGAATCAAAATTGTGGCATAGAAAATTGTGTCATGTCAATCTCAAGAATATGAACAAGTTAGTCAAGGGTGAGCATGTTATTGGCTTACCTACTAAAGGGTTCAAATTGGATGATAATTGTGTCTCATGTTAGAAAGGAAAGCAGCACAAGTCTTCTCACAAGACTAAACTCATCAACTCAATTGATCAAGTTCTTGAAATGCTTCGCATTGATCTCTTTGGTCCTGTGAGTGTACCAAGCATAGAAAAGATATTGTCTTGTGATCATTGATGATTTCTCAATATATTCTTGGGTTTATAAGTACAAAGGATGAGACTGTTGAGTTAATCATGAACTGTGTGACAAGGGTTGAGCATCAATTGGATAAAAGGGTTAAAGTGATGAGGAGTAACAATGGTACTGAGTTCAAGAAAGGAGTGATTGAAGAATTTTGCAACAATAAAGGAATACTTCAGCAATTCTCAGCTCCTAGAACTCCTGAACAGAATGGTGTTGCTGAGAGGAGAAACAGAGCACTCATTGAAGTAGCTAGAACCATGTTAGCTGATGCTAATATGCCAGTTACTTTTTGGGCAGAAGCTATAAACACAGCTTGCTATGTTCATAACAGGGTACTTCTTAACAAAAGTCACAACAAGACTACTTATGAAATCTTGTTCAATAGAAAGCCCTACATCAAGTTTCTCAAACCTTTTGGATGCAAATGTTCTCTTTTTAACACCAAGGATTACTTGAACAAGTTTCAAGCAAAATCCTTAGATTGTTTCTTTGTTGGCTACTCTACACACTCAAAGGCCTACAGAGTATATGTGAAAGATCACTTGAGTGTAATTGAATCATCTGATGTAGTCTTTAATGAAAATCAATTTAAAACAGTTGATGGTGCATCATGGCTGTTTGACTTAGAGAAACTGATCAAGTCTTTCAAGATCTATCCTAAAGACTATGATGAATCCTTTTACAAAACCAGTGTAATTGAAGAGTCAAACAGAAGACATTGGATTTGGAACAGCTATGGAAAAAGGTTACAAGTAAAGAAAGTGAATATATATTCATAAAGGATTCCTCAGGTGCAAATGTTGAAGAAATGCAAGACAATGATCAAGAGAACAATCAAAATCAAGAACAAGATCAAGCAGATAATAATCAAGCCAATCAAGAAATGCAAGATGATCAAGTTAATAAGGAAGATCCAAGCAACCAAACTGGAGAAGGAGAGACTGCAACAACTGAAAGGTTTCAAGATTTATTTGAAATAATGAATCTAGAAAACATTGGTGCATCAACCTCAGGACAGAACAATGAAGAAGCACCTGGAGTTGATAATGAAACAACTGATTTGCTCATTGAAGAAGCAGACCTCAATGAATCAAATCTTTACACAAATGTATCTACAGATATGATAGTTCAAACCCCTTATGTTGAAAAGAATCATCCTTCTGAACACATTATTGGTATATATATGAAAGAGTTACAAGAAGTCATTCTGAATCTACAAACATTTGTTTGTACTCCTGCTTTCTTTCCCAAATAGAACCAAAGAACAGTGTTCAAGCACTAAAGGAAAATAGTTGGGTAGAAGCAATGCAAGAGGAATTGGCTCAATTTAGAGATGTACAAGTTTGGGAACTAGTAGACATGCCAAGAAATAGATATGCAATTGGAACTAAATGGGTGTTTAGAAACAAAAGGGATGAAAGGGGTATTGTGATTAAGAACAAAGCCAGACTTGTAGCTTTGGGATGCCTACAAGAAGAAGGGATTGACTTTGAGGAAGTATTTTCACCAGTTGCAAGACTTGAAGCAATAAGAATTTTCTTAGCTTATGCTGCCTCAAAGAATATAAGGGTATTCCAACTTGATGTCAAATCTTCCTTCCTAAATGGAAAGATAGACCAGGAGGTGTATGTTTCTCAACCACCAGGTTTTGAGGACCCTATTTATCCTAACAGGGTGTATAAGATAAACAAAGCCCTGTATGGACTTCATCAGGCTCCTAGAGCTTGGTATGATGAACTGTCAAATCACCCTCTTGAAAATGGTTTCCAAAGGGGAGCTATTGACAAGACCCTCCTTTACAAGAAGAAAGGAAGAGATTTGCTCTTATTACAAGTCTATGTGGATAGTATTAATTTTAGGTCAACCAATGAACAGATGTGTATGGAGTTTGAAGAGGTAATGAAGTCCAAGTATAGTATGATTCAATGGGAGAAACGAACTTCTTCCTTGGTTTACAATTTCAGGAGAAGGCTGATGGGATATTCATTTACCAGTCTAAGTATATACAGGACATACTAGACAAATTCAAGTGTAATGATCTGAAGACGGCTTCAACTCCAATGGATTCAAAAGAAAAGATGGTAGCTGATGAAAAGGGGGAGCCATTAGATGAGCATGAATACAGAGCAAAAATTGGTTCACTAATGTATATAACTGCTTCAAGGCCTGATATCATGTTTGCAGTATGTGTCTGTGCTAGGTTCCAGTCAAGTCCTAAGGTTTCTCACATGAATGCAGTCAAGAGGATCTTTAGATATTTGAAGGGAAGACCTGATTTGGAATTTGGTATCCAAAGAACCAGTTATTTAATCTAATTTCCTACACAAACAGTGACTATGATGGCTGAAATATGAGTAGGAAGTCCACTTCAGGAGGGTGTCAATTTTTGGGTGATAGATTCGTGTCATGGCAATGCAAGAAGCAGTCAATAGTGTCAATCTCAACTACAGAAGCTGAATATATTGGCGCATCTGTCTGCTTTGCACAAGTCCTCTGGATTCAGAACCAAATGCTGGATTATGGTTTGAATTTTCTAAACACCCCTATTTATATTGATAATACTGCTGCATCTTTTATTGTTAAGAATCATGTGCAACATTCCAAGACCAAGCACATTGAAATCAGACATCACTTCATAAGAGATTATAGTGAAAAAGGTTTAATTGAAGTTAAAAGAGTTGATACAAGTGACAATTTGGCTGACCTATTCACAAAACCACTTGATAGAACCAGGTTCCCCTGGGAATGATCAACTCAAATGAAGTTTGATTTATGATGTGTGTTTAATTGACGATCTGTGCAAATTTAGGTATCTTTGATACTCATGTTTGTTTATTAGTTGATATTTGTGTGATGTCATGATTAGTGTTTTGAATTGAATTACTTGAATGTGTATGCTTATCTGACCTCTTTTATGAAATGTTTGAATATGTGTGTTATCTGATCAGATGATGTTTTAGGATAGGCTAGACTATGCATCTTTGTAATGTCTACTTGTTTTGATAATGTCATTAATGATTAAGATTTGAATATGTTACAACTGTTTGTGTCAAAATGTGTTTTTATGTCAAAATTAAATATTCAAATGAATTTTGCATAAACACAAAATTTTGATCAAAACATGAGCAAGTTGTCTACGGTGTTGAGATATGATAAGACTATTCGGTTCAAGCTTATAGAAGCTTAAAATGATTTTCAATGGAAAGTCTCAAAAGAATTACTTTTGCTGAAAATTATGTCATTTGCCCAAGTTTGAGGAGCATATACTTGTATATGTTTGGTCCTATCACCTACTTGTATATTTGAAAGGATAGCCATTAGTCCAAAGACTGAAAGCATTTGGGGCAATTGTAATTTATTCTCTCACTTAAAATTATGCCATTGACGCTAAGCCAAAAGGACATGTACTTATGTGTGTGTTTGGTCCTGCTGTTTACCTGTAGATAGTCAGGATAGCCATTAACCTGGAAGCTAAGAGTAATTGGGGTGATTGAATCTGCTAAAATGGGAAATGATAGTACATTGACTACTTAGCCAATCATATGGATTTAATAGGCTAAAAGGCACTTAGTACAGTCAATAACATGTATGGTTGCTTTCCCATGATGTGTAAAATCTAAGTTGATATAAACATAAAGAAACCACTAAGATTTTTGTGGAGTTACATTGTTGTCTATGCATGTTCCAAGATAAATCTTTCCGGGTGATAGGAAGAAAAGTGATTATCTAGTCATACAGGAGCCCGTTGGTATTTGGTCCCCAAAATGAAGTATCTTAGTAAGAATGACAAAGAACAAATGTGAACAAAATTACTTTACATATATAATCAACCAAAAGTTGATAAATGTTCACAAGCTTTTGAGAAAAACACAAACATGAGGGTTAATAACAGAACTACAGGGGTGGAGGCAATAATATAAGTCCTTTAACATCCCGAATGAAAGGCTTGTTAATTTTGACTGTAAGTCCAACGTTCAACCTCAAATATGTTTGCAAATTTGAAAAGAAAAATCAAATAAATAAGTTCTGTCATTAAAAGTTTTTAAACCAAATCCAGGGGGTCAAAGTCAAATCGGGGTGATCTGGAGAAAGACAAATAAGCCTTGAGAATAGATATGGAGCATCAGAAAACAATATGTGTTATCCATAAAATATTATGCATCTTAATTGAACATTAATCATATCACAAAGGAAATGAAATTCATGTTAAGTCTAGACCTGCTGCTAACCTGTCTATACTGTCACAATAATGCTGAGAATGAACTATTGAGAAAGCTACTAAGTCAATATGATCCCATACTTGAGATCTTTTTAGTAAAAGAAAGAAACTATTTTGAAAGGAAACATAATTTGATCTCAAAATGCACCATTTGCTCCTAAACAATTATCTTTAATGAAAAATATAGTTGATAATTGGTTTAAGTCAAAAAGAATTGCATTTTTGCCTTCAAAAATGTTGAATATGTATTTCCGGGCAAGGTTTTATGTTTCATAACCTTTCTGAACACAGAAAGTTTGAATATGTATTTTCGGGCAAGGTTTGATGTTTTATAACCTTTCCGAGCATACTTAGACATTTTGGTCTAAGTTCATGATTTTCGAGCATACTTTGAAGCTTTTATTGTCACACCCCGTTAAGCGAATTGCGGAAGCGCGAAACGGAAATGCAACAGATACAACCGGTATCAAATACATTGTTCATAAAGAAACATTACTAACTAATTTACAATATATTACATCGTTCTAACATCTTTTACAAACTAGGTGATACAATTAAACCTGTTCTTCAATCACTTTACTTCTAACTCAAATGCCCACGACATAAATCACCAATTAGACACGTAACGCACAGGAAATTACTTCTCATATCAGATTACCTGAAAAGCAAGTTAAAACAGGTCAACTACGAATAGTTGGTGAGTTTCATAAGTTTTAACGAAATCAGTTCTGCGCACCATACAGTCATAGTTTGTATGTACGCGCTTATGTAAAAATATGTATTTACGGTTGTATAAATATGTACAGCCATATCCTTGTGTGTGTATATGCACACATGTAGGTTTATAATATAAATTCGAAATTTCGGTAAAATCGTGATTGTTTGTTCGTACTACCTGTTTCTAATTTCCGTGTTTAACCAACCACTGTGGACCCCCTTTCTCCCACAACGGTTCCACATAAACTCAACCACTGTGGCCCCCCTTTAGCCCACAACAGTTCTGTAACACCCCGTAACCGCAGCGGAAACGTAAACGGGATGCAACAGACACCTCTGATATCAACCACATTGTTTATAAAGGAAACTGAATACATTAATATACTTCAAATTACATTATCTCATATTTCATTATCGTCTAGGTAATACACACATCATACAATACGATACATAATTCTATTTATTATAATGTATCCTAACATCCCGCACGCAAATCTTACACATCAAGCACTTAGCACGTAAGCAATCACTTCATCTTAATTGTACCTGAAAAGCATGTGAGAAAACGGGTCAACTACGAATAGTTGGTGAGTTTCACAATTCGGGTAAACCATGATAAATCATTATCAAAATATAATATTATCGATGTAATTATGTTGATCCCACAAGTGAAACCTCTGACTATCACACACAACCCCCGTGGCATATCCCCCGCCCATGGACCTGCCCCAAACCGCTATGTCTAACATTACATAGCAAAATAAATAACAACAAAATAGACATGTGCAACTGGCTGGGAAACATCAGCAAATCCATGTCGGACCAGTTGGGTTTGTCAGACCAATAGTACTATCCACACTCTACCGGCTTTCAGTTAATCACTCGTGTTCCGGGGCCTTAGAATGTTAGCAACTCAGACAATTACCATCTTAGTACATTTCCGTACGATTCCTGTACAATAAAATATATATAAATCCACGAAAATCCATGCGTTCAATATGTACTTAAACATTTCAGGAGTAACATGCTTCCGCCCCGGAAAAATTTTTAAAAACACTTCAGAAAAAGGGGCTCGTGAAACTCACCTTCAGAAAAGGACGAATTTCGGAAGAAATACCCCCACCTATTTCCTCAAAAAGAAGTAGTTGACGCGTAAAATTTTGAGAACAAAATTTTTGTAACGGGGGGAGAATGTAACGATTCCGGCAAATTCAGGTATACCCTAGCCGGTATATACTATTTACGTGTTATTAAATATTGAATATATGAATTATAATGCATTTATACGAGTATATATGATTCACAGTACGAATTATACTCGATTATACAGTGAATCGTATTGGAATTACGATTAACCGATGGACGATTATTGAAACCCGAACGAATCGGGGATTACATTTAGACGAAATATATGATAATTAGTGATGTTTATAAAGTATTAGAGCTTCGGGAGAAGTGAAATAAAGCACAGAAAGGAATTTCGATTTAATGGTACGTCGGTACGTTAAACAAAACCTTTAATACCAAACCAAGCAAGAGACGATCGATCAAGCCGAAAAAGACGCGCAATTACTAATAATATGATGTTTTAAGTTAATTAATGTCATGGTTTAAGTTTTCTAAAGTTTTTAAATCAGTTTTATATAAATTTCATTTTTAAGCCGAAAAACGACCGTTTTAGCCTCGTTTTAAGCCGAATTAAACCTTTAACCGAAAAACGAACTGAACCAGATTATCCAAAACATTATCCAGATTGCGTAATCTGAACTTGTGGTCAAGATTGGAGGTGTGGGCCCCACCCCACCCTCCTTATTAGGCCGATCGGACAAAGGGGTTTCCCCCTTGGCTTCCATTTTCTTTTTTCTATCATCAAACTCTCAAAATTCTCTCAACATTCTTCAATCTTCATCCAACCTCTTGATTTTTATCAAGGAAAATCACAAGGTAGTTACATAAATCTTGGTTTTTAATTCCATAATCTGGAGTGATATGCAAGAAAATGAGGTTTCAAGTGAAAAATGGGTGAAAACCCGAGATGAAACCGATTCTTGCGTGATCAAGTGATGTATACAAGTTTTACAAGGGATCTTGGTCCAAGAAATGAGTTAAAAGGGTCAAAAACGAATTTTTACGGTTAAAAATCTTTGTTTTGATATCTTAACCGAAACCATGAAAGAAATGGCTTGATTGTGGGTGTAACTTGCTTGGTGTGGTGTTATTGTGCTTGTAGGTGTTATATCTAGTTGCTAGCAAAGGCTAGAAAGCAAGATCTTTGCGATCTAAAGCTAGAAACACAAGGTAGTTCGGTTTTTCGTATGATTTATATGATTTGGACAGATTGCGATAGACTTAGAGTTGGGTCATGAAATTTCACAGAGATGATCTACACATGAAAATATGAGATCTGTGAAAATTTGGTAATTTTTGGACAAAGGATGAATATTTGGTGAATTTAATGCTCGGTTTTGGCTAAAAATGATGAAAAATAGTTAAACATCATGAAAAATTATGGAAAATTCTAGATAAGCTTTTTATAACATATAAAAGTCACACACAAAATTTCAGATCCGTTGGAGAAGTCTAAGTAGGCTTTTCGGTAAAACAAGTTCTAGGGTTTTCTAGCTCGGTTTTGGTGAAAATGGCATGAAAAATGAGATTTTGGTTCTAGAAAAAGTACAGGGAACTATGTGGATGGCAGGGGTCATCCCAGAAAAATTTGGGATTTTTCTAAGGTCGTTTGGTATTTTCGATATATTTGGTGTTTAAATGACGTTTAAAAATAGATAAATAAATGTTAAATATAAAAATTAATTCTGAAAATATTTTTATAAAATTTCTTACTGTCGAAAAGTGATTTGGGCAAAATTTCAAGATCCGAGACTAAACGGATAATTATTTATGCTAAAAAGAACATAAAACAAACTTTTAAAGCTTAAAACGTGTAAACCGGCAAAGTTCGCCTAAGCGAGCTGACTGGTGTATAAAAACCTTAAAAATGAACTATTTTCATGAAACTAAGTTAATCAAGTAAAAATAAATCATCCGAAAATAATTCGGATGTTTTGGGTATTTTTATCCGAAATAACAGTTTCCGGCACCCTAAAGACGGAAACGGGTCCCGCGGCCAAACGGGGCGTCTAAACCGAGCTCTAAATTCACAGCTTTAACTAAAATATCAGTCAAACACTATTTTCGGGTCGTGTGTGACCAAACTCATTTTTTAAACATAAAAACGGATAACCGTGCTAGGCACGCAAAACGGGGAAAACATAATAATAATAATTTTGACGGTTAAACTCTAAGAAATATCACAATCTGAGTCCTGAGAAGTGTCTCTGGGTTAACATTGTCCCCGGATCGAGTACAGTACTGGGTTAACAGTGTCCCCAGATGTACCGGTTGACACGGATTTAATTTATGGAAATTGTATAGTAACGACTTAGGTATTATATTACAGATTCAGGCTCATAGCTGTTCACTGTACTACATACTGACTCACGAGAAGGTGAGTTTCACGAGCCCCTTTTTACTGAACTGTTTTAAATATTTTCCCGGGGCGGAAAGCATGTTTCTATCAAAATGTTTAAGTACATGCTGATCGCATGGAAATGAATGTATTTATATAATGTTTATCGTACGGGAATCGTACGGTAATGTATTAAGATGGTAATTGTCTGAGTTGCTAATATTGTAAGGCCCGAAACAGTGTTCTGGGTTAACAGTGTCCCCAGAGGTTATTAAATGGGTTTCTGGGTTAACAGTGTCCCCAGAGAGTATTAAATGTGTTTCTGGGTTAACAGTGTCCCCAGAGGTTATTAGATGTGTTTCTGGGTTAACAATGTCCCCAGAGGTTATTAAATGTGTTTCTGGGTTAACAGTGTCCCCAGAGGTTATTGGATGTGTCTCTGGGTTAACAGAGGCTTCACTTGTGGGCTCAGCATAATTTCATCGCTAATATATGATTTCTATAATGATTTGTCATGGTTTATTTAAATTAGTGAAACTCACCAACTATTCGTAGTTGACCCGTTTTCTTTACATGCTTTCTAGGTACTCCCAAACTGGAATAATTGATACGTGCTTGATGATGCGTGCTTTTGTGGAGGCTTAGTGATCTTTATTTTGTATTGAATATGTTAACGTATTATCGATAAAACTTATGTGTTAACGCCTAGATGATAACGAAACTCGGAACAATGAATTGTGATGTAAATTAATGTAGTGGTGTTTTCTTTATAAGCAATGCTGTTGATATCAGATGCGTCTGTTGCATCCCGTTTACGTTTCCGCTGCGGTTACGGGGTGTTACAGAACTTGGTATCAGAGCCATTGGTTATAAAGAATTAGGATGTCTTTAAAAAGATACCTAAAATATAACCAGTAGCTCAAGTATTATAGGATCTGAATATTAACTAATAATTTATAGTGACGAGATCTGGATGAACTTGGATGGACAAGTGAGTTATTATGGTCCGGAACATAATAACAGACTTGTCTGCACGAGGGAATTCAGGGGAAGTCACGGGGGACTTTAATAGGTAAAATTGGCAACATATGTGTAAATATATGATAATATTGTTATGTGGTAAAGTTGTATAAGTAAGTGTATATTAATTTGATTATGGTTTACACTATGAAAAGAACTATATGTTTGATTAACTTGTGTGCAGGTAAGAATGTCGAGAACTCATAGTTTATCGGTGGAGGAGGACCCGGAGAAAGTCAGCTCCGGGAACTCTAGGAGTCTACGCATATCATCCAGCTCTGAGCCTAGCGAGGCTAGTCGTAGGAGCTCTAGCCAGTCCTCCCCAGTCAGGATTGTCAGATCCCCCACCCCACCCGCACCACAGGCCACCCCTATCCCTCCCGGATTCGGACCCCGCCTCACGGCGCGGATCAGTGTCCCGCATGTCCCACCTACCTCTCCCACACCCAGACCTGCTACCCGCAGGGCGAGCCCTCCCGCTCCCAGCCCGAACCTGTGACTCCACCTGTGTGGGGTCTCCCTAGGCAGGAAAGGGACGCGGCGGCATGGCTTCGAGTGCTCACCGAGCAGGTGAATGAGCACTCCGCCGCCTTGATAGTGGGAGTGCAGAGGCGGATGTATCTGGGGGACTGAATACTGGACCACCAGTATGCGATTGCGCAGCTAAGGAGGGAGTGCTCATACTCCTAATTGATGATTGATCGGTTAAAGGCGCGGGTCCGGGGTGTGTTGGCAGTGATGGTGGTGTTGGTGGCAGTAATGGTGTGGTGGGTATACCACCGTGTTTAGTGATGTTAGGATGGTAGAAGTCATGGACCGCTTTTTGATACTCTGTGTAAGCAGTTAGTGGTGATGCTAACATAGAGTGAATCTTGGGTAGTTATAATACAACCACTGGCCCTTAGGGGGTCTCTTTTAGGGATATCATTATAGATACTTTTGGGTATCATTCAAGCACTGACCCATTGCGGGTTATGTCGAGATGATGCCGACATAGGCCCTATGTATGAAAACTTAACCTATGTAATGATGACAGGAAAGTATGTGAACTGACGTTGATGTAATATGTACTGATGTTTATTAATGAATGGAATGTGGGTTGTGTGTTATGATTGGAACTTGTATTAATTATATGAATTTTCTTGATGTTGTGTAGAATGGCACCAAAACGATCAGCTCAAATGTCGGAAGTAGATGTGAGCCGTTTGATTGCTCAACATTTGGAGGCGGCGATACCGGATATAGTATCGCGCATCGCCGCCAGTATTAACAATTCGACCAATCCAACCCCTCCGAGCAATCAAACGACCACCAATAATGACGAGGAACAAAATGCTAATCCTCCACAGAACGATAACACGATTCCGAGTAATGACGCACCGCCTAGGGTGGTCGTTACGGACAGTAATGGCCCTATACTAACTGTAGAAACGAACCGCACTGGGCCGATTCCTGCATCCAGGGGTTGTTCAGTCAAAGACTTTATGTTGTGCAAGCCCCTAGAGTTTAGCGGGTCTGAAGGACCAAATGGGTTGGTTAAGTGGATCGAGAAAATAGAATCAGTTGTGAACATCAGCAACTGCCCCGAGGATTGTGTTGTTAAGTACGCCACCTGCACATTCACGGACCATGCTTTGACATGGTGGAACACCATAGTGCAGACTCTCGGTCAGGCGGCGACAAACCGCATGACCTGGACAGAGCTCAAGGCTCTTGTACTGGAACATTTCTGCCCGAAAAAACGAATTGCAGAAATTAGAAAATGAATTGTGGAACCTGGAGATGCAGGGGGCGGACCACTTGGGTTATACGAACTGGTTTAATGAGCTGTCGCGATTGGTACCGTGGTTGGTCACCCCAGAGTCGAAGAGGGTGGAGCGTTATATTTGGGGACTAACTCCAGTAGTAAGGAGTATAGTTAACGCGGGGGGGACACCATACGTTTGAGGGTGCGGTGACGCAGGCTGGTATCATCACATATGATTTCGTAAGGAGCGGGTCACTGAAGGTGGCAGGAGAATCCGCTGGGGGAAAGCGGGGTACACATGACCATAGGATCCAGGAAAAGCAGCAAAGTAAACGTGCTAGGCCTGCTGCCCAGAACTACGCCATGACTAGTTCAGGCAGAAGGTAGGAACGCAGACAAGGACGTTTCCTAGGTGTGGGAAATGCGGTTATCAGCATGGGGGCGAGTGCCGGGGAGTAGTGTGCCATCAGTGTGGCAGGGAGGGGCACTCCGCACCGAGATGTAGGACAAACCTGAACAACCTGAACCGACAACCGCAACCTATCCGTGCGCAGTCATTTAGGACCCAACCAGCCCGACAACAAAACCAACAAGGAAACCAAACGGCGACCACCACTTCAAGAGTAGGCTTTTCGGTAAAACGAGTTCTAGGGTTTTCTAGCTCGGTTTTGGTGAAAATGGCATGAAAAATGAGATTTTGGTTCTGGAAAAATTACAGGGAACTATGTGGATGGCAGGGGTCATCCCAGAAAAATTTGGGATTTTTCTAAGGTCGTTTGGTATTTTCGATATATTTGGTGTTTAAATGACGTTTAGAAATAGATAAATAAATGTTAAATATAAAAATTAATTCTGAAAATATTTTAATTAAATTCCTTACTGTCAAAAAGTGATTTGTGCAAAATTTCAAGATCCGAGACTAAACGGATAATTATTTGTGCTAAAAAGAACATAAAAACAAACTTTTAAAGCTTAAAACGCGTAAACCGACAAAGTTCGCCTAAGCGAGCTGACTGGTTTATAAAAACCTTAAAAATGAACTATTTTCATGAAACTAAGTTAATCAAGTAAAAATAAATCATCCGAAAATAATTCGGATGATTTGGGTATTTTTATCCGAAATAACAGTTTCCGGCACCCTAAAGACGGAAACGGGTCCCGCGGCCAAACGGGGCGTCTAAACCGAGCTCTAAATTCACGGCTTTAACTAAAATATCAGTCAAACACTATTTTCTGGTCGTGTGTGACCAAACTCATTTTTGAAACATAAAAACGGATAACCGTGCTAGGCACGCAAAACGGGGAAAACATAATAATAATAATTTTGACGGTTAAACTATAAGAAATATCTCAATCTGAGTCCTGAGAAGTGTCACTGGGTTAACATTGTCCCCGGATCGAGTACAGTACTGGGTTAACAGTGTCCCCAGATGTACCGGTTGACACGGATTTAATTTATGGAAATTGTATAGTAACGACTTAGGTATCATATTACATATTCAGGCTCATAGCTGTTCACTGTACTACATACTGACTCACGAGAAGGTGAGTTTCACGAGCCCCTTTTTACTGAACTGTTTTAAATATTTTCCCGGGGCGGAAAGCATGTTTCTATCAAAATGTTTAAGTACATGCTGATCGCATGGAAATGAATGTATTTATATAATGTTTATCGTACGGGAATCGTACGGTAATGTATTAAGATGGTAATTGTCTGAGTTGCTAATATTGTAAGGCCCGAAACAGTGGTGTCCCCAGAGGTTATTAAATGGGTTTCTGGGTTAACAGTGTCCCCAGAGAGTATTAAATGTGTTTCTGGGTTAACAGTGTCCCCAGAGGTTATTAGATGTGTTTCTGGGTTAACAATGTCCCCAGAGGTTATTAAATGTGTTTCTGGGTTAACAGTGTCCCCAGAGGTTATTGGATGTGTCTCTGGGTTAACAGAGGCTTCACTTGTGGGCTCAGCATAATTTCATCGCTAATATATGATTTCTATAATGATTTGTCATGGTTTATTTAAATTAGTGAAACTCACCAACTATTCGTAGTTGACCCGTTTTCTTTACATGCTTTCTAGGTACTCCCAAACTGGAATAATTGATACGTGCTTGATGATGCGTGCTTTTGTGGAGGCTTAGTGATCTTTATTTTGTATTGACTATGTTAACGTATTATCGGTAAAACTTATGTGTTAACGCCTAGATGATAACGAAACTCGGAACAATGAATTGCGACGTAAATTAATGTAGTGGTGTTTTCTTTATAAGCAATGCTGTTGATATCAGATCCGTCTGTTGCATCCCGTTTACGTTTCCGCTGCGCTTACGGGGTGTTACATTTTAGTAAAAGAAAGAAACTATTTTGAAAGGAAACATAATTTGATCTCAAAATGCACCATTTGCTCCTAATCAATTATCTTTAATGAAAAATATAGTTGATAATTGGTTTAAGTCAAAAAGAATTGCATTTTTGCCTTCAAAAAGGTTGAATATGTATTTCCGGGCAAGGTTTGATGTTTCATAACCTTTCCGAACACAGAAAGTTTGAATATGTATTTTCGGGCAAGGTTTGATGTTTTATAACCTTTCCGAGCATACTTAGACATTTTGGTCTAAGTTCATGATTTTCGAGCATACTTTTGAAGCTTTTATTGTCACACCCCGTTAAGCGAATTGCGGAAGCGCGAAACGGAAATGCAACAGATACAACTGGTATCAAATACATTGTTCATAAAGAAACATTACTAACTAATTTATAATATATTACATCGTTCTAACATCTTTTACAAACTAGGTGATACAATTAAACCTGTTCTTCAATCACTTTACTTCTAACTCAAATGCCCACGACATAAATCACCAATCAGACACGTAACGCACAGGAAATTACTTCTCATATCAGATTACCTGAAAAGCATGTTAAAACAGGTCAACTACGAATAGTTGGTGAGTTTCATAAGTTTTAACGAAATCAGTTCTGCGCACCATACAGTCATAGTTTGTATGTACGCGCTTATGTAAAAATATGTATTTACGGTTGTATAAATATGTACAGCCATATCCTTGTGTGTGCATATGCACACATGTAGGTTTATAATATAAATTCGAAATTTCGGTAAAATCGTGATTGTTTGTTCGTACTACCTGTTTCTAATTTCCGTGTTTAACCAACCACTGTGGACCCCCTTTCTCCTACAACGGTTCCACATAAACTCAACCACTGTGGCCCCCCTTTAGCCCACAACGGTTCTGTAACACCCCGTAACCGCAGCGGAAACGTAAACGGGATGCAACAGACACCTCTGATATCAACCACATTGTTTATAAAGGAAACTGAATACATTAATATACTTCAAATTACATTATCTCATATTTCATTACCGTCTAGGTGATACACACATCATACAATACGATACATAATTCTATTTATTATAATGTATCCTAACATCCCGCGCGCAAATCTTACACACATCAAGCACTTAGCACGTAAGCAATCACTTCATCTTAATTGTACCTGAAAAGCATGTGAGAAAACGGGTCAACTACGAATAGTTGGTGAGTTTCACAATTCGGGTAAACCATGATAAATCATTATCAAAATATAATATTATCGATGTAATTATGCTGAGCCCACAAGTGAAACCTCTGACTATCACACACAACCCCCGTGGCATATCCCCCGCCCACGGACATGCCCCAAACCGCTATGTCTAACATTACATAGCAAAATAAATAACAACAAAATAGACATGTGTAACTGGCTGGGAAACATCAGCAAATCCATGCCGGACCAGTTGGGTTTGTCAGACCAATAGTACTATCCACACTCTACCGGCTTTCAGTTAATCACTCGTGTTCCGGGGCCTTAGAATGTTAGCAACTCAGACAATTACCATCTTAGTACATTTCCGTACGATTCCCGTACAATAAAATATATATAAATCCAAGCAAATCCATGCGTTCAGTATGTACTTAAACATTTCAGGAGTAACATGCTTCCGCCCCGGGAAAATTTTTAAAAACACTTCAGAAAAAGGGGCTCGTGAAACTCACCTTAGCACATGCAAGCAGGTAACAACTGTCATTATCAGTTAACACGTCCAATCTGTAATATGATCCCTACGATCGTTACTATACACTCACTATTAATATAACTTTAACCGTGTTAACCGGTACATCTGGGGACACTGTTAACCCAGTACTGTACCCGTTCCGGGGGCAATGTTAACCCAGAAACACTTCTCCGGACTCAGATTGTGATATCGTTTAGAGTTATACAGTCAAAATTACTATTAGTTTGTTTTCCTCGTTTTGCGTGCCTAGCACGGTTATCCGTTTTTTACGTTTCAAAAATGAGTTTGGTCACACACGACCCGAAAATAGTGGTTGACTGATAATTTAAGTAAATTTGTGAAATTAGAGCTCGGGTTAGACACCCCGATTGGCCGCGGGACCCGTTTCCGTCTTTAGTGCACTGGAAACTGTTTTATCGTTTAAAATTACCCAAATCATCCGAATTATTTTCGGATAATTTATTTTTACTTGTTTAACTCAGTTATATGAAAATAGTTCATTTTTAGGGTTTTTATACACCAGTCAGCTCGTCTACCCGAACTTTGCTGATTTACGCGTTTTATATTATAAAAGTTCACTTTTATTCCAGATAAATATCCGTTCATCCTCGGATCTTGAGATTTTGGACAAATAACATTTTGACAGTGGGTAAATTAATAAAAATATTTCCAGAATTAATTTGTATATTTAAAATTTATTTATCTATTTTTAAACACCATTTAAACACTAAATATGTCGTAAATACCAAACGACCTTAGAAAAATCCCAAATTTTTCCTGGATGACCCCTGCCATCCACATAGTCCCCTGTAATTTTTCCAGAACCAAAATCTCTTTTTACATGCCATTTTCACTAAAACCAAGCTAGAAAACCCTAGAACTCGTTTAACCGAAAAGCCTACTTAGACTTCTCCAACTGACCTAAAATTTTGTGTGTGACTTATACATGTTATAAAAAGATTTTCTGGAATTTTCCAGAATTTTTCATGATATTTATTTATTTTTCACCATTTTTTAGCCAAAACCGAGCATTAAATTCACCAAATATTCATCCTTTGTCCAAAAATTACCAAAAATTCACAGAACTCATATTTCATGTGTAGATCATCCCTGTAAAATTTCATGACCTAACTCTAAACCTACCACAATCTGTCCAAAAATCCATAACCGAACATAAACCTAATATACCTTTCGTTTTCCGCAACTACAAGCTACAAACCCGTCTTTCCGCCTTATCTACCACTACATACAGAGCCTACAACCAACATACCACAATACCAAGCAAGTTACACTCACAATCAAGCCTCTTACACTATAGTTTCGGTTATTGTTTCAAAACTAAAGTTTAAACCGTAAAAATTCGTTTTTGGTTCGTTTAACTCCTTTCTTGGACCAAGATCCCTTGTATAACCCGTATACATCACTTGATCATGCAAGAATCGGTTTTCATCTTTGAAACCTCATTTTCTTGCAAATAAAACTCAAGAAACGAAGATGAACACGTAAATAACTCGATTTTTACCTCGGTTTTCTTGCTAAAATTCTGGATTTTTGGATCTTGGTATGGAGAGAAAAGAGGATTGTTGAATGTTTGTTTGGAAAAAAAAAAATAATAATAAAGGAATGGGGTGTACCCATGGTCCGATCGAACTAGATAGGAAGGTGGGGTGGGACCCACTTCTCCAATTCTAGCCACACATTTGGATTCTCGCAATCCGGATAATGTTTTGGATAGTCTGGTTCAGTTCGTTTTTTCGGTTAAATGTTTAATTCGGCTTAAAACGAGGCTAAAACGGTCGTTTTCGGCTTAAAAATGAAATTTATATAAAACCGATTTAAGAACTTTAAAAACTTAAACCATGACCTTCATTAACTTAAAACATCATATTATTAATAATTGCGCATCTTTTTTGGCTTGATTGATTGTCTCTTGCTCGGTTTGGTATTAAAGGTTTCGTTTAACGTACCGACGTACCATTAAATCGAAATTCTTTTTCTGTGCTTTAATTCACTTATCCCGAAGCTTTAACACTTCGTAAACATCACTAAATATCATATATATCGTCTATAATTGAACCCTCGATTCGTTCGGGTTTCAATAACTATCGATCGATTAATCGCATATTCAATACGATGAATTATATATTCACGTACAATCAATACATTGAACCATGTATTTTCGTATGATTACTATGGTAATTCATGTACCCGACATTAAATATAACGTAACTATTGTCTACCGGCTAGGGTATACCGGGTTTCGTCGGAATCGTTACAGGTTCCTCGTTAACATCAACCACTGTGGTCCCCCTTCCACCCACAATGATTCATGTAAACTCAAACATTATATAGTGTACACGCAAATAATTAGTATATTCTACACATATTATTTCCTACGGCTAATCACATAGCATGTATATAGACACATATACACATATAGTATTATTACGTATCACCAAATACTGTGGCTCCCCATCCGCTCACAATACGCATAATCACATTATTTTCTTAACATTCATGTCATAATCAAGTTAGTTCGTTTAATAAGTTGCAGCAGAACTTGGCTCATAGGCCATACTCAACTTTAGTTTATAAGTTGCAGCAGAACTTGGCTCATAGGCCATACTCAACTTTAGTTTAGTAAGTTGCAGCAGAACTTGGCTCATAGGCCATACTCAACTTTAGTTTATAAGTTGCAGCAGAACTTGGCTCATAGGCCACACTCAACTTTAGTTTAGTAAGTTGCAGCAGAACTTGGCTCATAGGCCATACTCAACTTTAGTTTGTTACTATTGTGGCCCCCCTTTCTGCCCACAACAACGCCATAATCATCACAGACCACGTTATCCCCATGGCCATTACAGACCACGTTGTCTCCCAAATTAGTTATGTTTAACATTACATAACGTGTTTGTATAAACATGCTGTCACGTGTAATTTCATTATGTTTTGCAATTCGTATTATCTCCACTCAATATATCAATCAACGATAATAATCATCTTTTATCAGCACGTAGTCAGTCATTATGTTTGTAGGGACTTTTCATATATAAATGTTCAGATATTTTATATCATGATCCATGTTTAGATAAATAACGTGTATAAACATGTTTTCCACCCCAAAAGTTCGTAAAATAGTTTAAAGAGTGGGGTCATGAAACTCACGGTTTTGTAGGCACTCAGTGCGAGATCAGCACGGGGTTCGTTTCCCTTGCTATCACTTAGTCCTTATAGTCCATATTATAATAATATTAATATTTTAATATTATTATAATCTCAGTATTAAACTGGGCTGTATAACTAATCTGGGTATAGCTGGTACGCTCAGAAAGTGGTAATAGGCTTAGGCTGTGATGTTGTATAATGTCTAATACTAAAACTGAACTTGGCTCAGATTCCCGTTTTCCCAGCTGGGCCAAGTTGTTCGTTTACGCTTTCAGAAAACAGTTGTGGGAAAATAAGCTTGGGTAAATGTATTGGTTAATAAAATGATTAAGTTATAAAGAAGGATCACATACTGGGGTACCGGATTAGCCTCGGGGTCCGTTTCCGTTTATTCAGTTTGATTTAAGAAGAAACGCGCACAATCTATCCGGATTGTCCAGGTTTTTCATAGAAAAGTTCGTTTTTACTTAATTAGTCCAAAAATATGATTTTTGATCACTCTTGGTGTTTTGATATTCCCGCAGGTTCATTAGTCGTGAACTTGCCGGTTTTTATAAAAACTGAATTTGTTTAATCTTTAAATTAGCATAATAAATTAACCGTTAATCATTAAATTATGAAAATTTAGCCACTTATCAATTAAAATATGTAGATTTTAATAAAAATATTTCTGGAATTATTTACTGATTTAATAATTTTTAAAAATTCATTTTATCAGCTATATTTCTCCTGAAAATCGTCTGTTTATCCCAAACAATTTCAAAAAATTCCACAAAATTTCCTGAATACTCAAATCATGTCCCAAAACAACCTGTATCAATTCCAGAATGTAAAAAGCCTGTTCAATATTCTTTTCGGCCCAAATTCGGCTATAAAAATTCGCATGAACGCATATGTACAAAACACCCTTAGACTTCTCAAAATGATCACAAAATTCATATGTGATCAAAATACATTAAATCTGAGTTCCCAAAAAATTTCATACTTTTTGAAGTATTTTAGCTATTTTCCCAAATAAACGTCCCAATTCGGTAATAAATTCGCAAAATATTCTCGGATGGTCAAAAAATTACCAAATTTGAACAGGGACTCAATGACATGGTCCCTGATGTCCCTGAAAAATTTCAAGGTCTAATAATATGCACATCACAACCTTAACCTAAACAGCCCGTAAGCGAGTGTTTCGGTATTACCTTAGCGGGTTTGGCTCGTTTCCGACTTTTTAGTCAAGTTTTCAGGTTCTTGTGCTTCTAAGCAAGCTAGGTACAAGTCCTATATCATAAACCAAGCAATTTTTCATCAACATAACAGCCCTTAACTTAGGGTTTCGTCTAGTGCACAAAAACGAACTTTTGAACCGTAAAAAACACCGTTTCAACCCTTTCATCCGTGTTTATGGCCAAAAAAACTATCAAAACAGGTTCCTTACCGTGTTTATGATCAAAAAATGTTTATGGACCATTTTTAGGATTTTTACACGGTTTGGAATGATTTTTAGTAACCAAGACATGTTTTTATGGTATTAAACGACTTTAAACAAGTACAAAAGCTACTTATTTAAGCTCCTTACCTTAGGGTTTGAAGGTTTTCTGGCTGGAGCAGAACTTGTGTCCAGAATTCTCATGAACAAGATATCACAAAATATCTTAGAACTTGTTTAAATATGAAAAGGTTTTAAGGGGGGAAAGTCTTCTTTGGCGGGCTGGGCTCGTTGGGTCCCCTTTTGGGCCCATTTGGCCCACTTTTCTCGATTTACGTGCCCGAACATGAAATTCCTAGTCCAAATTTATTTTGGGTTCGGTTTCTGGCGACAAAAATATATCGGGTGAGACAAACGGAGCGAAAACGAGTGTTTTTCGGCTAGTTTTGTGTAAAATTATAAAAACATACTATACGTTTGTAAAAATCGAAAATATTTTCACGGATTGCTTAAAACATTTCAAATAAGTGTTTGGTAAGTCTTTTTCGGCTTAACGGATGATACAATGCTTGGTTTGTAACTATCTTTCGCGTTAAAATCTTTAGCGGGTAGTTAAACGAGCATGTTTTCGTTTAACTTGTTTGCTATCGAACTAAGGCCATATTACTAATATTTTAGCTTGCATAGATCGTATATTGCTTATAGATAGCACCCTGGGATATTCGGACCATAACCAGACCCGTTTGGTTATCCGTTTGTTCGTTACGCAATAAGCGGTTTAAACGCTTATTCGAGTTTGTAAGTACTAAGGTGTACTCGGTTTTGCCACGAATGTCACATTCTCCCCCAGTTAAGAAATTTCGTCCCCAAAATTCAATATGCCAATATGCTCTTTTTGGGGAAAATTTTATAATCTTTTGTTTCGGAATTCGTTTTTCTGTTTCCGAACACGTTTGATTCCCCGTTGTGGATTCCACTGAATTTTATTCAATGAGATTTTATTGTGTCGCAACTTTTTGATTTTCCCCGCTCAGAATTTTCACGAGTCTCTTTATAGAGTTTAGTTGTATAAAAGTTTTCAAATAATACTAATTCTGCCCTGTCAGTAAGGCACTCGAGAGTGAAATAATTTTGTTTAATACGTTATGTGGTTAACTTTCAAGGCAATTTTGTACAGTGCTATATATTTTAGAATCAACTCACCGTTCCTCAACTCAACTAACAACTTTCAAAATTTGATAACTTCTCGTATTTCTCAGTATAGCCCTCTTGTTAGCCTTAGGCGGCTTTCGGTTTGTTATTAATATTACGAGCTTTATTTATGCTTCTCGAAATCGAATCGGATTTTGTATTTTGGATGTCACCAATTTTTTTCAATTTTAATAAGATGGCGAGTTACATTCTTGCTCGTATAATATAGTATATTACCACTTGTATAATATTATGATGACTTTAATGTAAGAGGATTGAAATTACTGGTCTCACTTTCCTCTATTTTTTGAATAGTTTATTTGATTTGTTTATAGAGGATTATAGACCGTGCTTAGGCCAATTAGGGATCTAAAATTTCATACACAATTCACCAAAAGTAAGATTTTGTTAAGGCGAGTTTTTCAGTTGGATAGTTGTTACAAATCAGAAGAAGGTATTTGGAGTGGATTAGTCAGGGAACTATCATTCAGCTTGAATTGCTTTCTTGGGATGTTTAAGGAACACATATTAAGGGTTCTATTTTAGTTTGTTTCCCACTTCCAATGGGGTATCTCGAATTGTTGTAGCATCTCCGAGGATCTTTAGTATTCCCGCATAACTTATAATAGTGCACACTTTACAACACATGAGCCTATGATTCCTTCATAGATTTCGATTGCATCTTTATACTAGTACTCAGTTTATCCAAACATCTGGCCTGACTTTTCCTTGTTCATCACTCAGTTATTAAGGCTATAAAAGTTTAAAGTTCAAGTTTCGGTTACGGATAGTATTGTTTTCCTCATCCGTGTTTCATCATTGGGGTACTAGGTTTTGTTCCGTGTACGGGATCACTTCTTTATCTAGAAGAGGCAGTATAACAGTTCTATTTCTATATATAACCTTCATTCGAACTCAATTAACTAGTCCATACTGACTATTACACAATGACTCCTTACTTCCACCGGGAGTGCATCGATAGGGAATAGCAAGTTATTTAGGTTAAGAGGGTAGTTTTTCGAGTAATATGGTTAGTATTTATAGTCTTACTATTGGTGGTTTCTATAGTATACAGAATTGTTATTTTACTAGACGGTATATTTTCCAAGGTAATAACTTGTAGGAACGAAACGTCTATCAGTGTCCGTAATAAATAAACTAAAGTATATTAGGCATTACTAGGAATGTACCTGTTACTACATTTGTTCTATCCGGTTTATTCACAATACTTGACCCCTAGTCGAGTTAGACGTCGATGTCGGTCCTTGCCTTTGTCTTCCCGTCGCAATTGGGTTCAATCTATGGCAGTCTTTCTTGATGTGCTTCACACTACCACACTCATAACAGGCATTACGGTTTATTATGGTTTGGTTTTGGTAGACTGGTTGTTGTCGTGTTGGTTGCAGTTGGGGTAGTTGTGAGTCCTGGAGTTGGGTTGGTGGATTTATAGTATTCATAACGGTTCTACAATTTCGGGCATAGTGTCCCACTTTCCCACATTTGTGACACACATTGGTCCGACATTCACCAACATGATGATAACCACATTTTCCACATCTAGGCAAAGGCCCGTTATACTTATCTTGCTTCACATCGGAACTGATCATAGTGTAATTTTTTATTGCAAGGCGCGCACATTTATTCTGTTGTCTTTCTTGTATTCCCGCTCCATAATTGGTTCGTTTTGTACCAGATGATTCCCCGGGCATTCTTAACGCACCACTTCTAATCAAATCAGAAGTTACAATGCCAGCTTGTAACACGGCATTTTCGAAAGTTATAGGGCCAGTTGAATTAACCAAACTCCTGACTTCGGGGGCTAAACCCCAAATGTAGCGTTCAGTACGTTTAGATTCTGGAGTAGCTAACCATGGGACTAGACGAGCCAGTTCGTTAAAGCGATGGGTATACTCCAAGTGATCTGCACCCTTCATTTCTAGATTCCAAAGTTCTTGCTCTAATTTCTGAATTTCGTTTATCGGACAAAAGTGTTTTATCATAAGATTTTTAAGTTCTGTCCAAGACATACGATTGGTTGCCTCTTGTCCTCGAATTTGCACAACAGTATTCCACCACATTAGCGCGTGGTCTACAAATGTAGAAGTAGCAAATTTGACAATACAATCTGGTGGACAGTTAGTGATATTAATGATGGATTCAGTCTTTTCGATCCACTTTACCAGTCCATTTGGTCCTTCAGTACCGCTAGATTCCATAGGTTTACATAGCATGAAGTTCTTAAGTTGATATCCGTGTTGCGGGGGATTTTGTTTGTTACAACTAATGTTCATGTTTGGTGGGAGATTATCATTATTGAAAATAATATTGGTATTCAACGGGGGAGTATTAGTTGTGATAGTATCAGTATTTATCGGGGGAGCATTTGTGGTTGTATTAGTATTTGTTGGGGGGTTACTATTTACGGCCGCGTTATCGTTCGGCACTTGATTTGTATTCATAGTTGTATGGATACCAGCAGCAAATTGTGCAGCTATTGTCGGAAGTACTATTTGTAGTTGTCGAGCGATCATCTCGGCTATATCTGCCTCATACAACATGTTTACTTTCTTCGGGGCCATTCTATAACAATAACCAGTTATCCAACAATTAACAAAATTCACATACACTAATGATCACAAAAGGAATTACAATAACAAGTAATCAGGTATTTCAATTAACACGTATATATCACACTGGTTTGTTCTCGAGTCTGAATACTAAGGATAGTATGTAAAATTAGCCTAGCAAACGCCAAAGTTTGCTTATATATTAAAAGTTGTCATCTCATGACAAGAAATTTTAACCCAATAGGGGTCAATGTTTGTATTAAAAATGCCCAAATCGTCCTCCATATTAGCATAGCGCACCACCATATGCTTGTATGGAGTATCAGAAGCTATACACGACAATACCATACTATCCTTATCTATCAAAGCACGCGTTATAACAATTATAAATAGTTCACAACTTATACGACAATTGTTCCTATACGATCCCATTATTGGGAAGCTGTTTTTGTTCGGTCTCTCCTGTAGGTAGATATTTGCTCATTACGAGTTTAATCAGTACGTTATAATGGGAATGCACGTGTACATTCCACCTGACTTCTGAATTTTTGTTAACTATAATCGTAAAATATATTCTTTCGCCAGGTCATTCAGTTTTCGTAGGCATGTCGGACTTAATAAAAGTAGTAGTTTACTAGTTGGAGGTAAGTAGGTTCCATTCCAGTCGGGGCACGTCATCATTTCGTGAGCATGAGATTTCTCTCCTATAATAACCAATTGGAATAGCAAAATATAGGAGAGGTTGGAGGTTGTCTTTCATAGATGGTTCGAAGAGTTTGCTAGTTAGGGAGGTTCATCAGAGTTAGTTGTACTGGTGATACGTAAAGGAAATTACTATTATTAATATTTCTTTTTGAAATATTATTAGTACATTATATGTACTGGTAGTAACGATTGCTCATATTATAATTGAAAACTCAGTTTTGGTAATTATCATATTTATAATTTGATAAATCGGGCTCATCACTAGGTATTTCCCCTAGGGATGGTGTTTGTTTCTGAACAACAGAATTGGAAGGATGACCGGAAAATAGTTTAGATTAATGTCAAATGAACCAGTTTATAAGATAGGATTGGATTCAAACTGTGGAGTATTATATATATATATATATATATATATATATATATATATATATGTCTTCTTGAAATTATTATCTGTAAGTCACACCTCCAACGGTTCGTTCTCGGGCCTTATATATTAAGCCCCTTTTGTGGTTCCGTCACATCACCAGATTTAGTTAAACTTATTGAAGCATTCTTGTATTCTCACTCACGGGCAACACCGGTTCTTCATCAATTGTAAAACTACTCACGTCTTTCGGTGCAATCGCTAATCAGAAGAGAATGTTTTTCGTTAGTTTAGATCCGCACAAAAGATATTATTAATTAGGTCAGAAATAAAATATTTTATTTGTTATGAACAGATATAATATTAATTACAATAAAATATAATATTAATTTTGGTAAGATATAATTTTGATTAGAATAGAAATTAATAGTGATTATAACCGAATATAATATTGGTTATGATAAGATTCAATATCATCCGTAGTACCGTACGTACACGTATCCCTATACCTTGTCTCAGATAAGCACGTATGCACATGTCATATATACTTCACATCACCTTTATGCACGTATGTTGCCATTTTTATCTATCAATATGTTCCGCGACTTCTCCCCGAATTCCCTCGTACAAGCAAGTCTGTTATTACGTTCCGGACCATAATAACTCAGTTGCCCTTCGAGTTCATCCCGGCATCCATCAGTATCTATCGTTACTCATTATTAACTTTCCCAGTGATAATCGAGCCTACGGTTATATTATAGGTATCCTATGGGATAACCTAATTCTTTATAACCAATGGCTCTGATACCAACTTCTATCACACCCCGTTAAGCGAATTGCGGAAGCGTAAAACGGAAATGCAACAGATACAACTGGTATCAAATACATTGTTCATAAAGAAACATTACTAACTAATTTACAATATATTACATCGTTCTAACTGTTGGGTTTTAACAAGATTATCAAAGTGATAAAATCCCTATTTTTACCAAAAACGCAGCGGATATAAAAGTTTTAAATCTTGTTAATATGATATGTATAAAACCAATTTTAAACATGCAAAACCCAAACCCGGATCCAAATACGAATTACACACTATCAAATACATGCATGTCACTATAAGTCCATGCATGTTACTACTACCTTTCAATATGACAAAACCGGGTGAAAGAGATGATGATTGAAAGGTAAGAACTTGAATATGGAAGCTCCTCAAGCTAGCATACCCCAAGCTTCAACAACACACCACTTCTAGCTAGGATTTGCACTTGAAATTTTCTTCTTCTTTTCTTATGTTGGATGAAAATACCCAAGAGAGGAAGAGAGAAAAGTTTACTTGGAAATTATGTGTGTTATGTTAGAATGAAAGAGAAAGACTTGGTTTTATTTAAGGGCATCTTTTCTCCACCAATAATAACCATTGCATGTCTCCACTCACCTTGCATGTCTCCACTCAAACATATAATAATATTACATTTGAAAGAGTTATTATCTTTTTCTTTTATAAAACTTTAAACATATATATATATATATATATACATATATACTTTTATAAGTTTATAACTTATAACTTATAAAACCTATTATATGTTAAGAGACATGCTTGGTTATTATTATTCACATATTGTTATTTAACCAACTTAAATAACACTATGTAATGTTCTTTCATAAAACATAAATCATCCATATGATTTGTTTATTACACAAGTACATTTTATTTAGAAACCCCTTTCCAAATAACTCAAGTGTTAATATTCATTTGTTATGATCACATCATATATGAACGAATATTATTGGTGTTTGTCTAGCTTGTTATTGGGTATGACCCGACTTGGATCATAACGTACTAGCCACATCAATTTAATATGTCTCTTGGGCAGACCGAGTCCAACAATCTCCCACTTGCACAAGATACATAGAAGATTGATGCAAGTAGCAAATACCGCCTAACTACAGTTTACTACCCCTAATACGTATGACGAAGTGCCATTTAATAACATTATCCCTTTCAAGTCCCATACTTGAAAATGATTTAGGTGAAACTATCATTTATCGTTTTGCCACAAATGTCATGTTAAATCCAGAGACACAGAGTGATCATTCTCTGTTGATTTAACTTGTCAGACCTTAGACATTTAACTCTCAACGAATAAGAGGGACAAATCCCATATTGACTACATACGTCTCTCACTATCACCTTGTACTATACTTGAGCTTAGCCTTATGTACTGACATATTTTAGAGCAGCGAAGAACTAAGTCAAAGCATAATAGTCGATGAATATCAAGACCCAATATGTATCTCAGGTCGGAGGATACTATGAAGTTCGCCTTTACTCAAATTTACTTATGATCACAAATCCCAAATGATTCCATGCAGTAAAATTGAGAGCGGGTCAGTCCAATATTTATCCCATAAATATCTATGAACCTTGGCAGCAACCCTTTGCTATATTCATACCTCATGAATATCTACCAATCCAAGTTCATAATAGTCTTACTTTCACATTTGTTCCCACAAATATGAACGACTACGGACGTTTAGAATAATTCAAATTATTCACGGATTTAAACATACTAAAATGTAACATAACTCAAGAACATGACCATAACCAAAACCATATGATTGAGTTAAAATGAAATTGTTCCAATATCCAAATACAAATTTTGATCAAATCCAATCACTAAAATATCGAAATCCTAAGGCGCAAGTATGACTCTCATGCTTCGGCCTTTCAAGGAGTTTCGTGAGTGGGTCCGTAATGTTTTGATCAGTGTGAACTTTGCGAATACATATCTTTCCCTTTTCAACTTCATCCCTTATGTAGTTGAATCTCCGCTCTATGCCTAGTCTTTTGATGTGCGCGGGGTTCCTTGATTTGAGCAATCGCACCCTCGTTGTCACAAAAGATCTCTAGAGGGTCCTGAATGGTATGAACCACTCCTAGATCGGCAATGAACTTTCTAATCAATGCAGCTTCTTGAGCTGCCAGGGAGGCGGCGATGTATTCAGATTCAGTGGTGGATAAAGCTACCACGTCTTTTTTTGCACTCTTCCATGAGACAGCACCACCATTGAGAACGAAAACGTATCCCGGTTGTGATCGAGAATCATCTCGATCAGTTTGGAAACTCGCATCAGTGTAACCCTTTACAACGAGTTCCTCCTCACCAGAGCCATATATTAGAAACATATCCTTAGTCCTTCTAAGGTATTTCAATATGCTCTTAACAGCCATCCAATGGCTAGTTCCCGGATTTTGTTGGTATCGACTTGTCATGCTCAAGGCGCATGACACATCCGGTCTAATGCAAATCATGGCATACATGATGGATCCTATAGCAGATGCATATGGGATACCACTCATTTTGTCTTGCTCATCCTTTGAGCTTGGACATTGAGAAGCACTCAACATCGTTCCTCTTTGAATAGGTACCAAACCTTTCTTAGAGTTTTCCATCTTGAACCTTTTCAAGATCTTGTCAATGTATGCACTTTGATTCAAACCTATCAACCGCCTTGATCTATCCCTATAGATTCTTATTCCCAGAATATAAGCGGCTTCACCAAGATCCTTTATGGAAAAAAAGCTTCCAAGCCAGGCTTTCACACCTTCCAAGGTTGGAATGTCATTTCCAAACAGTAATATGTCATCGACATATAATACCAGAAAGGTTATGATGCTCCCACTAGCTTTCTTATACACACAAGCTTCATCAGCGTTTTTGAAGAATTCAAATTTCTTAACTTCATCATCAAAACGGTGATTCCAACTTCTGGATGCTTGTTTCAATCCATAGATTGATTTCTTCAACTTGCATACTTTGTTAGGATGTTGTGGATCGACAAAACCTTCAGGCTGAACCATATAAACATCTTCATTAAGATGCCCATTTAGAAAAGCAGTTTTGACATCCATTTGCCATATCTCATAGTCATAATATGCGGCTATGGCAAACAATATCCTTAAAGACTTTAGCATCGACACGGGCGAGAAAGTTTCATCATAATCAACCCCTTGAGTTTGAGTGAAACCCTTTGCTACAGTCTAGCTTTATAAGTGTCCAAGTTTCCATGCATATCAGTTTTCTTCTTGAAAACCCACTTACTTCCAACCAGCTTGGAATTTAGAGGTGGAGCAACCAAGTCCCATACTTGATTGTCATGCATGGATTGCATCTCAACATTCATGGCTTCTAGCCATTTGTCACAATCAGATTGCGACATTGCATCTCGGTATGTGGTGGGTTCATCCGAATCAACCACGTAGCTTCCATCCATGAAAAATCCATATCTCTCAGGTGGGGTGCTAAGTCTACCAGATTTGTGAATGTTTTGTGTGTTTTGATCAACCATTTGATCATCCTCAACAACCTCTTGTTGATTGCTAGTGTCAACCAAACATGTATCGGCTTGTAGTTCTCGATCCTCTTCGAGTTCTACAGTTCTATCAGTTCCTTCCATAAGGAACCTTCTTTCCAAGAACTTAGCCTTTCGAGCTATAAACACTTTATGCTCGCTTGGATTGTAGAAATAATATCCCATCGAATCCGTGGGATATCCTACAAATATACACTTAGTGGATCGACATTCAAGTTTGTCAGGGGTGTAGATCTTAACATAAGCCTCACAACCCCATACCTTTAAATATGAAAATTTTGGAGCCTTTCCATGCCATATTTCAAAAGGTGTCCTATCCACTTTCTTGGTTGGTGACATATTTAAAATACGGGCAGCAGAGATCACAGCGAAACCCCAAAATGATAGAGGTAATGAGTATCTAACCATCATGGATCGAACCATGTCCAATAAAGTTCGATTCCTCCTTTCGGACACACCATTATGTTGTGGTGTTCCAGGTGGAGTAAGTTGTGAGACAATCCCACAACTCCTAAGATGTTCTAGAAACGCATCATTGAGGTATTCACCTCCTCTATCAGAACGTAGTACTTTAATTGTGTTGTTGAGTTTATTTTGTACTTCATTTTGGAAGACTTTGAACATTTCAAAGGCCTCATTTTTGTGTCTTAACAAGAACACATACCCATAGCGACTATAATCGTCGGTAAAGGTAATGAAGTATCTTTCACCATTTCTTGTCATTGTCCTAAAAGGTCCACATACATCCGAATGTATGATACCTAATAAGTCTTTTGCCCTTTCATTTGTTCAATTAAAGGGTTCTTTGGTCATCTTTCCCAATAAACAAGATTCACATTCATCAAATGAATCAACATTTGATTTCAAAAGACCATTCTTTCGAAGTGTATGAATATGATTCTTGTTTATGTGACCAAGACGACAATGCCAAAGAAAAGTATTACTCAAATCCATTTTGAGTCTTTTAGTGTTAGCTTAGTACAACGAGTTATCAATGTATGAGTCATCATGAATTAATTCATAAATGCCATAAAACGGCATCGCTTTAAAATAAAAGACATTATCCATAAAAACATAAATACCATTATCAACAAACTTAAAGTCATAACCAGATTGTCTTAATACAGAAACAGAGATAATATTCCTAGTCAAACTAGGGGAATATAAAATGTTTTTCAAAACAATTTCCAAACCATTTGGAAGCTATAAAACATAATCTCATCGGGCTTGGACGTCAACCTTTGCTCCATTGCCCATGAAGAGACTTATATCTCCTTTCTTCACCTCATTTCTTCTTTTGAACCCCTGCAATGAATTGCATATGTGAGTTCCACATCCGGTATCCAATACCCATGTGTTAGAAGAAATAATATTAAGATCAATGTGAATCATGAAAGTTGTACCTGAGGTTTGCCCCGCATCCCTCTTAGCTTTCACCTCCTTGAGATAGGTCGGACAGTTTCTCATCCAATGACCTATCTCACCACAACCAAAGCACGGATCCTTAGCGCTAACCTTTAGCTTCTTTGGCTTTGGCTCCGCCTTTGCCTTTCCCTTGAACCCCTTCTTGACTTACCCCTTACCAACGGCAACCTTTGCTTTTGGTTCCGGGTGATGCCATTTCTTTGAGCCACCCTCATTGATCGCAAGAACGGGTAAAACCTTTTTACCCATGCCGGCCTCGGCTGTCTTAAGCATTGTGTGAAGCTCACCAATGCTTTTGTCCCATCCATTCATGTTGTAGTTCATGACGAATGTCTCAAACCTTTTAGTTAAGCCATTTAGGATTAAATCCGTGGCTAACACTTTTGAGACGGGACAGTTAAGCCGTTCAAGCCGATCAATGTGGCTCTTCATCTTAAGTACATAAGATGAAACATATTGGGTTTCTTCCACATGACATGCATGAAGCGCTAGAACCGTTTCGAATCGCTCAACCCGAGCTTGAGTAAGGAACATTTCCTTAAGTTGGGTTATCATGTCATACGCCCCATGATTCTCGAAATCCTTTTGGATCTCGGGAATCATTGTTCCCAACATGAGGCAAGAAACTTGCACCGAATCCTCGGTGTATTTTAACCAATCCGCATAGGCATCCAAGTTATTGACATCGGGTTCATCGGGAATAGGATCGTCTAAAATACAAGACTTCTTTTCTTGCTTGAGAAAAATTCTCAAGTTTCGATACCAATCCATGAAGTTGTTAAAGTTTAGACGATCCTTATCCAGAATGGATCTTAGTGATAGATTATGCACGTGTGGGATAATTGCGTTCGGTGCGTTGTTTGCGGCCATCTAAAAGAATTTTAACAAAGTTCAAGTTAGTATTTTCGATATTAATAAAATTTTAATCTTTAATACCCATTAAATGTCTCCAAGACAATTATTGATTAAAATCTAGAACCCAACGTTTCATTCAAATAGTAGTTAGGTGACCTTTATCCTACTATTTGAATTAACAAGGTAGTCAACGTTTGACAATTGCAACCCTTTGCAACTTCTAGTTTTATGGGATCGGTTAAACATCATATGTTTAGTTGGTATGTTAAATCCCATCAACACCTTTGAACGCCATGTTAAGGTGATCCTATAGTCATGGTTTCAAATCAAGTCGTCATACTTATACACACGTGTGAGTTTACTCATACAAGTGGTTAGGTGATCCTAATGCCAAAAGTACTTGTAAAATCACCTTAAGATCACAAGTTTTCTTAAAAGTGCTTAGGTGATCCTAACTCACTTTCAAGTCTACAAGTGACTTAAGTTTCGTATAAAAGGATGGTGTTTAACTTGTTTTTAAAAAGGGATTTTAGTTTTCTAAATTCTAGATTGGAAAACTATTTATTGTACCTTTCATTTGCATGCATGCAAATGTATGGTACTTAGTTGAAAAATGTGACAATCGTCAATTTCAGGTTAACTCCATTAACTCAACTCCGTCAATTCAAACTTAAGATCACTAAATCTATAACGCACACTTCATTACATTTAAACTAGGGTTTAAATGACGCTTAACACTTACTACATGTGTAGTCTTTCGGGATTTGCACCGAAACGCAAACGAGTTGACGCAAACGATTGATGAATAAACGAAAAACGTCAAAACAGTAATTATGTGATAATTATGTGTTAGACTTATGTGTTATGTGATAACATGGTTATAAACATTAACTCAAGATGTAAACTAGTTATTTAAGTTAGAAAAACAACAATTGGAAAGTGGAGGGACTTGAGTGTAACTTGTATGTTTATAAATATATCATTAACCACAAACCCTAACTTATTATTCTTTCTTCTCACACAAGTCCGATCGGAAACCCCACCCCCACTTCCCTTGGCTGCCGTCCATCAATACACACACATACAACATCAATTCAAGCCCTTGAATGAAGAACTAGGTGCTAGGAAGGTATATTTGATTATCCTATACATTCTTGTTGCTTGATTTTGATGTTTGTTGGGTTAACCACAAACCCTAAGCTGCCGATTTTGTGTATGTATATAGCTAATATGATTGTGGTTGATTGAATGATGATTTGATAACTAGATTGAATCTTGTTGCATGTTGATTGTTGTGTCTATGGTTAAAGTTCAAACAAAAACCCTAATCATGTATGTAATGGGTAATTGATGTGCATGGATGGTGTTTATGGAGTCTAGAGTGTTATATGAATGCATGATAGTTCATAGGTTGTTAATATATTGAGTTTGGATGCAAACAGTTTCTGGACAGAATGTGTATTTGATGTTTAAGTGACTGTAACGAAGTGTAAACATGAAAATTGGTTGAGATTATTAATACTACAGTAAACTAGGTTGAGTCTAGTTTCTAAAGAATATAAACTTGTAAATTTTGGACAAGTAGAAGTTAACTTTTATGATTTTACAAAAACGTTGTGCAAAGCTGAGCTGTTAGACCTGCTGTTAGGTTGTTTTGTAAATGTTATATCTTATGAACTACGAGACCAATTGGGTTGGTTCCACTTCTGGAAGTTGACTTATTGAGTTAGGAACCTAACCCAAGTGGTCTTGCATTTATTGGATTTTTCGTTTAACGGGAATTGCAAATAACATTCGGTTGCACATGAATTTGACTGTTATGAGTTTGCTGTAATGATTTGATGATTGTGAGAAAACTATGTGGAATAAAAATAGAATTAAATATGTTCTGGAAACCTAAGACATATGTGCTTCTGTGATGATTTTTGGTAAATTAATTGAGATGCTATGATCGGTGAAATAGTACAATCTTTCTAGTAGGATTTCTGTCTCGGTGAAACTAGCTGCTGAGTTGTGTAAAAATGCATGAAACATGATACTTGCTATATAATTGTTATGTTTTGACCAAAATACCCTTGCGGGGAATAATTGCTAATTGATTGCCATGATTTGACTAAATTGCCCTCATGGGGAATAATGGCTAGTTAATTGTTATTTGTTGTCCAAAATGCCCTTACGGGGAATAATTGATAGTGATGTACTTTATGAATACATGACACGTATATGATTGCTTACACATGTAATGTGTCACAAAAACACTTGTTAAAGTCACACACGATTCACAAACGAAACACGAAACATGTTATGTGCATAGGTATTATGTGCCGGGTCTAGAGACTCGATAATATTCCGACACTTAGAAAAATCTCTTTATTGTTTTAGAACGCTAGAGAGAGTTTTCCGGTGACGCGCATCTTGGTGATTTAATTTGGGAAATTCTTCGCAAACAGTGAGTTTCACTTTCATCTCTTTAAACTGTTTTCAAACGCTTTTCACTTGGGGGAGATAACATACTCCACAACGCATTTAAGATTTTGTTATAAATTATATATCACTTGTAAAGGCTAAGTGGCAAACGAAACATTTGAAGTCCTACACATCGAACCGGTTAATATTTTGAATAGCGAGTCACTGTTGAGTAGTACTACTGGGTTTGACAAACCCCACCCAACGCTAAACTCGACTGGAGGTTGAGCGGGTGTAATTTTGGCAAACACGTACCATGGTCTGGAGGACCTGGTGACAGAACTTAATAAACGAGTCAGCTTCGGTGTCGAACACTTAGTAATACTTGTTGTATAGACTAACTACCTATCGATATATAATTGACATAACACTATCTGGTAACGCAAAACGCTGTAACGCAAAACGCTGTAACACTGTAACGCTGTAACGCAAAACGCTGTAACGCAAAACGATGAACGCAAACGCTAAACATTTATTTTTATATAACTTGTGAACTCACCAACCTTGTGTTGACACTTTTAGTATGTTATTCTCAGGTAGCCGAGGCGGGCGCGCGGTTTAGGAACATGCATTGATTGAAAACGCTTTTGTTATGCAAACTTATTTTTAACGGTTACCATAGGTTTTAAGTCGTCCTGCGTGACGCAACTTTTGGTTAAAGGGTTTTACGCTTCCGCATTTAATTACTTAGTTGAAAACCCATTTTCAAAGTTCCAATTAATAAAACCTATTTTTATTATGAAATCATTAGTTATTAATAAAACCAATTTTTATTACCTAACGATTTCTAAGGAACCAATTTTATGCTAGTTGATTTTAAGTTGTTAAGCAAACCATATTGCAAATAATAAGTAAATCAACCATGCAAGCACAAAATATACACAACCACAAGTTCATAACCATAGCCTCCTAATATTGACCACACTTGTTGACCGAAGACAAGTGTGTCAAAAAGTCTCTCCTAAGGGACCCAAAAGAACATGCACTTGTGTCGGTGAACTCCCACTTGATTCCGCATCCATATGGTCCAAGTGTTTACTCCCGGTGTTGTGGTCTTCATCATTTTATTTGGGCTTCCATCCATGCATCTTCTTTTACAAAATATATCCTAATACATTTTTCTGGTAAAAGAAATACATCTAATCTACTTATTATTACAAGCCATATGAATGAATAAATAAATTACAAACCCAAATAAATATTACAACCAAATCGAATGAACAAACAACCAACACAATCATTCAACCAAACACAAGGCCATGGCTAGGTTATGAACATCTATTACACATCCAAATATGCAATAATACAAGACCAAAATGGTTCCCCTTTTTGCCTCAAAACTTTCGGCCAAAGCTTAAGCAAACCGAAAGTTTCGGGTTTTGTCCAAACAAACTAAACAATCATCCAAATGACTTGGTTTTTCAAGATTACCACATGCATGTAAAGTATAACCTTGAAAAACCATGGGGTACCCAAAACCCCAAAAAGTTTCGGCCAAATGGTGAAACCCACCATAAACCCGAAAAATTTTGGGTCTAATGAAGCATGCATTCGTATAAGCGGCACTTGATGCCATTGTTGGGTTTTAACAAGATTATCAAAGTGATAAAATCCCTATTTTACCAAAAACGCAGCGGATATAAAAGTTTTAAATCTTGTTAATATGATATGTATAAAACCAATTTTAAACATGCAAAACCCAAACCCGGATCCAAATACGAATTACACACTATCAAATACATGCATGTTACTACTACCTTTCAATATGACAAAACCGGGTGAAAGAGATGATGATTGAAAGGTAAGAACTTGAATATGGAAGCTCCTCAAGCTAGCATACCCCAAGCTTCAACAACACACCACTTCTAGCTAGGATTTGCACTTGAAATTTTCTTCTTCTTTTCTTATGTTGGATGAAAATACCCAAGAGAGGAAGAGAGAAAAGTTTACTTGGAAATTATGTGTATTATGTTAGAATGAAAGAGAAAGACTTGGTTTTATTTAAAGGCATCTTTCTCTCCACCAATAATAACCATTGCATGTCTCCACTCACCTTGCATGTCTCCACTCAAACATATAATAATATTACATTTGAAAGAGTTATTATCTTTTTCTTTTATAAAACTTTAAACATATATATATTTATATATCCATACATATATACTTTTATAAGTTTATAACTTATAACTTATAAAACCTATTATATGTTAAGAGACATGCTTGGTTATTATTATTCACATATTGTTATTTAACCAACTTAAATAACACTATGTAATGTTCTTTCATAAAACATAAATCATCCATATGATTTGTTTATTACACAAGTACATTTTATTTAGAAACCCCTTTCCAAATAACTCAAGTGTTAATATTCATTTGTTATGATCACATCATATATGAACGAATATTATCGGTGTTTGTCTAGCTTGTTATTGGGTATGACCCGACTTGGATCATAACGTACTAGCCACATCAATTTAATATGTCTCTTGGGTAGACCGAGTCCAACACTAACATCTTTTACAAACTAGGTGATACAATTAAACCTGTTCTTCAATCACTTTACTTCTAACTCAAATGCCCACGACATCAATCACCAATCAGATACGTAACGCACAGGAAATTACGTCTCATATCTGATTACCTGAAAAGCATGTTAAAACAGGTCAACTACGAATAGTTGGTGAGTTTCATAAGTTTTAACGAAATCAGTTCTGCGCACCATACAGTCATAGTTTGTATGTACACGCGTATGTAAAAATATGTATTTACGGTTGTATAAATATGTACAGCCATATCCTTGTGTGTGCATATGCACACATGTAGTTTTATAATATAAATTCGAAATTTCGGTAAAATCGTGATTGTTTGTTCGTACTACCTGTTTTCAATTTCCGTGTTTAACCAACCACTGTGGACCCCCTTTCTCCCACAACGGTTCCACATAAACTCAACCACTGTGGCCCCCCTTCCGCCCACAACGGTTCCGCGTTAACATCAACCACTGTGGTCCCCCCTTCCACCCACAATGATTCCATGTAAACTCAAACATTATATAGTGTACACGCAAATAATTAGTATATTCTACACATATTATTTCCTACGGCTAATCACATAGCATGTATATAGACACATATACACATATAGTATTTATTACGTATCACCAAATACTGTGGCTCCCCATCCACCCACAATACGCAAAATCACATTATTTTCTTAACATTCATGTCATAATTAAGTTAGTTCATTTAATAAGTTGCAGCAGAACTTGGCTCATAGACCATACTCAACTTTAGTTTATAAGTTGCAGCAGAACTTGGCTCATAGGTCATACTCAACTTTAGTTTAATAAGTTGCAGCAGAACTTGGCTCATAGGCCATACTCAACTTTAGTTTATAAGTTGCAGCAGAACTTGGCTCATAGGCCATACTCAACTTTAGTTTAGTAAGTTGCAGCAGAACTTGGCTCATAGGCCATACTCAACTTTAGTTTAGTAAGTTGCAGCAGAACTTGGCTCATAGGCCATACTCAACTTTAGTTTGTTACTATTGTGGCCCCCCTTCTGCCCACAACAGCCCAATAATCATCACAGACCACGTTATCCCCATGGCCATTACAGACCACATTGTCTCCCAAATTAGTTATGTTAACATTACATAACGTGTTTGTATAAACATGCTGTCACGTGTAATTTCATTATGTTTTGCAATTCGTATTATCTCCACTCAATATATCAATCAACGATAATAATCATCTTTCATCAGCACGTAGTCTGTCATTATGTTTGTAGGGACTTTTCATATATAAATGTTCAGATATTTTATATCCTGATCCGTGTTTAGATAAATAACGTGTATAAACATGCTTTCCACCCCAAAAGTTCGTAAAATAGTTTAAAGAGTGGGGTCATGAAACTCACGGTTTTGTAGGCACTCAGTGCGAGATCAACACGAGGTACGTTTCCCTTGCTATCACTTAGTCCCTATAGTCCATATTATAATAATATTAATATTTTAATATTATTATAATCTCAGTATTAAACTGAGCTGTATAACTAATCTGGGTATAGCTGGTACGCCCAGAAAGTGGTAATAGGCTTAGGCTGTGATGTTGTTTAATGTCTAATACTTAAAACTGAACTTGGCTCAGATTCCCGTTTTCCCAGCTGGGCCAAGTTGTTCGTTTACGCGTTCAGAAAACAGTTATAGGAAAATAAGCTTGGGTAAATGTATTGGTTAATAAAATGATTAAGTTATAAAGAAGGATCACATACTGGGGTACCGGATTAGCCTCGGGGTCCGTTTCCGTTTATTCAGTTTGATTTAAGAAGAAACGCGCACAATCTATCCGGATTGTCCAGGTTTTTCATAGAAAAGTTTGTTTTTACTTAATTAGTCCAAAAAAATGATTTTTGATCACTCTTGGTGTTTTGATATTCCCGCAGGTTCGTTAGTCGCGAACTTGCCGGTTTTTATAAAAACTGAATTTGTTTAATCTTTAAATTAGCATAATGAATTAACCGTTAATCATTAAATTATGAAAATTTATCCACTTATCAATTAAAATATGTAGATTTTTATAAAAATATTTCTGGAATTATTTACTGATTTAATAATTTATAAAAATTCATTTTATCAGCTATATTTCGCCTGAAAATCGTCTGTTTATCCCAAACAATTTCCAAAAATTCCAAAAAAATTCCTGGATACTCAAATCATGTCCCAAAACAACCTGTATCAATTACAGAATGTAAAAAGCCTGTTCAATATTCTTTTCGGCCCAAATTCGGCTATAAAAATTCGTATGAACGCATATGTACAAAACACCCTTAAACTTCTCCAAATGATCTCAAAATTCATATGTGATCAAAATACCTTAAATCTGAGTTCTCAGAAAAATTTCATAATTTTTGAAGTATTTTAGCTATTTTTCCCAAATAAACGTCCCAATTCGGTAATAAATTCGTCAAATATTCTCGAATGGTCAAACAATTACCAAATTTGAACAGGGACTCAATGACGTGGTCCCTGATGTCCCTGAAAAATTTCAAGGTCTAATAATATGCACATCACAACCTTAACCTAAACAGCCCGTAAGCGAGTGTTTCGGTATTACCTTAGCGGGTTTGGCTCGTTTCCGACTTTTTAATCAAGTTTTCAGGTTCTTGTGCTTCTAAGAAAGCTAGGTAAAAGTCCTATATCACAAACCAAGCAATTTTTCATCAACATAACAGCCCTTAACTTAGGGTTTCGGCTAGTGCACAAAAACGAACTTTTGAACCGTAAAAACACCGTTTCAACCCTTTCATCCGTGTTTATGGCCAAAAAACTATCAAAACAGGTTCCTTACCGTGTTTATGATCAAAACATGTTTATGGACCATTTTTAGGATTTTTACACGGTTTGGAATGATTTTTAGTAACCAAGACATGTTTTTATGGTATTAAACGACTTTAAACAAGTACAAAAGCTACTTATTTAAGCTCCTTACCTTAGGGTTTGAAGGTTTTCTGGCTGGAGCAGAACTTGTGTCCAGAATTCTCATGAAAAAGATATCACAAAATATCTTAGAACTTGTTTAAATATGAAAAGGGTTTAAGGGGGGAAAGTCTTCTTTGGCGGGCTGGGCTCGTTGGGTCCCCTTTTGGGCCCATTTGGCCCACTTTTCTCGATTTACATGCTCCGAACGTGAAATTCCGAGTCCAAATTTATTTCGGGTTCGGTTTCTGGCGACAAAAATATATCGGGTGCGACAAACGGAGCGAAAACGAGTGTTTTTCGGCTAGTTTTGTGTAAAATTATAAAAACATACTATACGTTTGTAAAAATCGAAAATATTTTCACGGATTGCTTAAAACATTTCAAATAAGTGTTTGGTAAGTCTTTTTCGGCTTAACGGATGATACAATGCTTGGTTTGTAACTATCTTTCGCGTTAAAATCTATAGCGGGTAGTTAAACGAGCATGTTTTCGTTTAACTTGTTTGCTATCGAACTAAGGCCATATTACTAATATTTTAGCTTGCATAGACCGTATATCGCTTATAGATAGCACCCTGGGATATCCGGACCATAACCAAACCCGTTTGGTTATTCGTTTGTTCGTTACGCAATAAGCGGTTAAACGCTTATTCGAGTTTGTAAGTACTAAGGTGTACTCGGTTTTGCCACAGATGTCACGCTTATTCGAGTTTGTAAATAGCCTATCAAAAGCTGTTGTTGAGTCACACTATAACAAGTTGCAAAAGAAAGACAAGTTGAAAAGGGTGCAACCTGAACCAACTACTGTATAATCAAGGGAAGCCCAGACTGAACAAAAACCACCTCTCAAGAAAATAAGGATCATTACATTAAGAGAAAAACAAAGGGATGAAACTCAAGAAACCTCAATCCCAGTGGAAGTCAAAGATGAACCAGTGGATGAACCAACAGATCCATGGGAAAATAATGAGATGATCCAAATTTTGAGAAATATCATGGTGAATCAAAAGGGAATGAATGAGAAAGTATTTGACAACTTGGGTAAAGCACAACTCAAGGAACTCTTCTTTATACAAAAGGCTGAATAGGAAGGAGTACTGCTGGAGGGTGTAAAACCAAGGAGTTTTATTGGAGGTAGGTTTGTACCGGCTGGACAACTACATGATGAAAGAATTATGGAGATGATAGCAAGGTTGTTTAGAGAGGGTAATGAAAATTTGACTGAGTTAATCAATTTGCCTGCTGAGAGGATTGTAGCAATGTATAGAAAAACTTTTGGAGTCACTGGGCCTACAAAACCAATGAAGTCAATACCAACCATGCCCTCTGCTTCAAGAATGCATGCCTCAACAAGCAGAGGAGATTCAAGCAGAGTAGGAACACAAAGAGAAATAAGACCACGATCTGATGTGGATCTACCCATGACTCTGTTCTATGACTCAGTCTCTCAATCTTTGAAAGTGATAATGCAGAGTAGACAGCTGAGAGACATTATATTCAGAGATGATTTTGCTTATTATACAAGGGAGAAATTGGAGTAAATGGCAACTCTTAATTTGTATGACTATCATGACAACAGGAAGTTGGTCGGAAGACAGCAAAATAGCTCTCAAAGTATCTCAGAAGTGAAGCTGAGAAGGGGTTCCCATCTCATGATCCAAAGAAGAAGTGGAACTTTACAAAGCATGAGAAGACAAGAAGAGCAACGAGGATGAGGAACATAAGAAACGCTGAGTATGACTTTGTCTCAAAAGTCAGAATCAATAATCCTATGTCTGATATGAACACATGCATCAGCATTGGATGAAGAATGACTCGTCCCAACTATGAAATCCAAAAGAATGGCAGAATTGCAATTATTGAATACAGGGAAAATGAAGGCCATTATGTTCTATGAAATTCAGATGGACTCATTTTTGGAATCATCAGAACTGATAAAGATCTGACCTTTTTGCATGAGGAAGATTTGAGGGATATTGTGGAAATGACCATTTCAGATAATCACCCTCATAATCGAATTTTGTCTATCTTTCAGCAAAGGGCAGGAACAGTCAGGGTTGAAAGAAGACAAGCAGCCTACAATGCACGAAGAAGATAATTCTTATAATAGGTTTTGCTTTGTAATGTCTACAGACATAATTTGAATATGTAGTAGTTTGACTTTTGATATGTAAAAGTTTGATTTTGATTTGATATTTATTTTGACTAAGTGTATGTAATCTTAGAAATGTTTTGGGACAGCTGAGGTGTTCCAATCTAGGGGGAGATTGTTGAGTCAAAGATTTGACCTAAAAGAAGTATAAGGAAGATTGGAATCTTCTCAACCTCCTCAGAAATAGCTAAGTACAAAACCGAGCACACTTGGACATCCGAACAGGGTTTTACTTGGCCGAGCATGATATTTTGCCTATCGTGCAGAGTTATCTTCATGAAATCTTCTTTATTGTATATCCGAGCAGGGTTCACTATATCTAAAAAGGTTGTTCTTCATGTCCGAGCACAGTTTGCTTACTAGCAAACCCTTGGTCAAACCAAGCTTTTGAAGCTAAGTACTTGGAAGATCTAGCAAGGTATTCATTAATAAACAGTGGTCCGAGCATGCTTGATGAAAGTTAATGAATTATCTAAAGACCCCATCGGGCAAGGTTCAACTTCGAGAAAGCTACAGTGTTACCAAGCACACATTGCTTTTCTAATAAGTTATTCTAATAGAAAAGAGTTGAAAGGATCTCAGAAGAACAAGTTTGCTCGTAGGACCGTATCGAACAAAGTTTGCTATGATCAAGAAGATTGAAGTCTGCTAGGTGAATATTTTCTTAGGAAAATACTCTAAGTAAGTCTACCCGGAGAACTGTTCCCGAGCACACTTCAAGATTACCAGGTCTACTCGTAAAGGACAAAATGGCACAAAGCCTACTCGGAGAAGACAAATGTTACAAAGTCTACCCGAAAGACCTGTTTTTACACTTAGTATAATTTTGAATATGTAATTTGATTATGTACCAATCATTAGAGTTTCTAGAAGGAATGACAGATGTCAGGAGGTGGCAGGCCTATAAATAGAATATTTTTGGGCACGCCTCCTACGGACGGATTTGCCACTTTACACTTTTCAGACCTTATAGAATATTCCTGATTGAGTGTGACGGCTGTCCTAGGTTATTACTAAAAATACATACCTTATAGATTAACATTTGTATGAATCATTTATATAAATGGAAATCTTTTGAGTGATTGTTTGTGTCTGTTACATTTATTAACCTCTTTAGCAACAAATTTGTTTGTTTCTGATTCCGCCGTTAACGAACAAATATCTTACCCAAATTAGCAACCCGTTATAACTCTCTTGTCGACACATTGATTGTGTGAGTTATGACTTTATTGTGAGTGTGAGCGTGAGCGATCCATACCCAGATTCAACGGGACCGACATACTTGCACGTGGTTCCCCCTGCACTCAGGACCATTTTGTTATGAGTGGAAAAGGGACCAACGATTCGAGTACGTTGATTGTTACTAACTGGAAATGAACCTTACTTGCGCTATTATTTCACAAGTTTCATGGAATTGTATGATTATTATATATTATATCAAACTTGTGTGAACTCACCAACTATTAATTTAGTGGACTTTATTTTATATATATGTTACATGAACGATTATTAGACGATGAAATTGAGAGAAGACATTAGAACCTAGGGTATATTAAATAAATGGACAACTTGTTGAATTGTTTTTACTGTTATTGTATTTCTTAATTTTCAAACTTGTGTATTTGATGTCTTTAATAAATTAATGATAATATTGTCACTTAATAGTGTCACGTGTGTTTTTAATAATCTGTGCGTCACACTCGGGCGTTTCCGCTTAGGCCGGGGTGTTACACAATCCATCAAGTTATGTGAGAGGGGTTTTTATAATTTATGTAGTGGTTTAGGGTGTTGTGAGTGAAGGAGATTGAAAATGTTATTATTTTTATAGTATATTTGAAAAGTTCATGTAGAACCTTATAAATTTTTTAATATATTTTGAAAGTGGTTGTGAGTGAATGGGAGAAAAATGTTATGATAAATGTATTAAAAAAAGTATTATTAAATTAAAAATGAGAGAAAAAATGTTGTGTATTTTAGTGTAATCTTGGATTTAAAGATAATAGATTGAATGTGAATGTTCTTACTCTGCAAGCATGAAGAAAACAATAGTGAACAAAATAAAGAGAAAGTAAAACTAAATATAAATATATAATAACAATTTTTTATAATTTTGAACTTATATATATATATATATATATATATATATATAGAGAGAGAGAGAGAGAGAGAATACATACATGTTCAAATATTGTATCACATGTTTCCCCATGTTGTGAAACTAATACCTGAAAACTCGATTTCCATCCGTATCAAAAAATCATACCTGAAAAAACAACAAAACTAATAATAAAGCAATACATTATTCATCAACAAATAGTCAAATTTAATAACTTTAAAGTTTGAAGCAAAAACGGGGGACTAACTTGTAACAAGCACAAAACATTGCTTTTGTAATGCTTAAAACCACACGATTGCATGAAAAATATTTTGTGTAAAATATCAACAACTTATATCTAAAATTGTTAACGATTATTCAAATATTTTGGACTAATTAACATGACTTGATGATAATTATACATTTTGCACTCTACCTATTATCATAAAATCTAACTTTAAAACAACATACACTAACTTAATCAAAACGCTAGAGTAGTAGAGAAAGTGTGTTATGTTTGTTGACGTGGATGCTCGACCTGCAAATTGGGAAAAATAGGAAAATTAGGGTTTTGAACCTGAAACATGATTTATATGATATATGACCTCGAAGTTAACAAAAAATATAAATAATACAAATGCTTAAGCATACCTGAGCAAGTTGATAATGCATAGTTCCGATTCCAACTCAAACTATAACTTATATGATTTTCACACAACAACAAATTTAAAACGGTAATCAATCTTACACAATAGTGTCACAAACACCATAAAATTAAACTAAACATAGCACAACTAACCTACTTAGCATTCTTTCTTGCAATCCTGAATATCAAAAACAAGATAAATCCATTTAACAAGTTTATGGGTGTTAAAATATTTGTTAGGTAGAAACTAACCTTGATTGGTGACAGGATCATTGACGAAACAATAGGTGACGACCTGGATCCATGTTCTCCTTTTCTTTCCATGCTCCTTCATTCCATCACAGTCGGACTAAGTCGTCCATGACTGCAGCATGCGCAATAGAGGCTGTTGAACACGCGTGTAGACCGGCGAACTCCAACAGCGACGCCTGTGATCCAAAGCGGTTGAGCTCGGCAGTCTTCAACGTAGAAGAAATTTGAGAGAGAAAACGGAGGATAAGCAGAGATAATTGAGAGCGTCTGAGCGGTTGTTTGAATTTCGAAATTTGAAATGGAATTAGGGTTTCATTGAACCAAGCTTTGTACATTGGAGCGTTAGGTTGTTGTACCTTGTGCTATGTAAATTATAAACTCTTAATTTTCAACTTCACTATCTCCTATATACATTATATATAGTAATAAATAGATATTTTAGTCATTTAGCATGTATATAACATGTCATTTAACTAAAATAATCAACTAGGATGCCAACTAATATCATTACCATTTATAAAATTAACAACAAAGTTACAAATGTAACTTCAAATGTTGTATTAAACTAGGTTTTAGATATTTATAAATTATAAAATTTTATATCTCATTATTTATATCTTATGAATCCATAAGTATGTTATTACGTATATTATTACATTTAAATTGTTGTTGTATCTTTTTAACTACTCGTATCCTAGATTTTCTTTCGAACGAAGAATTTCATTAACAAAGAAAAGAGGCCAAACAACCCGCTAACAAGAAGCTAGCGGGAGAGGCACACCAACCATACACAAATCAAAAGAGGAAAATTACAAATCAAGCATCTTCCATTTTTCTCAATCTATATTCCAACTCTTAGATCTACTTTTGAGCTAAAGGAAAGCCATTGATTTGACCTCGCCAATTATCTTTTCGATCTTAACAGGAGTATTGGAAAAGTTAAGCTCATTACGAGCACGCCATAGACTCCTACACGCAACCAAAACAATAGATTGCAACACATTTTTTCTTGCACGAGTTACCTGAAATATGCTTGTGGATGTTGAACAGATCGCCTATGGAAAAAACAAACAAAGGAGGGGATTTTACACCACATACTCAAATTATTCTATAACACCGACACCACATAACATCCCGTAACAAGTGATCCACATATTCCTCAGCGGATTGGCATATGCAGCAAAAATTTGGCCCGTGCAAAATTTTCCATTTAATCAGAGCATCAAAAGTTGGTAACCGGGCTAATATAATTCTCCAACCAAAAGTATTTAACTTCAACGAAAGCCAAGAATTCCACTACAAGATATTTGAAGCTAGAACGAGGTTGACAATGTAAAGGAGTCTTTTGACCGACGCCACCGTAAACGAATCCGTACCGTCTCCAAGCCACTGCCATCTGTCATTCTCACCCCCGAGCATATAAGAAAATAAAGATGTCGCTACATTGATAAAGTCATTAATCGCATCCCCATCCAGGTGTTGAGCCTTCCAATTCCAATGATCCAAGAGCAAGGCACCATTAGGAACAACACACCAACATTCTAGTTAAGAAGTAAATTAATAGAATAAGTGTAAAAATGAATTCATTTACGAATATATGAAATAATTTCCTACCACTTACTTCATCACACGTGTCTTGATAGTCAAACAGAGAAAACATCTAAAATAATAAGCACAGTTGTTGAAACCAAGTACTTCCAACTGTCCTGTTAGTTGTCCTTAGCCGACAGCTTTTCCTAATTATGGCAACATCGAAATCTCCGCTTTTCATGGGATAAAATAAAACTACCGATCTCGATCTGTCCACGAGTCTCAGCTACCTAGACTACCTATATTTATATTCCTTCCATGCATTAATTGTCTCCATCACATCCCACTATTATTTTGATTGATGCAAAAGAACACGATTCCATAAAACCAGGAGACCCAACACAAACCCACCCTTTAATTTCTTTCAGTAATGGCTCAGTCAACTATTGGGTCTTCCCATCTTGTCAAATCACCTGTAATCTTTATAGCCTTCTATTATTATATTATGTGTGCAGATAAGGTATTTGATGAAATGTCTTTCACTTACTGTTGTTTTGGTTTCTGGGTTAGGTGTTTGATTCCAAGTTGAAGGTTTTCGGAATTGAGCAGACACGAGTGGGGTTTTTGAGGACATCAAAGTAAGTGTTTTCTTACAAGTTTGTTTTCTTCAATTGTGTTTTGTGTTCATCATGATGGCTGGGTTAACGATACATTTTTGTTATGATCCAAAACAAGATTTATATTTTGCTAGCTGCAGATTGTGTTGCTTTGAATGCAAGTAAGAGTAACATAAATGCTTTTGAGATGCAATATATTTGCTTTTAAGGGAGTATCTGATGAAGGCTAAGTTATTAATAATATATATGATCATGTAATTGGTTGATTCATTATCTTGGATCATGATCTTAGAATGTCAATAACAACTGGTTTTCCAATCTTGAATGGATGTTATCTAAAGGCTTGCTCGAAGACGAAATAACCGAAACATAACCTGAATAACCATCGCAACCGAACTGAAATACCCGAAACCAATAAAAGACGAAATAATCGACAATTTGGTTTTATGTTTTTTAGAAAATTAGTTTTTTCGGTTCAGTTTCTGTTTTGCATCAACTAAAAACTAGAAAAACAAAACCAAACCAATCCGAGCGGTAAAAGACGAAATAATCGATTTTAAACAATTTATAAGAAATTGATAAATGGTGTAACCCAAAAATTAGAGGTCTAAAGCTGTAATAATGAGTAAATTATTAATAAACAAAAAATTTAGGCCCAAAGGTTCATGTCCAAATTATTTATTTAGAGCCATTTGTTTAAGCCAAATGGTGAAAACCGAAAAAGCCGAACCCATTGTAAAAACCGAAAAATGTAAAAGCAAAACAAACGGTTTTCAAAAACCAAAAACTGAAGTTTTTGTTTTTTTGGTTCGGTTTGAGCCCAAAACCGACCCAAAATGTTATGGGAAAACATGAAAATGTATGTGTTTAACTATTTCTGTTATGGTTTATTCTTCGTAATGATCTTAACTCTATCTAGACTCTATAAACTTCTTTCTTCATGGATGAGCTTAATTGGGTAAAAGTTGCAATAACAACTTGGTTCATGAGTTTCTGATTGAACTATCTGATGATTTATTTATAGGAAATACATATTATTACGCTAACAGACATCAATGCTTCCTTCGGGATTGAACCCAAGAGATAAGCGTGTATTTATTTTGGTTTATGTTATCCACAGGGCTAACTATTGCTTCACTTAACTAAAAAATACAGTTTATGTTTTCTTAAACAATCCACCTCACACATTTATAGGACCAATCTAGCATTGAAATTGCACGCATCAATGGACGGCCCCGCTCTGGTTCAAGAAACTAAAGAAACTACACCAAAACTTATCAAGAACTCCATTGATGGAAATGATTCATTCTCTGAGATAAAGAATAGATTCTTGAGTTTTAAAAAGCATAAATACTTGTAAGTGGCAAATATCTTTAACCGAAAACAGTACAAAGTTTGTTGCTTAAAACAACTTATTATTATTCTTGAACAGGGAAAACTTAGAGTGTTATCAAGGACTTGCTGAAGCACAAGCTCCAAAGGTGTTTACTGTTTATTTATTAGCTATTTTAATGTCTAGTCTTAATTAATTAGGCTTTTGATAACTGTTGTGTTTATCGATGATTGTATGAACAGTTTCTGGTGATTTCTTGTGCGGATTCAAGAGTTTGCCCCTCGTATATCCTAGGATTTGAACCTGGTGAAGCTTTTGTGGTCCGTAATGTGGGTAATCTTGTTCCACCTTTTGAGGTATTTTGTAATTCAGGCCATGTTTTTTCAGTTTTACTCATTTTTGTTTCTTTATTCTGGTAATATTTTGGAATGAGTTTGAAGCGTATCCTCTCCGGTGCATGTCATTATGTGTTATAATTTCATATGCAGAATGGACCGTGTGAAACAAATGCTGCACTTGAATTCTCTGTGACTGCTCTTGAAGTAAGTAAACTTTTCTAATGATAATATTCACATGCCCATTATTATTTTGTAGTTTGTTGATTTAAGTGATGTAGTTTATGATTATCATATTTATTTATATAACATTTGAAGTAATGAACATAAAAGTGTTTGCGAGTCAACATGACACATTTTGTCCTGCACTAAAACTACCCATTCAGACACTTTAGCTAATATGGCTCTTTCGCATAATTTTCACCTCCATTATTGTTACTATTATTTATTTATTTATTTATTTATTTATTTATTTATTTATTTATTTACTTTTTAATGTTAAAGGAGAGTATAAAACTAATTGCAGGTTGAAAACATACTGGTGACTGGACATAGCTGTTGTGGAGGCATCCGAGCCCTCATGAGCATGGAAGATGAAGAAAATTCAAGGTTCTACTTAAATGATATTATATCTATTTTTGTAATTCCCAGGTCTTTACAGTGTCATTTTGCTCTAAACGCGTATTAGACATATAATCTCATAAGTCTGCTTGCTTTACAGTAGCTTTATCAAGAACTGGGTCGTGGTAGGAAAAGCAGCAAAGTCAACCACAAAGGCTACCGCCTCTAACCTCAGTTTTGACCAGCAATGCAAACACTGTGAAAAGGTGCTTATCATTATGCAAACAAAAGTCAAGTTTGTATTTGACTTTTGACGTCTAACAACTAGAATTATAATCTTCGTTTGGTCCAAAATCATATCCATAGCCGAACTTTATGTTAATCAGAGAACGATAACCAATCAGTTATTATTGGTTGGTTGTGGTTAATCGGTTTTACATGATGATTCTATTCAGTTATGGGTTGGTTAACCGTGAACTTGATTTGGTAACGAAATGTTTGGGCCTGACTAAAATGGACCAAAACAATGTAAATGGGCCTGAAAATTTGGGCTCCACTTTTTTTTAATCCACTTAATAAATTGTTATCAGAAATTTAAGCTTAAATAATTTGAGTTTTACCATTTTACATTTGAATATATTAAATATCGGGTAGGTTTGGTTTAATCGGGGATGGAAATACAATTAACCATGACCGACCCACTAATTTAAGTTTTCAAGAAAAATCTAAACTGACCCATCAGTTTTTGGTTATGGTTTGGTTAATTGGAGAGCATAATTTAAACTTTATATTGAATGCTACTAGAAACATGGAGTTAAGTTTTGTAAAGGAAGTCGTATCAAATTTTGGAGTCAAATGTAGCTGCCTTGACTTTTTACTTGAATCTTCAAAAGTCAAAGTGATTGTTTCTGTATCTAAGAAATTGAATCTTTTGCAGGAATCAATAAATAATACATTGTTGAACTTGCTTACATACCCATGGGTCGAAGAACGGGTGGCAAAAGGCGTGCTTTCTCTCCATGGTGGTTACTACGATTTTGTGAATTGTACATATGAAAAGTGGACTCTTGATTACCAGAAGAGCAATTCAAAGCAGGAAACAGGTGAATATGCTATTAAAAACCGTGAGTTTTGGTCTTGATGGTCGTGCTGTTGTTATTCTTCTACGTGATATCATATGATTGTTGTTTGTACGGTATTATTGGATTGAATTAAACTATAGTGAAATATATGTATCCTTTATGTATCAAATAAATATGAAATGACTGTTTAATAGTTTATCAGATTTTTGCGAGAACAATGATATCGGGTTAATATAGTTCTGGGTGGGTTTTCACACATCTTTCCTTGCGTCTATTGTATGATTCTAGGTTTGGTCATATATGATCATCAGCATTTTCATCTGTCCTATGAATCTCTCTCTTTCACACGCGTTAGTAAAAAGTTACGAAACATGATGAAAATGTGGAATGGATTTGTATGTTGCAACCTTCCTTTATTATTACTTTATAACAGAGTTGGGGTCCAAAAAGGGTACTTCACACCCTTATGCACACATAAACACAATGTTACGTACCTAATTATGAAGACCCGACCCCCTACGATGCAAGACACGTTCACGTTGATGGACGAATGGGCTGTTGTAGATATGATTGTATAGTGGTCGTAATTGTTCAACGGAATGATTTAAGAGTTCCAATGGATATCGCGCAGGGTCGCATCAAGAGTCCAAGTGGCATAACACCAACATGATGGTTTGGTTCGTGACAGTTACGATGGTTATCATCAAAATGTCCCAATAATTCATTCGATGAGTTGTAACTCTTGACCAGTTGGTCTGAAGTAACCATGATTTGTTTAGATGAACCCACAAATATTAGAACTACAAATACATCAACTTTTGTCATAGGCAGGGCCGTCTCCGAAAATACAAAAAAAAAAAAACCAAGGCCCAGGACATGAAAAACAAAAGGCCCTAAAATACAAAACTATTATTTTTTACCATGATGATCTTCATCAACATGTGCATCTTCATGATCTTTATTGACACGCACGTACATCTTTTTCTTTTAAATTAGAACTTTGAGGTTGCTTTTGGAGAAACGTATGTATATTCGCATTCTTCTCGATTTGTTTATTTCTTAGTTCTTATTCTATTTTTCTCATTTTACGATTTTGACTACCGGATAAGTGTTTAAATTTAGGAGGCATAATATCTAAAAAAACAAATATTAATAAGGCTAATTAACTATCAGTAATCAGTTGTCCAACCTATAAATCATAAACTCATAAAAGTTAAAGTTAAAAAATATTAAATTATTTAACATGAAAACTTAAATTAAAAATGACAATAACCAACAGGAAATTAATATAACTAATAAGTTAATTACCTCATCTCCTCACCTCACAAGCGTTTGTGGTTCTCCTTTTTCTTGAAGAATGGACTGTGAATATCGAGTCACTTAACAACGAACCACAAATCAGTGACACATAAATTAATAGTTGGATGAAGGTCTCTGGACGCCGGAGCAAGCCAAACAAAAGATCTTAAAGTCGCCACTCGTCGTTCAGAAGTTCGATGGTCGGGAGTCGGGACCCTCGCTGTACATACGTTTCACAATCAAACACTGGTGTTATTTTGGATTTGTTAAACAAGTGGGCCTCTTAATACATATGGGCTTAAATACATATATATATATATATATATATAATTAAAATTTTATGGGCCCTTAAAAGGTAGTGGGCCTGGGGCTTGAGCCCTCCCTGCCCTCCCCATGGGCCGGGCCTGGTTATAGGTATGTAGATTATCGTCATTAATACTAGTAAGGTTTAAAGTAATACCCAGCTTCCCAGACTGACCCCTTTTTAGATTGATATCCCACAAAATACGGTTAAGTGCTATAATAAAAACAATAGAGCCGCGCCAGACAAGTGTACTTTGTTTCCGGTTAAGGCATACATGCTCATACCCCTCATAATATAACATCTCTCCTCTCGGTTTAATATCTGGACTAGCAAAAGATGTGCTAGTATCACTCTGCTCTCAGTATCACTCATAAGCAAATATTCATCCATTAAGCTGCTTTGACACAAATGCAAATCAAGAGGTATTAAAAGGGTTGTATCGGGGCCAGGTGTAAGGGTATGGAAGGGAAATAGTTAAGTAGCTCAAACGATCCGACCCGGCTTATTACAAAACATCTAAATAACAAAACTACTATACAAACTGATTAACTTATTACAAAACCTCTAAATACGCAAGGCTAACATACATACTGATTTTATCATTTTTTTAATCATAATAAACGAGATTCTTAATACTGGAATAACTACAAATACAAATACAAAAACAAAAACAAATACAAATACAAAGAAACCTATTAAGCCGGATCATATCGTAACATAATATCGGGGTTAATCAAATGAAAAATAGGTCCAAGAAATGTTTTCTAATGGAACCAACCGCCGCCCTTCACATTACCCCTACTCATATGTATAATGTATGAGGCCCAACCCCCCAGTACCCACACTATCGCTCATCCAGATGAGGCCTAACCTAATTGCCTCTATCACTTTTTCATTTTGCCAACTACGATCCCGTAATCCATGAGCATCGATGAAAGCACTCAGATGACATGTGTGTACTATATATTATATGTGCATTATGTATATTTAGGTCAACTCACACACGTACTAGATGAATAGGGTTGACGATATAAACATGTGTACATGTCCCCATGACTCGTTATCCCCGCCTAAACGACCCCATTTTCAACTTCTCGTTATGAAAACATTTGTGAGTAAGACTATTCAGAAGCTGAAAAACCAACCGTGACCAGAAAGCTATAACTTGGCATTAATGGCAATAATTAACAGTTAACAACTTTGGTTTCTGAACACTCTTCGAGGTACTATCGGGTTAAAATTTTCAAATTCCCCCCATCCCCACACTTGAGGTTTACATTGTCCCCAATGTTAGAATAATTAAACATTGTCCTCAAAGTTAAAATAGATAAAATGATTAATGTAACACCCCGCAACCGCAGCGGAAACGTAACCGGGGCGCCACAGACACCTCTGATATCAACCACATTGTTTATAAAGAAAACTGAATACATTAATATACTTCAAATTACATTATCTCATATTTCATTACCGTCTAGGTGATACACACATCATACAATACGATACATAATTCTATTTAATATAATGTATCGTAACATCCCGCACGCAAATCTTACACACATCAAGCACTTAAAACGTAAGCAATCACTTCATCTTAATCGTACCTGAAAAGCATGTGAGAAAACGGGTCAACTATGAATAGTTGGTGAGTTTCACAATTCGAGTAAACCATGATAAATCAATATCATAATATAATATTATCGATGTAATTATGTTGAGCCCACAAGTGAAACCTCTGACTATCCACATACAACCCCGTGGCATACTCCGCCCACGAACCTGCCCCAAACCGCTATGCCTAACATTACATAGGCTGGGAAACATCAGCAAATCCATGCCGGACCAGTTGGGTTTGTCAGACCAATAGTTTATTCACACTCTACCGGCTTTTAGCTAATCACTCGTGTTACGGGGCCTTACAATGTTAGCAACTCAGACAATCACCATCTTAGTACATTTCCGTACGATTCCCGTACAATAAAATATATATAAATACACGCAAATCCATGCGTTCAGTATGTACTTAAACATTTTAATAGTAACATGCTTTCCGCCCCGAGAAAATATTTAAAAACAATTCAGAAAAAGGGGCTCGTGAAACTCACCTTAGCACATGCAAGCAGGTAACAACAGTCATTATCAGTTAACACGTCCAATCTGTAATATGATCCCAACGATCGTTATTATACAATTATTGTTTATATAATCTTTAACCGTATCATTCGGTCACTCGGGGAACACCGTTACCCCAGTAATATAACCATTCTGGGAGCAGTGTTAACCCAAAAATAGGTTTCTGGACTCAGATTGTGATGTCGTATAATGTCCGATAGTCAAAATCACTATCGGCCCGTTTTCCCCGTTTTGCGTGCCTAGCACAGTTGTCCGTTTTTACGTTTCGAAAATGAGTATGGTCACACACGACTCGAAAATAGTTGTTGACTGATAAACTGATTAAGGTTATGAAAACAGAACAGGGTTTCGATGTCCCGATTAGCTACGGGATCCGTATCCGTTTTTAACGTACCAGAAACTATTAATCCTTATAAAAATTACCCAAATCATCCGAATTATTTTCGGATGGTTCGTTTTTACTCGATTTAATAAATAATATGAAAACAGCTTATTTTTAGGGTTTTCGTATACCAGTCAGCTCGTCTACCAGAACTTTGCTGGTTTACGCGTTTTATATTATAAAAGTTCACTTTTATTCTAAATAAATATCCGTTCATCCTCGGATCTTGAGATTTTGCACAAATAACATTTTGACAGTTTAGAATTTTATAAAAATATTTCCAAAATTTATTTTGTACTTAATATTTATTTATCCATTTTTAAAACTCATTTAAACACTAAATATGCCGTAAATACCAAACGACACCCGAAAAATCCCAAATTTTCCAGGATGGCCCCTGCCATACCATAAGTTCCCTGTAAAAATTTACAGATCCAGACTCACTTTCAATACTCTTTTTTATGCCAAAACCGAGCTAAAAACTCTAGAACTCGTTTATCCAGAAATCATACTTAGGGTTTTCCAAATGACCCGGAATTTTGTGTGTGACCTTTACATGACCTAAAAAGCTTATCTGAAATTTTTCAGAATTTTTTTTTTTTTTTTATGGTCTTTAACTATTTTTCACAATTTTTAGCCAAAATCTAGCATTAAATTCACCAAATATTCTATATTTATCCAAAAATTCACAGAAGTCATATTTTCATATGTTTATCATCCCTGAAAAATTTCGTGACCCAGCTCAAACTACATCACAATATGTCCAAACACATATACGAATTTATAAACCGAAATACCTTGCTCTTTCCGCTTTTACACGCCTAAATCTCGATTCTTCCGCCTTAGCTACAAACTAAACACAGAACCTAGTTTCGTCGGAATCGTTACAGTAGCAGTGCCAAAGATAGAGAGACCGGGAGAGATTTGAGATGAAAGAGGAGTTTGGTTTGTGAGTTTAGTTCTTGTAACAAAGAATTATACTATAGGAGATATGGAGCACATGACTCATGTTAAAACATCACCATTCAAAGGATGATCATTGAGTAATTGTTGAACATAAATCAAAGAAATGATGTGTATATATATGGAGGGGATCGGCCGAGAGTGGTATGTGAGAAAGAGAGTTGTTGTTTGTTGGGTGAAGTTTTACATTTGTGCTTTCTTACATAATAGAATAAGAAATACTAGTGAATGCATAAAATATCTAGGAACTTGGATATGAAAATACAGTGTGAAAATAACCAAATGAATAAAAATAAGTAAAAGGGATGGTGGGTTGGTTGGAGCCAGCGGATAAGAAGAGTGAGGAGAGGGGTTTTGTTTGGTAAGGTAGTGGATGTGATGATGATTATATCTTTTAATTAATATGTTCTTGTTCAAATGTTTTCAAGTCTTGTTTATATAAATGGATGGAAACATGTTTCCTTATTTTAATAATCATAGATGGGTTTGAGTGTCTTTTGAAACAAGATCAAATCATTTGAGTGATGAAAGATTGGTTGGCAAAAATAAAAGCATGGGATGGGAGTGATAAGAGTAGAAGTCAACAGGGGGAAATCTATGAGTACGATTGTTTTTGGTGGTACATGAAAATTATAATTATTTGATCAACCTTGTGTGTATTAGAAATTTTCTATATATCTTGTGAGGTTTGAAATTAGTGATTAAAGGAAATGTGTGTGTTGTTTTCCTTTAGCAGGTCACGCAACAAAGTAAAGAGCATTTCTTTTTATTTATTTATTTTTCTTTCATTATTGTCTTTCTTTCCCTTAATATCATGTTCAAACCCTCTTACGTTTATGCATCGGTTAGTATAATGAAGAATAGGATCCTTAAAAATATATAATTAATGCTTGTATGATTATGTACCGTCAATATTTCACGAAGTACGTGCGTTTAAGATAATGATAGACACGCTCGAATAATCAATTCATATTTTCCATTGATGTATTATAAATTAATATAAAATATGTTTGTATAATATAGAATTTGAACCTTTTAGGTTCGTTAAATAAGTTCGAGTTGTTTAAACAAGTCATCACCAACGTTCGTACCCACTGGATAAAATGAAAAGTTCGAGTAATTTTTAAAATTACTTAGATGCAATGTATCCGTGCACATGGGCTTATGTTAGACTCGTTGTTATTATCTTAACAAATTTAATCACGCGGGAATTAATGTTAAGAAATCATGATTAAGCATTGTACGAAAATGACTTTATTTATGGGGTGTCACATTCTCCCCATGTTATTAGAATTTCGTCCCGAAATTCAGTTGAGGTTAAGTTCTTTAAACGAACCATGAAGATGTCCTTTGATGGAATGTGTCGTTGGAATTAAATGGAAGGATTTATATGCCTATGAAGAATGAATCACATAATTTAACTGTTTACATGCAGGTCACTAAGGTCCGTGGTTTGGCGAATTCTTAATGATTACATTCCAAGGAATACAGTTACTAGATTACAGAAATGATTTGGGTTCTAAAACTACACCAATGGCATGACATGGTGCTTCGTATATTTCTTTTTATGACAAGGGAGACGCCAATGAAAGTGGTCTGGCTAGGAGAAAGAATAGTTTAAACTATTATCCTGACTGAGGAGTTAGTAGGCAAGACTGTAATTATATAAAATGGTCGGGCGCTAGTGGTGAAACGCTGTTTTTGCAACGTCCTCCTCTTGGATTTTTCATTTGGTGATAACTATATCTAAGATCAATTTTCTAAAAATAAATCGGCCATTGCAGTTGGTTAAACAGATCATTTACTTCGAAGAAGTGAATACCTATTCTTGATTGTCACTTTATTCAATTCTCCCTAATCAATACATATCCTAACACTTCCGTCCTTCATTTCCCAAATAACACTGGTGCACCCCATGGTGACTAACTAGGTCGTATAAAACCTTATCCAATAATTCTTGCATTTCAGTTGGTGCAAGTTGGTAAGATACTTTAGCAATAGGATATGCTCCTGGTATTAGATCGATACGAATTTCAACTTGTCATGCTGGTGGTATTCCAGGCAGTTTTTTTTTTTTTTTTTTTTTTTTTTTTTTTTTTTTTTTTTGGGAAAACTTCTGGATATTTACGTATCACCGGAACATCTTCTATATGTTTTCTTTTAAATCTGTGGCAATCACGTTTGTTAAATACACCACGTCTTCTTGACGTAAATATTATAACATCTCAAGATGAGATTAGAGTGGTAACATAATACCGTACACTTTTCTCTGTATCTAATCGCTTCATCGTTCGAAAGAGAGCTTCTAATCATCTTCTTTTCATATTTGATTTCAGCTTCATGTTGAGTTAGCCAATCCATGTTAACTATTACGTCAAAACTTCTTAACTTTACTGGTTGTAGGTCAATAAGGAAAGGTTAATCGTTCAGAATAATAGGACAATACCGAACAATTTAGTTAACCATTAGGGATTTACCGTTAGCGATTCTACAGTATAGGGTTCTATAGTTTCACTAATCGGTATCTTTCCAAATGGTAGGAGGTTAACAAGAACTAACTTCTATCGGCGACCGTAAAAATATCACTGAAGCCTATTGATTAAAACTACAACATACTTAATACCACCTTTGGATCATGACGTGCTTTATTCGAATTACTCACAAAAGCACGGCTCCTTGCTTGATCAGAGGTTGATGCTTGTCATGAGGTTCGTCTTCCAACGACACCTTGGTTCAACTTTGGGCAATTTCTCTTGCAACGTTCTGTACTGCCACATTCATAGCAAGTACAACTGTTTGGCATAATTTGATTTCTTTGGATGGATTGTTATTGAAGCTGTTGGGTTCGGAGTGGTTGTACACGAATGGGTTGGGGTTGCCGGTTCACATGGCTTCAATTGGTTCTACAATTGGGGCATTACGTCCATCTTTACCACACCTGTGGCCTACTATCACTCGACATTCTTCTTCCTGCCAATAACCATATTTTCCACATTTAGGGAAGGACCCTTCATGCGGTTCATGTTTTCACACCAGAACTAGTCTTAGTATAATTCTGGGTTGTAGGACATACCTACTTATTCAAAAGCCTATCTTGCACTATACCTTTATCATTTCTCTTCTTTAACACTCGACGTCTCACCTAACGTCCTTCCAGTCCGCTTCCCATAGAGTCAAATATATCAATGCTGGCTTGTGACACAACCCTTCCAAAGGTTGTATATTTTACAGGATTGACTATACTCCTTATCGATGGAGTTAGTCCCCAATATAGCGCTCACTTCGCTTTGTTTCAGGAGTAATTAGCCATGTTACCAGACATGACAATTCCTTCAAACGATTAGCGTGTTCTAAGTGATCAGCACACAACATTTCTATCTTCCATAGCTCAGTTTCCAATCTCTGAACTTAATTACTCGAATAAAAGTGCTCTAGCACAAGAATTTTAAATTCTGACCATATCATCTGAGTAATAATTTTCTAACTATAATTTTGTACCATCGTGTTCCATCACGATACAACATAATCTACCAACATATCTGTAGCATCTTTCACTACACAATGTTCTAGACTCTTACCAATATCCTTAACCATTTCGATCTTTTCTATCCACTCGCTAATCTATTCCTCCCTTTACCATCAGTAAACTATTAATAATTTCCTTAACACAACCAACAAACATATCCTTCATACCGGATCTAATTCATTACGACTACCATTCATGTTTAGTTTATAACTAATACTTGTAGTCATAATAGTATTCGGTGGGACATTATCACTCTTAGTAATAACTCTAAGAATTGAAATATTCATATTCATGTGATTGCTCGATCTATAATTCCGCGATCACATTTGCATCAACACTAGCAGTGATCTGTGATACGACATTCGGTATCATCATCTGCTATCTTTGAGCAACAAACTGAATCATATCAATCTCCATAATTGGAGTTACTCTTTTTATGTCATTCTGCCGTACCCATCCCGTACGCAGTAATCAATACTAATCTCACCGTATAACTCGTTACCAGCTCAATCATAACAGCAGGTACACATACACACCAAATATTATCATACATATTACACATACTAGTATCTAGTATATATGTCCCACAAATATAATAACATATGGACTTAACCTGACGTCGGTTAACGTTTAAATATGTTTCATTACCCTTGTCACCAACTGACATATAGATCTTTCTCAACAAAGATTAATGTTTAATATGCTTGATTTCAATATCCTTCTGCATGTCAGCATAACCGATACATGCTCACCGTGAGCACCAAACGATTACGTACCACGGAGTTATAATATCCGTGTCTATTTGTATATCCGGCATACACGGTATACCACCTACGAACGAACAACCAACTATGCTATAATGATTCCAACACCTCTTTGTGTATGGGTAATCATTCTATTCGAGTATACATGGGTATAGGCATCTAACGGATGTAAGGATAACATAGGGAGTTGCAAGGTTCAAGGTAATCGCGCAACCCATGTTGCCTTCAAATATTATCAATTACTATTATGGGAAACTCTATCACTTGCTCAGTCAATGTCCTCAGGCGTTCTAGGTTCGCTAAAATCGGTAATTCTCGATCTGGAGGTGGTATATCTCATATGTTTGAGAGTGAGAAATACACATATATATTTCTATATATTATTTTTATCTGCTCATTTATTATCAAATTTATTATTATCATTATTATTATTTTTTTATTTTATTTTATTTTATTTTATTTATTTATTTTTATCTTAATCGAATAAGAATGGGCTCAGGTACAGGTCCGTCCGTACGTGAGGGTCGGCGGTTCGGGTGAACATAGGGGGTTATTAGGATATACGGTACCGGTATTGGTAGGGTAAGGGATTTATCAATTTTGGTTGGGAGTGACGGTTACTAGATATTTCTGGTTAATGTCAAACGGGAGATCTAACTTGGTACTATCATAACTATGGCCCGATAAGTCAGACTTATCATCAACCGATGCTCTAGAAATTTCAGCATCCTCGGTACTTTTATTATTTCATCCCCCGGTTCCTTATCCGGGTCCTATTTCTCAATACATGTACCCACAAGATATGTGCATATATATATACACACATTAGCACGCATAAATAATATTATATACTTTACACATATGTTTTCATTTTTACCTATTAATGTACCCAGTGACTTCCCCTGAATTCCCTCGTGCAGACAAGTCTGTTATTATTTTCCGGACCATAATAACTCACTTGTCCGACCGAGTTCATCCCGATACTCGTCACCATATATTATTAGTTGATATTCAGTTTCAATAATACTTGAGCCTCCGGTTATATTTTAGGTATATTTTAAAGACATCATAAATCTTTATAACCAATGGCTCTGATACCAACTTCTGTAACACCCCGCAACCGCAGCGGAAACGTAACCGGGGCGCCACAGACACCTCTGATATCAACCACATTGTTTATAAAGAAAACTTCTGATACCAACTTCTGTAACACCCCGCAACCGCAGTGGAAACGTAACCGGGGCGCCACAGACACCTCTTATATCAACCACATTGTTTATAAAGAAAACTGAATACATTAATATACTTCAAATTACATTATCTCATATTTCATTACCGTCTAGGTGATACACACATCATACAATACGATACATAATTCTATTTAATATAATGTATCGTAACATCCCGCCCGCAAATCTTACACACATCAAGCACTTAGAACGTAAGCAATCACTTCATCTTAATCGTACTTGAAAAGCATGTGAGAAAACGGGTCAACTACGAATAGTTGGTGAGTTTCACAATTCGAGTAAAACATGATAAATCAATATCATAATATAATATTATCGATTTAATTATGCTGAGCCCACAGGTGAAACCTCTGACTATCCACATACAACCCCGTGGCATACTCCGTCCACGAACCTGCCCCAAACCGCTATGCCTAACATTACATAGCAAATTAAATAACAACAAAATAAACATGTGCAACTGGCTGGGAAACATCAGAAAATCCATTCCGGACCAGTTGGGTTTGTCAGACCAATAGTACTATTCACACTCTACCGGCTTTTAGCTAATCACTCGTGTTACGGGGCCTTACAATGTTAGCAACTCAGACAATCACCATCTCAGTACATTTCCGTACGATTCCCGTACAATAAAATATATATAAATACACTCAAATCCATTCATTCAGTATGTACTTAAACATTTTAATAGTAACATGCTTTCCGCCCCGAGAAAATATTTAAAAACAATTCAGAAAAAGGGGCTCGTGAAACTCACCTTAGCACATGCAAGCAGGTAACAACAGTCATTATCAGTTAACACGTCCAATCTGTAATATGATCCCTACGATCGTTATTATACAATTATTGTTTATATAATCTTTAACCGTATCATTCGGTCACTCGGGGAACACCGTTACCCCAGTAATATAACCATTCTGGGAGCAGTGTTAACCCAAAAATAGGTTTCTGGACTCAGATTGTGATGTCGTATAATGTCCGATAGTCAAAATCACTATCGGCCCGTTTTCCCCGTTTTGCGTGCCTAGCACAGTTGTCCGTTTTTACGTTTCGAAAATGAGTATGGTCACACACGACTCGAAAATAGTTGTTGACTGATAAACTGATTAAGGTTATGAAAACAAAACAGGGTTTCGATGTCCCGATTAGCTACGGGATCCGTATCCGTTTTTAACGTACCAGAAACTATTAATCCTTATAAAAATTACCCAAATCATCCGAATTATTTTCGGATGGTTCGTTTTTACTCGATTTAATAAATAATATGAAAACAGCTTATTTTTAGGGTTTTCGTATACCAGTCAGCTCGTCTACCCGAACTTTGCTGGTTTACGCGTTTTATATTATAAAAGTTCACTTTTATTCCAAATAAATATCCGTTCATCCTCGGATCTTGAGATTTTGCACAAATAACATTTTGACAGTTTAGAATTTTATAAAAATATTTCCAAAATTTATTTTGTACTTAATATTTATTTATCCATTTTTAAAACTCATTTAAACACTAAATATGCCGTAAATACCAAACGACACCCGAAAAATCCCAAATTTTCCAGGATGGCCCCTGCCATACCATAAGTTCCCTGTAAAAATTTACAGATCCAGACTCACTTTCAATACTCTTTTTTATGCCAAAACCGAGCTAAAAACTCTAGAACTCGTTTATCCAGAAATCATACTTAGGGTTTTCCAAATGACCCGAAATTTTGTGTGTGACCTTTACAAGACCTAAAAAGCTTATCTGAAATTTTTCAGAATTTTTTTTTTATGGTCTTTAACTATTTTTCACAATTTTTAGTCAAAATCTAGCATTAAATTCACCAAATATTCTATATTTATCCAAAAATTACCAAAAATTTACAGAAGTCATATTTTCATATGTTTATCATCCCTGAAAAATTTCGTGACCCAGCTCAAACTACATCACAATCTGTCCAAACACATATACGAATTTATAAACCGAAATACCTTGCTCTTTCCGCTTTTACACGCCTAAATCTCGATTCTTCCGCCTTAGCTACAAACTAAACACAGAACCTAGTTTCGTCAGAATCGTTACAGTAGCAGTGCCAAAGATAGAGAGACAGGGAGAGATTTGAGATGAAAGAGGAGTTTGGTTTGTGAGTTTAGTTCTTGTAACAAAGAATTATACTATAGGAGATATGGAGCACATGACTCATGTTAAAACATCACCATTCAAAGGATGATCATTGAGTAATTGTTGAACATAAATCAAAGAAATGATGTGTATATATATGGAGGGGATCGGCCGAGAGTGGTATGTGAGAAAGAGAGTTGTTGTTTGTTGGGTGAAGTTTTACATTTGTGCTTTCTTACATAATAGAATAAGAAATACTAGTGAATGCATAAAATATCTAGGAACTTGGATATGAAAATACAGTGTGAAAATAACCAAATGAATAAAAATAAGTAAAAGGGATGGTGGGTTGGTTGGAGCCAGCAGATAAGAAGGGTGAGGAGAGGGGTTTTGTTTGGTAAGGTAGTGGATGTGATGATGATTATACTTTAATTAATATGTTCTTGTTCAAATGTTTTCAAGTCTTGTTTATATAAATGGATGGAAACATGTTTCCTTATTTTAATAATCATAGATGGGTTTGAGTGTCTTTTGAAACAAGATCAAATCATTTGAGTGATGAAAGATTGGTTGGCAAAAATAAAAGCATGGGATGGGAGTGATAAGAGTAGAAGTCAACAGGGGGAAATCTATGAGTACGATTGTTTTTGGTGGTACATGAAAATTATAATTATTTGATTAACCTTGTGTGTATTAGAAATTTTCTATATATCTTGTGAGGTTTGAAATTAGTGATTAAAGGAAATGTGTGTGTTGTTTTCCTTTAGCAGGTCAAGCAACAAAGTAAAGAGCATTTCTTTTTATTTATTTATTTTTCTTTCATTATTGTCTTTCTTTCCCTTAATATCATGTTCAAACCCTCTTACGTTTATGCATCGGTTAGTATAATGAAGAATAGGATCCTTAAAAATATATAATTAATGCTTGTATGATTATGTACCGTCAATATTTCACGAAGTACGTGCGTTTAAGATAATGATAGACACGCTCGAATAATCAATTCATATTTTCCGTTGATGTATTATAAATTAATATAAAATATGTTTGTATAATATAGAATTTGAACCTTTTAGGTTCGTTAAATAAGTTCGAGTTGTTTAAACAAGTCATCACCAACGTTCGTACCCACTGGATAAAATGAAAAGTTCGAGTAATTTTTAAAATTACTTAGATGCAATGTATCGTGCACATGGGCTTATGTTAGACTCGTTGTTATTATCTTAACAAATTTAATCAAGCGGGAATTAATGTTAAGAAATCATGATTAAGCATTGTACGAAAATGACTTTATTTATGGGGTGTCACAATTAATGAACATTTTAGGGACGGGGTTGAAATTGACCTTTTGGCTGTTAAGCAATTTTAAAATTCGGGTCTCAAATGTAGCGGTTCAACTAGCAATTATACAATTATTCTATTAACATTTAAAGTAATAAAAACTAAATAAATTATGAAACTGAAATCACATGATATCACCGGGACTGGAAGAGGACCAGTCGGCTCGCAACTCTCATAAACACTCGTATACTCTCGTCTCATCAAATTACCAAACTGACAATCGAACCTGCAAAATCTCGAGACGTGTAGAAGCAAGCTTCTCACAAGTGTAAGACATAGGTCTTTTAAGAGTTATGAAAATGATTTTCTGTTAATTTTTTTAAAACAAATACCGAGCCGAATTAAGTCGTTTCATAATAAATTTTGTTAAATTAGTTAAAAACGTTAAAAGACCTAACTTACTTTCGTAGGAATCACGATTGCATTTAGCGTATGCAACAAGCCCTTTAAACCTCCAGGTAGCCCGGGAGGACGAGTGGGGTCTCGTGAGGGCTTATAGTGAACTACACCCACAAAGTTCGGTTACAACAAAATATACAAATAAATGAAACACAACAGCAGTCAAAAGATATATAAACATATACACCCAACCAATTACCCATACAATATTCCCAATAATATAATATTAATATAATACAGACCACGGGAATAAAAACAAAATAAAGTTAAAAAAAAAGGTAACCAAAAGCTACTGTGCTGGTGGATTATCCTCTGCATCATCCTACGGGTCCACCGGCTGCTCCAATGTAATAATCAATGACTGTGAGAGTGGTACCTGTGAAGCAAAAAATTACAAACGAAAATATTCATCATGGCGGGCCAGGTGGGCCCATGTCTCCTCTCTGTCTGCTCTAGCCTCCTCCCTCTCTGCCCGAACCTCTGCCAATATCTTCTAACAGATCGTCTCGAGTGTGCCTGGCTGCTGCGGCTGCTGAGGTGGTGGCTGTGATGATGATGATGATGCCTCTCTCAGTAGATGCTGCTGTTGAGGGCGCTCCATGCGTGGGATCCAAATGTGCTGGCGATGAGTCGGAATCCCCCGCTGCATAACCCTCCGGCGGTTGTACCTGTGGGCCCTCTTGGACCGAGATGAGCCGCGGTGGATCGTCCATCTCAAAGATCCTGGCTCTCCGAGCATCTGCCAAATCAAACGTCACTGTGGGCGGTCCAGGTGTGAAGTATGTAAATGGATATATGTCAAAAACCCCCAGACTCCTCGCAATCCTCGTAATATACGGCCCCAAGGATAACTGGGCCATCTCCCCCTGTAAAATCCGGACTCTGGCGAACGATGTGAGGAGCAGCATCGCGATGTTGGCCTCCCTACCAGTGATGATAGACAGGAGGCACAACAAATCGAAGTTGCTACACTTATCGTGGCCCGAATGACGGCCAACGATAGTGTAAGCAACAATGCGGTGTAAGTATCGATGGACGGGGCCCCGAATAGAGGATGTCACTACAGCAATAGAGTGGGCCCCATCCGCGATCTGCTCCCAAAACTGATCCAAATCAGGCTCCGTGAGCCAAAACTGTCGGCCACGCTACTGATGCGTCGTATAACCGCGAAAGCTCTGTAGGAACGTGGGAGTCTAAACATACTCCCGCGTATAGAAGCCAGTCGCGACAACGAAATCGGGAACCGACATCTCATACACGTGTCATCCAAGCGAGAACGACACGACATGTGGCTCGTCAAAATCGGGGGCCGTGTATGTGAACGTCGAGTAAAACACGAATGTGAGCTCGACATATGATATCGAGTCACACTCGAGTATGGCCAACCACCGATCCGACATCAAACCTTGGAGCCTGTCCTCCGCCTTTAACGTACCCAATAAACCCCAATCAAAGGTCCTCATACCCAATAGTTGTATACCTCTAATGCGCATATACCTGGTGTACTCCTTGGACGTAATCATAAATCTGAGCACTTGATGCTGCGTGCGGCGTCCGTCACCCACGATATCCATTCGCTCGACGACTTGAATAATCGGCACCTCCTCACCATCGTACCGTATGGTGCGGGGCCCAGTCCTCTCTCTTCCGTCGTGAAGACTCTGGAGCATCATACATATCTGCAAAAATGAAACATGCAAGTTAGATATGTCAACGGTCAATGTGGGGATGACCGTATAGCATTTCGGTCGCGGTCGTCCCACATAATAAAATAATATTAAAATAATATAAAAATAATAAAATAAAATAAATAAAGACGAAAAATTCGGGGACAACCTGTGCGTATTTCTCAAAACCAGATTGTCCCGCCCGAATGGAGATTGAGTAAGGGCGGGTAATCAATTTGCAATTTAAAATCCCAATTCAAACTAGCAAGGTATTCCCGAGACTCGACTAACAAACTCACAATCAGACTCAACTAGAAACAAGCAGACACTATTAACAAACCGACACAACCAGATAAAACAAAACAACACAAACCAACTGACTCGAACAACCAAAAAAACTGACAAACTGACTCGAATAATGTGCAGACAAACCCAAAAACTGTTGGCGACAAACAATTAGATGATAAATTGGGTTTTTCAAATAGAATATTAATGAAATGTAAATAAATTAAGTTCAAAATAATCGTTTCGAATCGAACAAACACTATCAATTAATTAAGAATAGTAAACTAATTATTTGAAATTTTGAACTTTGAAAATCCGTTTTGCAACATAGTCACATTTAAGTAGAAACCGACATCTCAGAATAACCAAACACCCGGCAACCCAACTCATAAGAGTTACACATCCGCTACCCGACAACCAAAGTTTAGAACTAACTTACCGACCCGAAAATCCCTCAACGTAATCACGGCCGAATAAAATAATAATATAATAATCACATACCTCAATATCGGTTAACTGGAGAATAAAAATAACAGTGGACGGCGTACAACGGTGACGGTGGTGATGGTGGGTGATAGGGTGGCCTGCGGTGGATGGGTGGTGGTGACTAGGGTTTCCGGTGGAGGGGGTTACGGGTTATGATGGTGATAGGTGATGGAGACAGTGGTGTTGGTTGTTGTGATTGTGATGGTGGGAGGGAACTAGGGATGAGCAAAATCGGGACCGATTTGGTACCGTCGGTACCGAATCGGTACCATGGTTTTAAGTTTCGGGATCGGTACGGTACCGGTATTTCCCGATTTTTTACCCTCGGTACCGGTACTATCCCGATACCGGTACCGTACCGGTACCGAACCGAATATTTCAGTACCGGTACCGGTACCAAGAATTTCCAATTTTCGGGGTTTGGGAAAATCGGGATCGGTACCGGTCGGTAACGGTACCATCCCATGCTCATCCCTAGAGGGAACAGAGTGGATAGGGTGGACGAAGGTGATGGTGTGTGGTGGTGATAAGTGAATGGTGGTAGAAGGAGGACGGTGGAGGTGGTTATTGGTGATGGTGGTGGACGACGGTGGTAAGGAGAGGGAGGGGAGGTTGCCGGAAAACAGAAGAGGGAGAAAGAAGAAGACGCCGGGAAGAATAAGAGAGGAAGAAGAAGAAGAATGGTCATATATAAACTGATTCTGACGGAGATCCACGACCCAACGCGATACGCGATGGGTCAAATGGGTGGCGATCGCGTATCGCCACCCAATTTGATATCAATTAGGGTTTGAACCCCGTCGAGATACGCGAAGGGGTGTTTGGACGTCATCGCGTATCGCGATGACGCCATAAGTCTGGGATGCCTAACCTCCATCGCGATACGCGATGGAGGTCATTACAAGCCCATCGCGTATCGCGATGGACTCTGATAATAGAATCAAAATTTTGCAAAAACGCACCTTTTGGCATCCCGACATCACCCTGTACACGTGTAAAACTCAAAACACCTTGACATACATGGAATGATGTCACACCCCAACCTACGACAGAAATGTCGGGGCGTGAACTGATTGTCACAGCTCACAAGGTTACTATCATGAAATTATAAAGCGACAATATCTAATTAATTTATTTACTATCAAACAACATTCATATACAACAAAAATAAAGAAAATTAAAAATACAAAACCAACTATTCTTGTATATGTTTTATCCTAAAGTCATCTCTATGTGAGCTTCAGTTAGATAAGCAATCCAAATCTATAACCTGCAAATGCGTACAAAATATATGTTTGTCAACAACACATGTTGAGTGAGTAGATCACCAGTTTTGACACAAACAAAAATGGTAATAACACATAATGATATAAGTGAATAAAAAAATGGCAAAACTGTTATCTGTGAGTATAAATAATTAAACCGTAGCACATACATAAACAATCAACCATAAAGAAAGGGCTAAACAATTGCCATGCGAATGGGCAGTGGTTACCAACAATGAGGTGTCGGTGAAACCATTGCCAATGTGATCGGGCTCCGGCTACTACGACGGTCGTATGATCATACTATAATGAGATTATGTTGGACCTCTCCGAATGCTATTCAAGTAAGCAAGTAAGCAAATAGCAAGTAACAGGCAATCATTCAATTGATACACAGCACAAAGATCATAGTTTGTGTTTGAGAAATAATAAGATAAATAATATGATAAATGGTACGCAAGTGTCCCCAAAACATTTGAAAACAAGTAAAATAGGGGAGTGATTAATCACCTGATCGGATGAACGATAGATAAATGATGATGATGATGATGATGTGAGAGAGATAAATCCTTCGAGATATACCGTCAAAGATTCCTAGTTAGATAATAATAATATAAATTAATTATAAAAGATATACACGATTTGATGAGTTAAGATATCGGTGTGATTTGAGTTATGATTGAGATTAAGATGTTTATTAATTGATCGATTAATCTTTACGGTCATTGTTATTAATAGTTTTATTAATTATAAATTTCCCAATACTTACCCATGATATAATATTAAATACTTAAATATAAACTAAGATATACTTTTAGTTATTATTTGAATAAAGTATTAATATATAAATAAATAGATAATCATAATAATGTGTAATTATTTAAATATAATATGTAGCAAGATATAAATATTTTGATTAAATCTTTTAACGAGACTGAATTGTAAACAACTATTTAACATTTTTAATTATAATTATATTTGTTATATTTTTGTAAGAATAAATACATAGATTTTTATATATACACATAGTTAAAAGGATGACAATCGACGAGGAAACACCAATAATGCTATCGGGTTTAAATAAGTTAAAGTTTATTATTAATATATATTTACAATACCTACGTATATATAAATATATAGACATACATACATGTGTGTGTATGTATATATATATACACACACGAACACTTAACGAGATTAATTGAGAAAACGTGAATTAACAAGGGTTGGTTATTAAAAATACAATTTATTTTATATCAAATACTATCTATAAACAATAAATATATAATTAAAACCAATTAAAACCCAAAAATAGCAAAAAGATGGGGATGGCCAGACTCGAACCTGCGACGTTTGGCAGGCTCAGCACTTAACAGTAACACACAACCACCATGCCGAGCGACTAGGCTGTTTATGACGCGAAAACGATTTTATATATGTTAACCCGTAAAACCCAAAATCAATTGATAAACCCTAAATATGCAAATCAATCATCTGTTATGATTTGTAAATTAAACTTAGGGTTAATGATTATTGAGTATAAGCGAACATGTTTCATATATCAATTACCTGTTTACGCTACGAACTGACGACGAACGACGAGACGAACAGCCGACGGCTATGGACACAACGGACTGAGGGTTACGACCAAAATCAATGTAATTCAGTTTATGGGTTTGAACGGCGCTAGTATAAGGATGATACAGTAGGGTTTAATTGAATTATAATGAGCGTTTACATGTATATCAAAATCGTTGAGGCGTCGGCTAGGTTAAATAAAAGGAAACAAATCCGTTTTGATTCAATTAACATAATATAATTTTTGGTTAGGCCGATTTTAGGTTGGTAATGATCTTAGGAGATCAATTTTTGATTACAATCCCGTAAATTTTGGTGCAAGATATCTTTTGGATCATGGATTCAAGTACGGTTGTGGAAAACGGGTTAGGGTAATTGGGTAAATGGGTTTGGGTAATATAATAATATAATAATAATGAAGATGTTACAGTTTTGGTCCCTGAAATATCAAGATGGAATCATAAACGAGTGAAAGTTTAGTTTGGGGTTAAAGTTGTATAAGTTTAAAAGTAATTTATATTAAATAAATAAATATAACAAACAATTATCAATAAAATATAAAATACTCGATAGACGCGATATTTTATCGTTTAAATTACCCGAATATTAAAACAGGTCAGGTTACAGATAATATATATTATATGAAAAATCCGAGTTGTTACAGTCTCCCATACTTTAGGGAATTTCGTCCCGAAATTAAAGAATACTATAACGAAACCATTACATTTTGGAAAAAAAATACGAGTTTTAAAATTTTATCATAACACAGAACTTTGAATAGTAAAAACAACGCTCCAAATAAAAATCCGATAAGGGCACTTATATATAAGATGTACCAGCGGCGTATCTACCATGTCCTTACCATCTTTACATTTGTACCGTTATCCCAACTACTTTTGATTCTATATTATGACACACAATTACACGCATTATGATTTCCATGCGAGAACTTCGGCAATTATGTAGGCCTCCATAATTACTTAGATCATCGGATGGTCCACATAACTCGTTCCATCATGTGGGTTACAAAACATTTGAAAGACATGATTTTTAGAGAAAACAAGAATTTTAATATATTTAGGTTATAAATAAAAGATAGTCATTGTGTATAATATTTGCTAAAATGAATTGAAATTTTGAGTTGATTTAATAAAATATTAAAGTTTCTAAAACGTGTTTTGATACAACTTATAAATCTTAAAAGTTTGAAAAGGAAATGATTCCTTAGGGTTGAGAGTGAAACGAATTGGGATGAATGAGGTCAAAAGATAAACTGAGAGTACAGTACTATAGGAAGTTGTCTTTTGAAAAATAGATTTTATTGTATGAGCATAATCACTTGAAATTGAAGTTGTTTAAATCCAAAAATCGAATAAAGGTTTGTTATGATATATGATTGAGAAAAATAAAAATATGTTTAGATAAAAATGACAAAAATATTTTGAGCATAAAATGACAAAAATGACAAAATATGTTTAAATAAAAATAAAGGTTTGTTATGATATATTGATTTGACTTATTTGATTTAAAATAACTTGATTAATTAGATCTATAAAAATTTTGAAAGATTAAAGTTGATTGAACTGAACTATTTTGATTGGGTCGCAAAGTAGGGTTTAACAGAGTAAGTTTCGAAATTTTGAACTTGATGAATATGATTAAATCGGGAACACACATGGCGTAGGTGATTAGGATTTCCATAGTTGTAGCAATTACAAGTAGCAGGGTAATAAATTTTAGCAAACGTCGTAGCATGGGTTTTAGAATTTGACGGCATAGACCGTTGTGGAACTTCTTGTGGTATGAGGCAAGTATTATCAAGATAACCGCACGATTATATTGGGTACAAAACGATGTGAGGATTGAATTAAATAGTGATATTGCCTAGCAAAGCATCATGAATGAATTTTGACGCAATGTTTCTTGTTTGAGACGCTATGATTTTTGTTGAGTTTGATTGTTAATTTGATTGACAACATATAGTTGGTGTTTTAGCCTCGCTTCTGTTACTGTTGTTGTTATGAGAATGGGTAGGGGTAGATGAATTGAATTTATTAGCGAAGAAGTTAATGAACAAGATTGATATGATTGCATTTATGTTTTGGAATTATTGAGTTTATATTTTAGAGATCGTAGGAGCTATCTTTTCGACTAAACATGTGGCTATGAAGTGGTTATAGAAAATAAATGATTGATGTTGTTTGATGTTGAGATATCATTCTATGATTAATAAAGATGTGATTTAATGAGAAAATTGGATAATAGTGTAGATTTCATATGAGTTATTGCGTAAGACGAATCTTAAATGTGTTATGCTGATGTTTATTCATAACTTATGGATAAGTTAGAATTCAAATTGAAAATCAATGAGTTAATTTGATGAGTGAATGAGTTTTATCAAAGTTTAATATGTTTTAACAAATTAAAATTTAAGGTTGAATACTTGAAATATGCTTAATAAGTTATATATATATGATACCATAAGTATAAGAAAGCCACTTGATTCTTAAATTGTGTGATAATAAATAAATTAATTGACGCATTGATATTATAATAATGTGATATGATGAATAGGTGAAAAACGATTTCAATGAGTGTAAATTTTTTTGTTTGGCTCGTGATAACCGAGTCTCGAGGAATAAAAAATTTGCATCCGATCAGAAGAATAAAAATGTTTTAAGTGTATGAATAGATCGAATCAATAGATCTTGATTCAAAAATGATTTAGTAAGTAAGAAATTGATTAATTACATAATTGATTAATAGAATAATAATTAAATCAAATCAATAATAATTTCGTATAAAATCAAATAAACAAATAAACAAATAATGAATGTTCTTCGATGTGTTGAGTTTCCCATGAGCTTTCCATGGCATTTTGTTTCCCCAACTTATTAGCATATCAAAACCAAAACAAACGTGTGAGTTGGCCTCCCATGAGCATTACATGGCAATTTGAATGGCCCAACTCAATTAACGAATCAACGAATCAATTAAGTTTGTCGGCCCATGAGCGTGACATGGCGATTTAACCGACCAAACTAAATAGCGAATGAACGAACACAAGCATAAGAGTTGAAACATCTCATGTATCACCACGGATGATAATGTTCCAACAAAATAGCGAAATATAACAGATTGTGCAAATGTACAGTTGGCGTATCCATGGCGTCCCATGGGTTTTACACCCGACTAGACATTTTAAAAACAATAAAACACAATAAAGGGTGTAACCGTTTAGCCGATTACGTTAAACGCTTAAAGTGTCGGTCGCATGACAATTTCCACTATGGCGGGAAATCTTATCACACTCCCTAGTTTTAAGTGAAAAAGAGTAAAAACAGAGCTAGAAAATTCCTCAAGGAACTTTCCGACAATAAAAGGCAATATAATAAAATTAAATAAAAATATTTTGAGGTTGAGGCGTTACGCCTCTGAGTTATAAAAATATTTTGAGAATGAGACATAGTCTCGGAGTAATAAAATATTTTTAGAGTGAAGCATAGCTTCGGAGTTGTGTGTGTGTGCATAACAATAAAATAAACAATTAAATAAGCAGTTAAATTAATAACTAATCTAGCAAGGCAATAACGTAAGCTGTAAACAATCAAATAGAACACATCAGGTAAAGAAATAAGCACGTATAAGGCTCCTAAGCATGTTACTAAGGCACCACTAACGACCTATCTTAAACCTTTGGCTCTGATACCAATCTGTCACACCCCAACCTACGGCGGAAATTCCGGGGCGTGAACTGATTGTTACAGCTCACAAGGTTACTATCATGAAATTATAAAGCGACAATATCTAATTAATTTATTTACTATCAAACAACATTCATATACAACAAAAATAAAGAAAATTAAAAATACAAAACCAACTATTCTTGTATATGTTTTATCCTAAAGTCATCTCTATGTGAGCTTCAGTTCGATAAGCAATCCAAATCTATAACCTGCAAATGCGTACAAAATATATGTTTGTCAACAACACATGTCGAGTGAGTAGATCACCAGTTTTGACACAAACAAAAATGGTAATAATATATAATGATATAAGTGAATAAAAAAAAGGCAAAACTGTTATCTGTGAGTATAAACTATTAAACCGTAGCACATACATAAACAATCAACCATAAAGAAAGGGCTAAACAGTTGCCATGCGAATGGGCAGTGGTTACCAACAATGAGGTGTCGGTGAAACCATTGCCAATGCGATCGGGCTCCGGCCACTACGACGGTCGTATGATCATACTATAATGAGATTATGTTGGACCTCTCCGAATGCGATTCAAGTAAGCAAGTAAGCAAATAGCAAGTAACAGGCAATCATTCAATTGATACACAGCACAAAGATCATAGTTTGTGTTTGAGAATTAATAAGATAAATAATATGATAAATGGTACGCAAGTGTCCCCAAAACATTTGAAAACAAGTAAAATAGGGGAGTGATTAATCACCTGATCGGATGAACGATAGATAAATGATGATGATGATGATGATGATGATGATGATGATGATGATGTGAGAGAGATAAATCCTTCGGGATATACCGTCAAAGATTCCTAGTTAGATAATAATAATATAAATTAATTATAAAAGATATACACGATTTGATGAGTTAAGATATCGGTGTGATTTGAGTTATGATTGAGATTAAGATGTTTATTAATTGATCGATTAATCTTTGCGGTCATTGTTATTAATAGTCTTATTAATTATAAATTCCCCAATACTTACCCATGATATAATATTAAATACTTAAATATAAACTAAGATATACTTTTAGTTATTATTTGAATAAAGTATTAATATGTAAATAAATAAATAATCATAATAATGTGTAATTATTTAAATATAATATGTAGCAAGATATAAATATTTTGATTAAATATTTTAACGAGACTGAATTGTAAACAACTATTTAACATTTTTAATTAAAATAGGCGGTTGAGAGTGAGCATGTATCCACAACAATTCCGGAGAATCTGGTAATGTCGTCGACGACAAGATGGGCGGGCCAAACGGCACGTCCGACACAATGATGACATCATCATCATCATGCTTGAAGGGCCTCTTAGAAGAACCCTTCGAAGACACGGTCGTCTTCCAACCGCCTCCTTATGCTCCCTTCCCGCGCATTTATGAAGGCGCACAATATGAGACCGCTTACCTGCAACACGGTTAAACATACATGTTAATATGTTATATAGTTTTAAATAACAAAACATATGTACAATTGCTTACCCTCTTTTGGGTTAACGAAGCTAGGAGGTGGTAGTGACGGGGTGGCAGTGACTGATCCACACAAAGGGGGAACACAAAGTTCGGAGTAGTCCTCGTAAGTATGGGCTTTTCCCGAGGATCCAGCTCCCGCCAAAAGAGGATCTTTGTACCCTTAGGCGAAGGCTGCAACAGCAACAATGGATCATCAACCTCTACAAAAACAACGATGGTTGTTATAAATAAATATATATAAATAAATAAATATGTATAAAAAGTGTGGCTTATTACCTTGGCAACCGTTATAAATGTTAGGGATCATCACGCATCAATCAATATACGACTCATCCCAAACAGCACCAGTGCACGCTCTAGATAAGATCAAAGAGGGGAAAGGCTGGCCTGTAAAGTGTTATACCAGTCCCCGCCAGATTATGGAACTAGTTTAGGTTCCGGAAGCTCTTTGCTCTCAGCAAAGTGCATCATATGAGGAACCACGCGTGCAGTAATGTAGAAGAAGATACTCTTCCACTCATGTAAACTCTAGCGCGTCAAGAGCGATGGATTTGGCGCCAAAACGGGTAAACAAATTATATCAGCCCTAGGAGTTCCACCACTAGTAGAAAGTCATCAACTTGTCAACCAATGGGGTAATACCCAGGTAGTGACAAGTGTACTTGAAATGGTGGAGGCGCGCCATTCAGAGCGGGTGTATTTGGGTCAGGTGCAACCTGTCACACCCAAACCTACGGCGGAAATGCCGGGGCGAACTGATTGCTCACAACTTTTCAAAGGTTACTATCAAGCAACATTATAAGTTTTAATATCTATTTAATAATTTCAAACAAATATTCATGTACATCAATGTTATAAATAAACAATTACATTAAACATCCAAAATTAATTTGTTGTATCTTTTCTCTAACATGCATCCTAAGTTGCTTCAGACAATCTCGATAATCACGTCACATGATAACCTGCATATGCGTTGAAAATAATATAGTTTGTTAACACAAGGTTGAGTGAGCAGCACACCAGTTCAAAGTATAAATAAAAATATGTATTTGCAACAAGTCAGATGAGAATAACAAAATAACCAAATGAGCAAGTATAACTGAGATGTCGAGAAGCACAAAGCTATAATGACTGGCGTATGATCATACTAGACTGAGATTATGTTGGACCTCTCCGAATGCGGAAGCATACAAAGAAAATATGCACATAAACAAGTAAGGTATAAGTTGTTAACACATAAGACAATAGTTGCAGTTTTGAGTATAAGTATATATATATATATATATGAGAAATAAAGTTTACGCATATGTCCCCAAAACGTGGAAAACAAGTAAAATAGGGGAATGTGGTACTCACCTCAAAGACGAACAAAAGATGATTAAGATGACGAGAAGACGGGAAAAGTAACACGCGAACGTTAAAGCCTAAGAGAAACGAGAGTAACGGATACGCTTAAGTCAAGACTCATTATTAACACTAGTTAATAATATCAATATAATATAATAATACATATTTAAAGATTTTCATTATATAAAACAAATATTTTGATTTATGAAAGAAAAACATAACTCAATAAATATTAGTTGTAATTTTATTAGTTTACTTGATTAAAAGATAAATCTTTACATTTTAATATATAAAGATATTATATAAGGAAAACGCATCTTTAACAATATTATTAGTTTATTAATCCGTTTAAAAGTATATTATAATATTTAATATAATTTATAAAAATAATATTTACGTAAAATAAATTTGTATAAGTATGAAAATGTAAGGCCCCTTTACCGGTGCCTCACATTTGGACGTTGGAATTACTCATAAACACAATTCCATAAATCAGAGTTTATTTAAAACTTCGCGAAATATAAAAACTTTCATAAAACATTACATAACTTGTCTTAAACAACATCTTTGTCTTTCAAAAACTAAGTAATTAAACATAAACTGATAAACGTCTCGAGTCTTCCGATGCCAGCCTCTATTCAATACCATGTGTTCCCCTCAAACGAGCCGCTTCATCCTACTCACCTGCGTGCATACTAAAATTCAGCTACGCTGAGTGAGTTCTAGTTAATTAGGCAACATACAATTCATTCTCATATATTTCTTAACGTATCCGAAGACACGTATTAATACTTTATCTTTGTATAAATATCCATAAGAGGAACGTCACATAATATATATTACTATATGTATTCTTCATAGAAGGAACACCCTATACATATATTACCCATATAAGGAACACTCAATATATATTATCCATAGAGGGAACACCCTATATACTTTCCATAGAAGGAACACTATATTATCCATAGAAGAAAAACTAACTGTCCATAGAAGGAACACTATACTGTCCATAGAAGGAACACTATACTATCCATAGAAGGAACACTATATTATCCATAGAAGGAACACTATGCTATCCATAGAAGGAACATTATACATTATCTATAGAAGGAACTCTATATATTATTCATAGAAGGAACACTGTATATAAGCTATTATTTAATATCCATGTAAGAAACTAATCTCTTCTCTTGGCAATACGTGCAATATCCAAAGATCGTTCACGTACCGACAAGCAATCAATCGTATCTATCACATATATCATACATGGCATACACTTACCATTTAAGGTAAGTGTATTAACTATCACATCGAGTATGCACACAGCCCCGAAAACATAACAAGGAATGGGGCTAGAAACTCACCTGGATCCTGTTGCATTTGCAGTTAATCGTAATCCTCTTCTTTAATTGTGCACGGCTAACTGTTATTTATATATATAAGTTAATTAACCGTATAATTAAGTAAGTTGATATTTAGTAAACCAATGTATTTTCTAAGTTGGGCTTGGCCAGTTTAGATGGGTTATGGGCTTAGGTCAGGCCCAACTGTCCATTAAAGCACTTAGGCCCAACTAGGGTCAGGCCCAAACAGAAGCTGGGTCAGCCGAGAACTCTTGGCAGAGAATCCCTGTTGACCGAGAACCCACGTTTGACCAAAAACTCATATGTGACCGAGAACTCCGTGGCCGAGAACTCTCGTTTTGGCCGAAAACCTGGTCACCGAGAATTCCCTTGACCGAGAACTCGTATGTGACCGAGAACCCTAGACGGAGGCTCAGGTCACCGAGACCCTTCGTCTGATGCGTTCAGCTCAGGTTCCTACCTTTAAAACCATTCTATAACGGCTAACTGCCCATGATTATATTTTTAACCATCTATAACCCATTCTACTTAACCGTTTTTCACTTGTTACCAACCCGTTAACCTCACGGCTTCAAGATCTAACCCATTCTAGTCATAAAGTTTAGACCTTTATAGTGTTAAAACGTTCTTGCTAAATCTAGGGTTTCCTTTATTAACCGTACATAATCATAAGTTCGTTAAGTCCATTTTAATCCTCAAGTTTGCATCTTTATGGTATAGCTATACTCGATTTACTATCCTACTAAGTTTCACGCAAAACCGACTTCGTTTACCCGTCATTTTCACAAACCGAACACTACTCGTTTTACCCGAAACGAACCAACTAACCCGTTTATTATCAAGTTCATTAATTTATCACTAATCATGACCCGATCTATCATCCTACCAATTTTCTTTTAAATCCGTTCATGAAAAGTAAGGTTTTTTAACAAAAACGTACCTTTGAAGTTTTTGTATGAAATCACTCGAGATGCTCAAAACCATATCAAACGAACTCCGATTTGGGTGATTCAAGTGGCCACGGAACCGTCTCATCCCGATCTACAAGCTCATCAGCTCACCTTCGCCGGAAACCGCCACTACAGTCGCCGGAACAACTGAACAGTTGCCGAAATCTTCACTTTTGAGCTGCTATGGTTTTGCTGATAAAAATCGGACTTCCCGACCTCTGATCGAAGATCTAATCGGTGGAAATCTTCATTTATATACCATGAAGACTCAGTTAAAATTTGAGGCCGATCCGACGGCTAGATCTCTAAGAATCATTGTGTCTTTGTGGGTGGTTTTCTCAAAAACGGGAATTGGGTTAAGTGTGTGTTTTGATGGTGTAGGCTATGGTGTGGAGATGTATGAAAATGGAAAGGAGTAGGGTTTTAAGGGGTATTTATACTCTCTTAAGCCCATGGACCTTAAGCCCATCTTTCCTTTTTTGTCCATAATTAATTAAAACTAATTAGCCTACTTATCCTTTCATCTTTATTATTTTACTATTTTTCTATTAACTCAAGTAAACTTTTCTATTTTAAATAAATAATATATTAATTTTTTATTCTTAGTAATTTCGGGATGTTACAAGTCTACCCACCTTATAAGAGATTTCGTCCTCGAAACCTGCTTAGTCATTGTAAAAAGGAATACTTCCTGTATTCACTTCCTTTCTTTAACTTCCTAGCTTACAGGTTCATCCTTTGTCTTACAATCAACGAGTGATGTGTTAATTAGTTTTAGCTTTCTTGATAGCTTGTCCATGAAGTCATCTACGATACGCTTCCTTTTCCAGACTTTGCAAGTGCATATTACTTCCACAAGTATGGTCTCCTTTCTTGTCCTTTAAATTAGCATTGAATGGCCATTCCGTCCGATTACTACCTTTAGCAAATATACTGCTTTGCAATACGTTCAAAACATATTAATTCCAAAAAGGAAACCTTTCCAGTTTCTCCTTAGCGATTACTTCTTAAAAATCCCTTTGTCTATTCTTTGAGAGAGAACACTACTTGCAATTCTTGAGCGCATCCATTGCATAACTTGTCGGAGAACTCCTTAAGTCACCACTTATACCTTCTTTCATTCTCAGCTCTGCATCAACATGTAAGGTTCATGAGTTATAGCTGTCCAAGGTAGCTTGATCATGAAGTCCATGATGATACATCTTGACTAATCAAGCCTCACGTAGTCGTATGAACCCATTGCTGTTTGCCGTTGCATATCAGGCTGCCTGATCTGTTGTAACCAATTACCTTAACCGACTTCCTTCCCGGTACGCCTTGACCTTCTTTTATAATACCATTCTATCCTTTACGTTCCAGAGGACTTCCTTTCCATGATCACATGATTATCAATTACTCATTAATCATTTGTGTCAAGACTCAATAAATCTAAACCATATCTACGCTTTCCTTGCATGTCTTTCCACCTTTTGTCCTTGGTTTCTAGCATTTTCTTGCAGTGTGACTTTCGGCTCCACATTTGTCACACTTGAGGTTGTTCTTATCCGTGTTGGCAAAGTATCATGTCTATCCACAACTGTCACATACCATGGACTCATCTTCATCTGACTTCTATTAGTATATGCCTTCATTATAAGTGACATCTAGACTTATGACCTTCATCTAGGATTTGGCTTCGAAGACATCCATGTCGTGGAATCCTCAGGCGACCAAATCTGATCTTCACATCATAAGTATTATCTTTCAACTCTCGGTGTAACTAGAGAATTCATTAATTCTTTTTCTGCTCTCATCCTTTATAACTTTTAAATGTACCTTGTAGATCTGACTAATGCAATCCGGAGTACTAACTAATTTATACCACTTAAATGTCATGATATCTTCTCCACATTCTGTCCGTCAGCAACCATATTAGCCTCACCAGGATAATACTTGATTCCACAATCACAATCTTTTATCAGCCTTACTCATCTTCTTGCCTCGTATTCCGTTCCTTCTGCTTCTTATGACATGTGTCAATGGTACACCTTGAAAACTTAGCATACAATTACTCTTTCTTCAGCGTTTCCAACACTTTTCTCAAGTGTTCAGCATGGTCGGACTTATCCCTTGAATAATCGAAACTATCATCTGTGAAGGCAACGACGTATTTGTCCTAATATCGGATGACATGCCCTATTCATCATAACCATAAATGCTGCTTGAGCATTCGTCTATCCAAAAAATATCACGAGAAACTCGTAGTATTCATATCGCGTTTGAAATATTGTCTTAGGGATGTCTGCTTCTTTCACTTTCAACTGATGATAGCCTGCTCTGAGGTCTATTTGTGAGGACCAACTCGCACCGTGCATTTGATCAAACAAATTATCCATTTGTGGCAATATCTATTCTTCACAGTAAGCTTGTTCAACTCGTAGAAATCTATACACATTCTCATACTTCCATTTTTTTCCTTCATGAACATCGCCGGTACACCACGTAGGGAAATACTCGGCATAGAACACCTTCGTCGAGGAGTTCTTGTAGTCGGGACATTAACTCTTTCATCTTGGACGGAACCAGACGGTAAGGTGCTTTCGAGATGGGCTGTGCTCCTGGTATTAACTCTATCTGGAATCCTACCTTTCGTTCCAGTGCTAACCCCAGAAGGTCCTACGGGAACACTTATGGTTAGTCACACACTACAGGAACATCTTTTATTTCTTTCGTGTCGGTCGTAGCTTTGACAACATACGCCAGGTAGGCACTGCACACTCGCCTTAGCAAACCTTCAGCTTCTATCATCGGAATGACGTTAGGCCTTGAACTTTCCTTATTACCATAAATTGTCACTGTACCGCCATCCAATGACATAAACCTTATCAACTTACTCTTACATGCTATACGATCTTTAACTCAGACGTCAAATCCATTCACAAATGACATCGAACTCTCTTAAGGTCAATCATAAAGGGTAGAAAGGAACTCACGTCCCTCTAGTTCTACCTTACAATTCTTAACCATTCTCATACTTTGACGAAAGTATCGCTAGTGGTATCTTCCATAAAGTATCAGATACACAAGTACATTCTTTTTAACGTCTTATTTCATATTTTCTAAACTATGTAGTCTCATACTTTCATTCCTTTTCAATTAGGATGCCTTGACTTTCACCCGTCCTTCTCGATCATCTCTACTCTCTAGGCATTCGCTTAGTTACTCACGATCCCAACAAGTTCCTTTATGGAGTTAACTATTGCAGACATACTACCTGTCTTGACTCATTCTAGTTGGCTTATCTCTGTTTCTTTCATGCCACTTCCATTTGGACATCACAGTTCGGGCTACATTTGATGCTTCGGCGAACATTGTTGGTAGTGTGAAACATTTGAGCAACTCCCTTGGTGTATATGATTACAAGCTCCAGGCGTGATCCTTCCTCTTTACTTCCTAAAGTCGATGTCCTATTACTTTCGTATATTACTTTGTCACACCTTCTTCAACAGGTGTCTGGTTGGCACATGTCTTACCACAACGTCCAGCACGACCTCTTCGCGCTCATCCCTTTTGTAGCAGTCATCTATCTTATCTCTAAGAAACACAAACGTTATCACTCTAGAAATTATTTAGCACATGATTCGTAAGGTAAGTAGTTAATGACAGTGGCCAAGTGTAATTAACTATTTGCATTACTCCTCAGGTTCTACATACTTCCCTATATGATTTCACTTGTGCTAGTTTCTACTTTTAAACAGTTAATCGATCAAAAAATCAATTAATCCTATTCGTACATACACATATCATTCCTTTAACAATTAAGCTAACATCTTTACACATTATTTAACCATATACCTTATCTTTACTAAGCTTGCTTGAGTGACACATGGCTATCTTGAACTGATATCTTCTTTCTTTTCTTATTTAAATCGCATTCTCTGTTCGAGTCTAAGCATGTAGGATGCTTAATTCTCTCGAACTTATGCTCTAATACCAACTTGTAAGGCCCCGTTACCGGTGCCTCACATTTGGACGTTGGATTTACTCATAAACACAATTCTATAAATCAGAGTTTATTTAAAACTTCGCGGAATATAAAAACTTTCATAAAACATTACATAACTTGTCTTAAACAACACCTTTGTCTTTCAAAAACAAAGTAATTAAACATAAACTGATAAACGTCTCGAATCTTCCGATGCCAGCCTCTATTCAATGCCACGTGTTCCCCTCAAACGAGCTGCTTCATCCTACTCACCTGCGTGCATACTAAAAGTCAGCTACGTTGAGTGAGTTCTAGTTAATCAGGCAACATACAATTCATTCTCATATATTTCTTAACGTATCCGAAGACACGTATTAATACTTTATCTTTGTATAAATATCCATAAGAGGAACGTCACATAATATCTATTACTATATGTATTCTTCATAGAAGGAACACTGTATACATATATTACCCATATAAGGAACACTCTATATATATATTATCCATAGAAGGAACGCACTATATACTTTCCATAGAAGGAACACTATATTATCCATAGAAGGAACACTAACTGTCCATAGAAGGAACACTATATTATCCAAAGAAGGAACACTGTATTTTCCATAGAAGGAACACTATATTATCCATAGTAGAAACACTATACTGCCCATAGAAGGAACACAATACTATCCATAGAAGGAACACTATATTATCCATAGAAGGAACACTATGCTATCCATAGAAGGAACATTATACATTATCTATAGAAGGAACTCTATATATTATCCATAGAAGGAACACTATATCTAAGCTATTATTTAATATCCATGTAAGGAACTAATCTATTCCCTTGGAAATACGTGCAATATCCGAAGATCATTCACGTACCAACAAGCAATCAATCGTATCTATCACATATATCATACATGGCATACACTTACCATTTAAGGTAAGTGTATTAACTTTCACATCGAGTATGCACACAGCCCCGAAAACATAACAAGGAATGGGGCTAGAAACTCACCTGGATTCTGTTGCGTTCGCCGTTAATCGTAATCCCCTTCTTTAATTGTGCACGGCTAACTGTTATTTATATATATAAGTTAATTAACCGTATAATTAAGTAAGTTGATATTTAGTTAACCAATGTATTTTCGAAGTTGGGCTTGGCCAGTTTAGATGGGTTATGGGCTTAGGTCAGGCCCAACTGTCCATTAATGTACTTAGGCCCAACTAGGGTCAGGCCCAAACAGAAGTTGTGTCAGCTAAGAACTCTTGGCAGAGAATCCCTGTTGACCGAGAACCCACGTTTGACCGAAAACTCATATGTGACCGAGAAATCCATGGCCGAGAACTCTCGTTTTGGCCAAGAACCTGGTCACCGAGGATTCCCTTGACCGAGAACTCGTTGACCGAGAACTCGTATGTGACCGAGAACCCTAGACGGAGGCTCAGGTCACCGAGACCCTTGGTCTGATGCGTTCAGCTCAGGTTCCTACCTTTAAACCCATTCTATAACGGCTAACTGTCCATTATTATATTTTCAACCATCTATAACCCATTCTCCTTAACCGTTTTTCACTTGTTACCAACCCGTTAACCTCACGGCTTCAAGATCTAACCCATTCTAGTCATAAAGTTTAGACCTTTATAGTGTTAACACGTTCTAGCTAAATCTAGGGTTTCCTTTATGAACCGTACATAATCATAAGTTCGTTAAGTCCATTTTAATCCTTAAGTTTGTAACTTTATGGGATAGCTATACTCGATTTACTATCCTACTAAGTTTCAAGCAAAACCGACTTCGTTTACCCGTCCTCTTCACAAATCGAACACTACTTGTTTTACCCGAAACGAACCAACTAACCCGTTTATTATCAAGTTCTTTACTTTATTTATAATCATGACCCGATCTATCATCCTACCAATTTTCTTTTAAATTCGTTCATGAAAACTAAGCCTTTTTAACAAAAACGTACCTTTGAGGTTTTTGTATGAAATCACACGAGATGCTCAAAACCATATCAAACGAACTCCGATTTGAGTGACTCAAGTGGCCACGGAACCGTCTCATCCCGATCTACAAACCCATTAGCTCACCTTCGCCGGAAACCGCCACTACAGTCGCCGGAACAGCTGAACAGTTGTCGGAATCTTCACTTTTGAGCTGCTATGGTTTTGCTGATACAAATCAGACTTCCCGACCTCTGATCGAATATCTAATTGGTGGAAATCTTCATTTATATACCATGAAGCCTCAGTTAAAATTTGAGGCCGATCCGACGGCTAGATCTCCGGGAATCTTTGTGTCTTTGTGGGTGGTTTTCTCAAAAACGGGAATTGGGTTAAGTGTGTGTTTTGATGGTGTAGGCTATGGTGTGGAGATGTATGAAAATGGAAAGGATTAGGGTTTTAAGGGGTATCTATACTCCCTTAATCCCATGGACCTTAAGCCCATCTTTCCTTTTTTTGTCCATATTTACTTACATCTAATTAGTCTACTTATCCTTCCATCTTTATTATTTTACTATTTTTCTATTAACTCAAGTAAACTTTTCCATCTTAAATAAATAATATATTAATTATTTATTCTTAGAAATTTCGGGATGTTACCGAAAATTTATTTTTTTATTAAATCGATAAATCTAAGATATTAAATGCGCGGTATTATTTATAAACATATATACATACATCTATATATATGCACCTACACATATACACGTGAACATAAATTATATAAAGATGTGGGAAAACAAAAGTTTCATAGTCGGTTTTATATAAAGATAATTTATTTAGTTACTTTTAAAATACCAACAATATATATATAAACGGTGTGGCAGGGATTCGAACCCGCGACCTGCCACTCCGTACACAACATATTAACCGGCTGGGCTACCAGGTACCATCGCTAAAAAATAGGAATCAAAGTTTATAACAGGTGTTTTCTGTACAGAAATCACAAACAAACCCTAACAAGATTAATCCATTAATCCGTTAACTGGGGATTCGATTAACGTTGGGGTTATTGACGAAGAAAAAACGACGATCAAAACCATAGTATTAATTACCTCAGTTGATGATCAGTTGATGGTTAATTTGAGCAATAAAGAAGACGGCAGTCGCAGATCAAGAGCATGTATAGCGAGGTGGATATAATCAAATCAATTAAGGGAGTTATAATGGCGCTGATGTGTGGATTGTATCTGCAGATTTAATTAGATTATAATGTTTGTTATCATGCTTAACCATAAATGGATTGAGACGGCCAGGTTAATAAGGAATTATGGATTGTTTATAATCGAATTAACATAACTAAAATTGTCGGTTGGCCAATCATGGTAAGTATATCACAAAAATTGATTCAATTACCTTGTTGGTTACAAAATTTGCGGTCCAAGATAACAAAATTGCAAACGGGTACACGAAATTGAATACGGATTCGGGTCTAGGTCATGGTTAATCAGATTAGGAAATGGGTTATAACTAAATTTTCATTTATAGTCCTTGAGGTTTAGGGTTGGCACATAAAGGGATTTAACTTTATAAATTGGGTTAAAAGTGTCAAAACAAGAAAGTTATAAATTAATTTAAATAATAGCATATTAATAATTAATCCCCTTGATAAACAAAATATTTAAATAAATAACCCGAACATCGAACCGAGTCGGATTTTTAATAAAAATAAAATTTTGGAAACCCGAGTTGTTACACAACCCAAACACATCCAAAAAATCCAGCAGAAAACGGGTGATAGGCAACCGGAAGTGGCAAAAGAAGAAATACTCTCTAGACACGACAATCTTACAGGCAGGGGCCTCCTTCACCTTTTTTCCTGGAGCCGGCAACTCTGGCTCAAAAATGCGGTCAATGTAGTAAATTTTGACCACCTCATCGAAGTCGTAGCGCGACGTCCAACACCCCATGAACTCCATCGTATGACTTGTAACATCACGGTAATTTCGAGTCACAATGTCAAGAATCAAAGTCAAGGGACCAAAGAAGTCAATTTCCAAACTTCAAGGGCTAAAGAAAATTCTGGTTTTCTTGACCTATCGCAATACGCGATGGATCAGAAGGGACACCCATCGCGTACCGCGATAGGGTTGTCTGACAGTTGTGACACGTGTGCCACGTGGCACACGGTGGCACTATGTGTCGCCACGTGGCAAACGGATCGCCACGTGTTGCAACGTGTCGCCATGCGGCACAACGCCTACCACGTGTCGCCACGTGGCAGGTCTATGTGTTGACTAGCCAAGCCTACATCACGCTACGTGACGGGCTAGCCAAGGAACCCATCGCGTACCGCGATGGGGTCCAAAATCAGCTCTATAAATAGCAAGGTCCGGGTCTTCACAATTCCACACCTAAACACACATATCTTTCTCTCTCTAACTTCTCTCTAAAACCCCGAGAACCCGACCCTCGATCCACCTCGTTTTGCGTGCCCGATTCCTCGTTTTCCGTACCTATTTTCTCGATATTCGTGCCACTCCCCGACAACATACCAAACAAGAAAGTAGTGCTATCCCGACATCCCGACGACCATCTCGAAGTGCGTGCCGTGGAGTGTTGGTGTTCTATTCGTGTGTCCAAGCAAAGGGTTAATCAAGCGTGTGTTGATAAAGAAAAAGGCGTCGAAGTGCTGCCCGAGTGTGTAGGGTTTATTGAGCCAAGAAAGGTACGCATAATGCCCGAATAAAATAATAATATAATTATCAAGGCTTAATACCCCAAGTCGAGGTTATACTCGATACCTCGATAAACAAAGAAATATATAAACAAAGAAAAGAAAAGTGAAATATATATATTTGAGTGTATATATATATATATATATATATATATATATATATATATGTATGATTATTCTTTGTTATAAAATATATTATTTAAGTATAATGAGTATACTTAAATAATAAAGAAAAGAATACGTTTCTTATAGAAGAAGAAACGTTGGGTTTTATAAATAAACTAAAGGTTTATAAACATTACTTTTTAACTAAAGGTTTTAAAGTAAAAGAAATTATGAACTAAAGGTTCATCGAGGTAAACAAGAGTAAAGGTCTTAAGCCGGATTGTATATCCGACTAACAAAGGTTATACTCGTACTATAGGTGCGAGATAGCATAGGAAAGACTCATGGACGGTGTTGGAAGCCGATCCCATTGAAAAGGTGAATACGCCTCACTTTTACAAACTTGTTTTCAAACAATCAAACATGTTATGTGTAAAACTTTACATGAGGCTACGTGTCTCTAAAAACATTGTAAATAAGAGTATAAGCTTAGCCCTCAGGTTGTAGTATACGTTTATATGGATCCTTACATATGTGGAATGTGGTGGGCACATCGCACCACGTTTGGTCACGACCTCCATGATGGGCCGGACCTAAGTTGCGTTCGAGTGAGACTGACCATATGTATATTTATGGTACCTAAGTTATGTCGAAACGCTGCGGTGTTTTGCTGAGGTGACCTAGTGTAGAGACTTAAGTTTATAATGATTATTTAACTTAATTGTTCCTAAGCCAAGATGGGCCGAGGCTTGCGTGGTCTCGAGGGGTGATTAAGTAAAGAAAAATATTTTAGCGTCAACATATTCACCAGCATTCGTTGCAGACGTATTTTCTAACATTTTGCAGGTAACCAAGAATAGAAGGACGAAGGGCTCAAGAATCCGATGGCTCGGATATTTTTGTTTAAAATATTAAATGTGATGTTTTTGTAAAACTTATAAACAAGTAAACTAAAACGAGACTTTCGTCTTGTTCTTTGTAATGTAAATATTTATAATATCGATCCTTTTGTTTTTATAAGACTTCCGCTAATAACTGTAACTCTGATTTATTTACAAATGTGGTACCAACTACTGATCACACCCCTAGGCCCAAAATGGGGGTGTGACATGACTCTTCTTGGAACACTTCTCCATATATATGGCTGAGAAGAACCAGCCATAAAGAGATAAATAAAAGAAAGTTAAAGGGGCCGCCGGAAGCAAAGACAATATAGGATAAAAGAAAATGTATTTGAAAAGAAGATGAATAGGAAATAAGGAAGGCCCAAGACCTCCTTATATACCCATCACAAATAATGCTAGGGAGTAAAATCGAGGCATATGAGGCAGTCAGACCAATCAGAATGCGACGCGTAAGAGACAAGGTAGTAAAATGTGTTACAGCTGGGCACGTCACCGGGATTCTCACCCACGCGCCAGACACAAACGAAAAACTGCCTGCAGTACGTAACCGTTGTCAAACTTGTCAAATCAACCGCTCATTTATCCTGACATGCATTTAATTCATCTTTTCCTGCCAAGAACACGTGTCATTTCACATATCAACACAACTTGGTGATAGACTTCAAGTACAAGTACAGGCATAAAAAGCTCCGCCTAGGGAAGGTTTACAATAACCTCCCGCCATAAAAGGCTTCGCCTAGGGAAGGTTTACAATAACCTCCCGCCATAAAATGCTCCGCCTAGGGAAGGCTTACAATAACCTTCCACCATAAAAGGCTATGCCTAGGGAAGGTTCACAATAACCTCCCGTCATAAAAGGCTCCGTCCAGAAAAGGTTTATCATAACCTACAACCATAAAAGGCTCCGGCATGGGAAGGTTCACAAATAACCTCCCACCATTATAAGAAAGATGGTACACAACAACCGTCAAATAACTCCCAACATCAAATTAGTCCATAGCCCTCCTCGTTAAGGGCAACAATGGACTGGGGGACTTGTAGGGGAAGGGTACAAAACCCACCAATAAACATAACATAAGCAACCCCTGCCGGTCACATGGCCTAGGCGCCATACAAGGACCCTGGCGCCGAATTCATATCCTTAAGTAATTAAACATTCTCTGACACATCGGGAATGGGAGCGCCTAATATCTCCATGAGTTTGGTGAAAAAATGGAGGATATTCATCGTAAATCACACCCAACCAATAAAGGATGGACAACACATAGTCAATAGTACTACATAGTTCGACATGTCAACATCAAACAACCACCACTCCCACCAACTATCCTTAACACACGTCCAAGGAATCTGATTGGTGGGAAGCCTGACATGGCAGTTGGACATACCCTGTCTCCCCTCTCCAACGACTATAAATACTTGATTACCTCCAAATGGTAAAAGGATCCAGCATCCTAAACTTACTCTCATTTTCTTTACAAATACTATACACATTGATACTGATTCTCACACCGGAGGGTGGTTACGAGAGGATCCCCCATTTCCCTCGTAATGAGCTCACGGTTTTCTGTTTTGTAGGTGTATCACTCATTTGCGCCGAAGAGGAGTATAACCCATATTTGGAAATACCTAATCATCACCCTTGGACTAAACAATTAGACCAAAGGGGAGATTTCGTGTTTCTTCAGTTGGGGTTAGTTGGATGGTTGTGTGGATTGTGCAAAGTACCTCTACCGGCTTTCCACCAAGGATCAAATCTCGATCTTCTGCAGCTGCGTTGTTATGGTTTTGGTTATTTTTTTCAAGTTATTTATGTTTTTTCAACATTAAATTTGGTGTAGGACGGATGATTGTGTTGTCAAGTGATACTGACCGAATTCGCGTGGAGTCACCGAATTTTGTTTTAGTTTCGGTACCATAACGAACTTAACGAAAACCGATAAAATGCCATTTTTGTTTTAGTTTCTGTACCGTAACGAAGGTGATGAAGATTAATCAAACTTGTGTAGACTCATCACCTCAACGCTAGAGTTTTACTGGCCGACGTCTGCCCATTGGTCCACATGCGTTTTTATACTGTTTTGTTTTATTTTTTCTTTCAGTTTCAATACCAAAACGAACGTACCCGAACTGAAAAGTTCGCATCGACTTACCACATGATTTGGTTTTACCATCATCCAGGTTTTACCGACCTGTCCCGACACAACGTGTAGGGTGAACAGGCGTTCATATAAATTATAAAGTTCGTAGTTCATAAAGCAAATTCTCCAACAATAAACTATTTAATAAAGAGCAACATTTTTACACCAATACTGGAACTTTTTATTTTATAGTTCACCATGAAAGCACCAATTTTTATTATTTTTTCTGAAAACAATAGTTTATAACCATTAATTAAAATAACAAATTAATTGTTCTTGTTTTTGCAGATAGAGACATTAATGAGACATCTAAAAAGACAATCTACCATGGTTCAAATATAAAAAGGCGCTTAAAGGATCAATTTAATGAATATGATTGACTCAACTCCGAAAAGAAACTTACGAAAGTGGCCTGCATATTCGATAATTAAAAAGCGAATGCTTAACACTTTCTGAAAGATTGTTCACATACTCAATGATCATAAGAAGCTAAAAGAGTCCCTAGGACATAACGCTTGCCATACTATAAATAGTTACACTTGAGAGGACTAGAAAATACAAAACAGGGCGATGAAACTTGTAGCAATAGTTTGCCTTGTGGCCTTTTTCGGGTTAACCAATGCCGATATTCAGGCTAACAGGCTTTTTGAGTTGCTAAAATCAAAAAGATCAAGTACTTCACCTGTTCCTAATACATGGACTGTTTTAGATGAAGCTACTGATGAGTATTCTCCGGTTTATATTGCTCCTCAAGACGGTTTGGCAGACCTCGACAAGATTGTTGCATTGCCTGGCCAACCTGCCGGTGTTAATTTTAATCAGTACTCCGGATATGTTACAGTCAATCCGACTGCTGGCAGAGCTCTCTTCTATTATTTTGTTGAGTCTCCCACTGATTCATCAACTAAACCATTGGTCTTGTGGCTAAATGGAGGTAACGTTTCAACTTAATTTTTATTTATTTATTGCATCTTGACAATGTAGCTAGTTAAAGGCTTACGGCCACTAGCACTACTAGAAACCAGGTAAAATTTGCAATGCACTTTATGCATCACACCCTCACACGTGTAGCTAACAGGCATTTCAAATGCACTTGCTACGCATTTTTGACACAAAGCTGGCATTGGAATTTTTCTACACACTTGTTACAAGTGCCCTTAATTAATTAGTTCTTACGTTTACTACGTGTTTGTGATGCCATTTAATTTTATAATTTAGGGTAGCCTTTGCAATTTAGCCACAACCGTCAAAGTGAGTCATGTTAACTTTGTATTGTTTAACAGGACCTGGATGTTCTTCTATGATCGGAGCCATGTCAGAACTAGGACCTTTCCGAATCAACAGTGATGGCAAAACCCTCTTCTTGAATGATTATGCATGGAGCAATGGTTAGATATTTTCAGCCTTTCTATTCCCTGCTAAGTTTTAGAGTAACCATTTATTATAAATACAAATATTTTTTTGCAGTTGCAAATATGTTGTTTCTTGAGTCACCAGCTGGCGTTGGCTTCTCATATTCAAATACAACTTCTGATTATGATCATTCTGGTGACAAGAACACTGCGGATGATGCTTATGTTTTTCTGGTTAACTGGCTTGAAAGATTTCCTCAGTATAAAACACGCGATTTCTACATAACCGGAGAAAGCTATGCTGGACATTATGTTCCTCAACTTGCGTACACCATCCTTCTCAACAAAAAGAACACAAACCAGACATCCATCAATATCAAAGGGATCGCGGTATGTTCACTTCAACAACACTTACTATGTTACTGGACAGGTTTATAGTGTTTATTCTCTAAACACATTAAAAATTGGCAGATTGGGAATGCATGGATTGATGATGAAACAAGTTTAAAAGGATTGTATGACTATTGGTGGACTCATGCTATAAACTCGGACGCGACACATGATGCCATCATCAAATACTGTGACTTCGCCAATGAAACTTCAACTCCAATGTGTGACAATGTTACAGACAATGCTTGGAATGAGATGGGAGATATTGATGTATACAACATCTATGCACCCATTTGCTTGACCCCTCGCCAAAGAAATACCTCCACCATTCCTGGTTCGGTAAGCGTCAATTTATATACATCCCGTCATATTAGCTTCAGCATATCAACAAATCATCATGTTTGGATTTGTTTTTTTTTTTTTTTGCAGATTAACAATTTTGATCCATGCTGGCAATATATCCTTGAATTCTATCTAAATGACTCGACGGTGCAAGAGGCATTGCATGCGAAACCAACATCATGGGATTTATGCAGGTATAATACATACATAAGTCCTGTAGACTAACATAAATTATGTTATGATAACTTGAAAAGTACTGATTACTTGAAAATATATTTAGTGATGTTATTACAAGCTGGAATGACAGTGCAGTTACCATCCTGCCAATAATCAAATATCTGATTGATAACGGTCAGCGGGTTTGGGTATTCAGGCAAGCATTACGTACCATAATGTTAAATCACTCTATATATTAGATATTCAAAACTAGGAATAATTCATGATTGTTTGTATTTTGGTTGTGCAGTGGCGATGTAGATGCGCGGGTTCCAATTACTGCTTCTAGGTACTCAATCAACACGCTCAATCTTCCAATCGAGACAGCTTGGAGACCATGGTACCTTAATAAGGAGGTGATAACATTACTCTCTTTCTTATAAAGTTAATTATTCAGGTTATTGTACCTTAGTTAGCATCATTTAACTTATGTTAACGTGCTGTAATATATGTTACCCAGGTTGGAGGGTATTTAGAGAAATACAAAGGACTGCTTCTGATAACCGTTAGGGGCGCAGGCCATACAGTTCCAAGCTACCAACCACAACGCGCATTGACCTTGTTCTCATCGTTCCTTGGAGGGATACTACCACCTTCCTCGTAAACGTATCATGACGGACTACTTTTATTGTTTCAATCTAGTTTTTTACTTTTCTTGTGAACAAGTTTGACAACATCTCAGATGTCAAATAGTTGGTGTCTACATTTGACCCAATCCGTATTTGCTACTTGTGTTGAAGAAATGTAGCGTGTCTTTTACTTTTAATTTAATTTGCTTACATTGTTGCTAAATTAAGATCTATATATGATATGCTGTGTTGCCCTCTTATGATATATATTTGAAACTGTTCTGTTGCAAATACGACTTTATGTAGTAACTAATAAAAGAATAAATAAATAAAATTAGCGCGAATATTAAATACAAAGTTGTTACCGTCTGAAATACGGTCATTAGTCTTAAAACAGTCGCAATTGATATTAAATGTAGTTGCAAATTTTAGAAAATACAATAAACGTTAAATCGACCAGGAAATTGGTCGTAAATACATAGAGCGAAACTGTTTCAGTCTCAAATAAAATTAAATTGGTCACACACACACACACATATATATAGGGGTGCGTTATAATAAAAAGAAATAGTTTTCTAGGAAGAGTAAGAATCAATCTAGGCCATTGGATTTGTGATCTAATGGTTGAGATTGGTAGTTTTTAAACTATCAAATAGTTTCCTAGGATTAAGGATTTATGCTGCATAGTTTCTTAACTCTAAATTTTGTGTTCTTCCTACTCTTCCTACAAAACTATGTATTTTTATTTTAACCCTTTTCTATATATATATATATATATATATATATATATATATATATATATATATATATATATATAGGGGTGAGTTATTGTACAATAATGACTTATCGTACATTACGTACGCGAGACTCCTGATCATCGATTTCAATTTCACGCGGTGGCAGTTTGGTAAATAACCCAAAAAATAGTTCACGATCAAATTCATCGATTTAGAATCGATTCCGATCCAAATTCAGAATTCCTTAATCTATCTCATCAAATTTCTAAACTCTAATCACAACTTACAGTATGAAATCTCAAAAACCAAAAATTGAAATAGAACGCCACTGAACATTAAAAATCTTCAAATTGATCAAAAATTGATGATTTAATCAATCAAATTGATGTGTAAGAGGCTTTAGAATTATCAATCGATTATGGAATTGCAGAAATAACGCACTCAATCGAGCTCTGATTAGGGTTCAAAATATTATGTTTAAACGTTCCGAAACAAAACTGAAGACCTTTAAACGTTCTGACCAAAAAAGAACATCTTTAAACGTTCTAATACATTCAAAGAAGTTTTGGGTGTTCAAAAAAAATAAACATCTTTAAACATTCTAATACGTTCTAAGAAGTTCAGGGTGTTTAAAAAAGTATTGAAGTTCTGATAAAGTTTAGAAGTTCTAAGAAGTTCTGGGTGTTCAAACTGGTAAGTTTAGAAGTTCTAAGAAGTTCTGGGTGTTCAAAAATGATAAAGTTTAGAAGTTCTACGAAGTTCTGGGTGTTCAGAACTTCTAAAACTAACAAAAAAAAATCAAACACCTGTAAACATGAAATTGAACACTGAAATCACTTCATTTAATCTCATAATCATCAAACAATCATCAATCGACCGTTAATTTGATCATTGATTCGATCATATGAACAAAATATGGAATGTCTGCAACTGGGTTTACTCAAAACTCAAAATTGATTAATTGAAACTTCAAATTGATGATTAATTGGACCAATTTCAAAGTTTAATTGATCAATTAGTTCAACAATTTCAATTTTAATTGGTCAATTTTATCAACTGACCTGCAAAAAAGGCGTGACGAGGAAGATGTTGTTCACGACGATACCGTCGACGGTCGCGACGGTAGTTGCAATCATTGGACGGTGAAGGCGTACGGAATCGATGGAGCAGTGAAGCAGAGGATCAGAACTATGACAAATTGAAAATTTTTCTTACTTTTTCAGACACTCTTCACGACTTGACTCAAATTTTCGGGACGAAAATTCTTTAACATGGGAATGATGTGACACTCGTCAATTTCAGGTTAACTCCGTTAACTCAAACTCCGTCAATTCAAACTTAAGATCACTGGATCTATAACGCACATCTCATTACATTTAAACTAAGGCTTTAAATGACGCTTGACAATTACTACATGTGTAGTCTTTCGGGATTGCACCGAAACGCAAACGAGTTGACGCAAACCATTGGTGAATAAACGAAAAACATCAAAACAATAATTATGTGATAATTATGTGTTAGACTTATGTGTTATGTGATAACATTGTATGGAACGTTAACTCAAGATGCAAACAAATTAAATTAAGCTAGAAAAATAATATTTAGAAGTGGAGGGGCCTTGATGTAACATGTTATTATTAATAATATCAATAAACCCTAACCTCCCCTCTCTCCCTCTCAACCGATCGCCCCCCCTCCCCTTGCTCTTGGCTTCCGTCAATCACACACACACATACACACAAGATCTTTCAAGTTTGGTTGAAGATTAAGGTGCTAGGAAGGTATAAACAACTATCCTATGTATTTTACATGTTTAATTTTGATCTTGAATGGGTTAATCTAAAACCCTAGGTCACGAAAATTATGAATAAGTGTTCTTATGCTTGATTGTTGCTAGAGGATGATTGATTATGTGTTAGTTATTGATATTGATAATCAAATGTGATTTTGAACGGTGAAAGATCATTGAATCATTGATTGTTTGTAAACCCTAGAGGGTTACTACTGATTTTTGTGATTAATTATGTGTATTACATGTTTTGAGTTATGTCGTATGTTTAGGATGCATGTTAGATGATTGTTTATGCTTGCTGAGTTTTGACAGCAGTGATTGTTAAACTTGAACGATGTGTAACTTGTTGAATATAAAAGCAAACTAAGCTAATTATGAGTCTACAAGGTAGTACTCTCAGTCTAGTTTTCAGAAAGTCCAACCACGCCTAATTTGGAGGTGTTTTGGTTAGTCAAATGATTTAAATGTGATTAAAGGTCAAAACTGGTACTGGACAGATTGTAAGTTATGTTTAGACAACTGTAACGAATTGTTAATGTGGAAATTGGTTGAGGTTGTTAACACTAAAGGGTGCTATGTTGAGTCTAGTTTCTATAAAGTCCAAGTTTGTAATTTTTGGACGAGTAAAAGTTAATCTTTATGATTTTACAAAACTGAAGTGCAAATCTGAGTTGTGAGACCTGCTGTTAAGTTGTTTTGTAATTAGCATATCTCATGAACTACAAGACCAAATGGGTTGGTTCCACTTCTAGAAGTTAACTTTGTTGAGTTAAGAACCCAACCCAATTGGTCTTGTACTAATTAGATTTTTCACTTAATGGAAATAACAAATAACATTCTGTTGCGCATGAATTTGACTGTTGTGAGTTGCTGTAATGTTTTGATCATTGTGAGAAATCTATGAAGAATAAAAATACAATAAAATATGTTTTGGAAACCTAACACATGTATGTTTCTGTGACGATTTTTGGTGAATTAATTGTGATACTATGATTTGTTGAATAGAGTAGTCTTTCAAGTAGAATTCTGTCGTGATGAAACTAACTGCTGAACTTTGTGAAAATACATGAAACGTGCTTATTGCTAGATAATTGTTATGTTTTGGACCAAATTGCCCTTGCGGGGGATAATTGCTAGTAATGTACACTATTAACACGTGACACGTAGATAGTTGTTCACAACATGTAACGTATCACAAATGTGCTTGTTAAGTCACACACGAGTCACAAACGAAACACGAAACGTATCTTGTGCATAGGAATTATGTGCCGGGTCTAGAGACTCGATAATAGTTCCGACTCTTAAAAAATCTCCTTGTTGTTATAGAACGCTAGTGAGAGTTTTCTGTGAAGCGCATCACTTGGGTGACTTGTTTTTGGGAATTCTTCGCAAACAGTGAGTTTCACTTTCCCCTTTTAAACTCTTTAAACGCTTTTCACTTGGGGGAGATAACATACTCCGAAACGCTTTTAGATTTTGTTATAAAATTATATATCACTTGTAAAGGCTAAGTGGCAAACGAAACAATTGAAGTCCTTCACACATCGAACCGTTTAGTATTGGAAAATAGCGAGTCACTGTTGAGTAGTACTACTGGGTTTGACAAACGCCACCCAACGCTAAGCTCGACTGGAGGTCGAGTGGGTGTAATTTTGGCTAACACATTACCATGGTCGGGATAGACCTGGTGGCAAGACACATGATAAACAGTCAGCTTCAGTGTCGAACACTTAGTAATACTTGCTTTATAGGCTAGCTACCTATAGATATATAATTGATTTAACACTATCTGGTAACGCAAAACGCTAAACGCAAAACGCTAAACGCTTTATTTTATATAAACTTGTGAACTCACCAACCTCGTGTTGACACTTTTAGTATGTTATTCTCAGGTAGCCGAGGCGGGCGCTGTATAGGATCATGCATTACTTTGAACGCTTATTTTTATGCAAACTCATTTTTAAACTGTTATTATTAATTGGGTTTTAAGTCGTCCTGCGTGACGCAACACTTGGTTTATGGTTTTACGCTTCCGCACTTATTTACACTTAAAAGTTTTCGTGGTTTGAAAACTTTATTTATGGTTTGATTATAACTAATGATTCCGATCCTGTTAGTTCACACCCTCTGACGGTAAAACTCCGTTAGTGGATTTTGAGGGTGTGACAAGAACGGTCGCGTGTTTTCTGAAAATCTATGGTGAAGAAACTCGCGTGCCTATTGTATGATAAGGGATTATTGTATTTGATCCTTTAAATATATATATATATATATATAGGGGTGGGATCTAGAGAGAACTCTTTTTAAAAAGAGAACTAGAGAACTAGTAAAGAATTATTTTTAACTATTTTTAAAAAAATATTTTGTGATTTCTTTTTCTTTCCTTCTTCTAATAAGATGATATTGTTCCTAAAAAAAAAAACTTGTCGGTGTAGTACTGTAGTGCATATGTGCACTAATGCCTATTGCATATACAATAGTGTTTTATTGCATATAATACAACACAATTGCATTATCCAATACATACTATTGAATATATGCAAATACAACACTAATAATTGTATGCAAAACACATTATCGCATATATGTAATACAACACTAATGCACATATGCATTATATCGATTTTTTTAATTTTTGTATATAATATAACACTATTGTAAATATACAATACAAAAAACTATATATATATATGCTATTTAACACTATTTAAAATATCAAAATGCACACTATTGCACATATGTATTATAAAAAAAGTCGGTGTATATATATTATAAAAAGTCGGTGTATATGTATTATATATATATATATATATATATATATATAGGGGATGGATCTTGCGAGAAGTGCGAGAATTGAATGTATAACTCCATTAATCCATAATTTCACTCCCTTTCATATGATGTTACATACATATATGTAGGTTGGTTGTATTTATGTCTTAATTAAACATTCAAACCTACCTACTAACATATAAATGTACCGAGCCACATTCAAACCTATGTACCTACACACATACAAACATGCATACACATATACAAACATACGTAAACGTATACAAACATATGTACCTACACACATATACATGCACCTACACATAAGAAAGAGAATAAAATTAGGGATTAATGGAGTTACACCTTCACTTCTCGCTGTAAAAAAACTTCTGAAATGATCCAATACCTATATATATATATATATATATATATATATAGATATAGAAAATGGTTCAAATAAAAAGAAGTAGTTTCCTAGGAATGGTACGAATCAATAGAATTTTGACATTTGGCATTAAAACCTATGATGAAAGAATAATTCTAGGAAACTATGTCGGTTATAATGATGAAAGAGTAATTCTAGGAAACTATGACGGTTTTTTGTAATTTTAAATCTCAACCATTGATTGATTAGATCCAATGGCTATGATTACAAGTAGCAATTTTGTTTAATAAAACATTAGAAACTAAATTATGTCACAAGACCACTTGCAGGATAGATTTTCAAAACAAGAAAATACAATCACAAAATTGGTCGAAAAATATCACATAAAAGTGCTATTAATCAGATTTAATATTAGTCAATTAGAGTCAATCTTGGTTAATTAGGGGTAATTGGGGTTATTATAAGTCTATTGTGTCCAAAATGGTCAAATCAGGAGACATAGCTTCAATATTGGTTAGTTATTTTAAATTCTGGGCAAAAAGAGGAGATTAAAACAATGTTACTCAGAACCAACTAGGGATGAATAGAATCAATTGGAATGTAACATTTCGTTTTATTATTATTATATTGTATATTTAAAGTAAATTACCGGAAAACAATGCCTTTATTGCTAAGAATCTAATTCATACAAGTGTGGTACAAGAGGATTTAGAACATATTGATGTTGATTACCTTGAAGATATGGATCTACTATGGCAAGCTAACTTGTAGTTGTGAGAAACAAGAGATTGTATAACAGAACAGACACGTCCAGTGGCGAATCCAGGAATTTTTTCTAGTGGGTTCACTATTATTTGATGCTCCAGTTTTATATGACCAGGTGTTTAATATTTCGGGTCGGTTTGATGGTTCGGTTCGGGGATGGTTCATTAGGGGTGTTCACAGTCCGGTTTTGATGGTTTTTACGTCAAACCGTTATCGAAAACGGAAACAAACCGTGGAAAGTTAAAACCAAATCAAACCGTTACTAAGTGTTTAGTTACACGGTTTGGGTTTAATGGGCTTGTATGAAAATACAACAATTAAAATGAAGAAAAGGAAAAAAAAGCCTTTTCAAGATAACTACCAAACCAAATTGTAATCTTCTGTTGATAAACCAATTTCAACCTCTATGGTTTTTTTTTCAACAGATTCATTAGGTTAGAGAAAAGAAATAAGAACAAGTGGGTTATTAAAAAGCCGGTGAGTTGCAGTCAAAATAATCGAAGATTAGAAAAAAAAAAGGATCAGAGAGAGAGTGAGAGACAAACGGCAAGTGGTGGAGCCATAATATGTTTTTAATGGTTTGCATTTAAAAGAAAGTAGGTTTTCAAAAAAATTATCTTTTAGCAGGCTCGAACATGCAACCTGCAATTTGAAAACAAAGTTGCTTACCACTCGTCCAGTTCTTCATTTTTATGTATGGGTTCACTCCAGCTTTTATTAATGGGTTCACTAGAACTTTTTTATATTGTGGCTAACTCGCTATAGTAATTTTTCGAAACTCAGTGGGTTCCCGAGAACCCGTACCTAAACATGTAGGTCCACACCTGGGAACGTCAAGTTTATCAGGATTTAATGAAAGAACTGGTTTTGACAAATCAAAAGCCATATGCTACAACTGACAACAACCAGCTCATTTTGCTAGTGAATGTAATCTTTCAAGACAATTTCAAAATGAAGGGCAAGTGAACCAAAATCAGTTTAATCAAAACCAAAATCAAACCAACTTCAATCAACAAAAAAACCAATTCCAAAACCAAAACCCATACACCCAAAACAGACAAAATCCAAATAATTTCCAACAACCTCAAAATCAACAAACCATACAACAACAACCAAGAAACTCGAAAACCAATCATGCTCCTCATAACCAAATTCAACAAAGAAAAAATCAAGATTAACCTATTGTCAATAACCAACAACAAAGAAACCAAGACAATGTTGTAGTTACTCAAGATTCACAAGATGGAGATTTTGACTGGAGTAACCATGCTGAGACATTGCAAGGTCAAGTTTTTCAGGACTTCATGAAAGAAATGGTTTTGACAAATTAAAAGTCATATGCTACAACTGTCGACAACCAGGTTACTCTACAAGGGAATGCAATCTTTCAAGACAATTCCAAAATCAAGGGCAAGTGAACCAAAATCAGTTTTATCAAACCCAAAATCAAACCTACTTCAATAAACAAAGCAACCAATTTCACGACCAAACCGAAACCCATACACCAAAACAGACAAAATCCAAATAATTTCCAACAACCTCAAAATCAACAAACCATATAACAACAACAACAACAACCAAGAAACCAGAAAACCAATCAAGCTCCTCAAAACCAAATTCAACAAAGAAATAATCAAGACCAACGAATTGTTAATAACCAACAACAAAGAAACCAAGTCAATGTTGCAGTTACTCAAGATCCACAAGATGGAGATTTTGACAGGAGTAACCATGCTGAGACATTGGAAGGGAAAACGTGGCATTTATGGCAGATATCAAGACTGAAGGAGAATCTTCATCATCCAATGTACTTTCTAAACCTATTGTCTATGAATTATTGATTAATGTTGATGAACTAAAGAGAGAGATAGGAAATCTTCAAGTTGAGGTTTGTAGAAAGAATAGAGTCATCTCTGACTAAAAAGAGAATGAAAAACTAAATGCGTGATACACCAACATATGGCGAAATGTCGGGGCGCAAGCCGTTGGTTCACAGCTCACAAGGCACTAATATACAATATTAGTGCCAATATCTAATTATTTTATTACATTTAAATCAAGTACACAGTATTCAAAATAAATTACAAATAACCGAAAAAATCTAATACTCTTTTTTTATTATAATAACCTAAAGGCCAAATAAACTAAGTTATTCAAAAACTTCAATCATTCAAAATAAACATCCTCCAATATGCGTAAAAATAGGTTTGTCAACAACACATGTTGAGTAAATGATCAACAGATTTGATAATAAATATATTGTTTTGGTCAAAAATCTGTCTAAGGATAATGTAACCAAATCTGATTTTGTGAGATAGAGTGCTTATATAATAACGGTAATTAAGTGAATGAAATATGGATGAACACAAAGTTTTGTTACGAAGAAAAGCCCTTGATTGGATGATAATCGTCGGCACAGAAATCCCGGGTGATGAAAAATGTCTATCACCACTATATTAATCAAGAAATAGTTACAAGATTGAAGACTATGATCAACAAATACAAAGATTCTAAGTGTGTGTTAACTGCTAGAGTAATTCGTATGCTCTGTGTATTATGTATGATGTGTGTTCCTAACTGATCATAGCTGAATATAATTACACAAAGAGACTAACTACAAGTCCTACAAATCCGCCACTATTCCACTTAGATACGTTGCACCCATTTTGACCGCATGCCACTTCCCTTAGACTGCGAATTAGTTGGTAGACTGAGTCACTAGCCGTGATACCTATTAACATAATACCATACAAAGAGAACAACCATTAGTCTAGAATAAATACTGAGGATCCTTGATCCTGACATAATCTGGTGCATATATTAAGGATAATTGATCTAGAAGTCACGTAAGGATAACATATCCTCAACACAAAATATATGTGCCCTAACAATTGCCCCAAAATGACAGTTGTAAGTATATTACAGCGGTCATTTTGAATCTAAATCACCTGCAAAGAGTAGATTAGATGTTACATGTTAGATATAATGATCATATATCTATATAATACATCGATATACTCCCTTCCACCTATAAATACGACCATCCTCATCCTTTTATAATCACACTTCAGCGGAAACTAGGTAACCTTTCTACTTTCTCTCTTTCATAAAGATTTTTAGAATATGTCTTCTATTTCTATTTATTCTTCTTCCGAGAAATTGGAATCAAATGATCTGCATTCTTAGTATTTCGTTACCAATCCTTCCTCGGAAATCTGTAAGGTTACGGATCCATAAATCGATGACTTGAACCCTTTATTTCCAACCGACGTTGTATTCCGACCTTTCGACACTTCCACAAGAAGCGACTCTTATTCAAAGACCTGGGTGTGTTTTCCGGTGCACCCTTTTCTGATTGGCTACTCGTACCCTTTTCCGGAGTTCACCCAAAAGTTCTTTACTCTAACCGGCATGATTTACATCCAAGCGATGCCGATGCTTTAGAGGGTGTTGCATACTTTAGAAAGAATCATCAAAGAAGAAAACATTGAGTTCAGACTGTCTAAACTGGCGTACCTGTACACCCTATCTACTCATGGATCCACTCGATTCATCTTGAAATCTAAACCTCATTAATCAACCCATATCCATAAGACCACCCAAAACGGCTCATTCTAGAAAAACCAGTTCTTTTTCGTTAAAATGAACTCCATTCCTGGTGGGGTTGATTTACCCCTAATGTGGATTAGGAAGGGTAGGATCCTGGATCCTCTACCAAATTGGTGAGGATAACTTGTCCTTCTTTTAATGAATTTCTTTTTGTTTTTCTCTTTCAGTGGATAACTTCGCTCTGCTTGCTGATCTCCTGGAGTGGAAGAGAGGGTGAAAAAGTTCGTTTCATTGGATCCTGAGATTAGGACATTCCAAGCCAAGACTACTGAAGCTATTCAAGAATCCTTTTCAGAGCCATCAAGCAATATGTCAAGTAAGATTTTTAATATGTTCCGCAGTTGCTCAAAAAGTCTAGCAAATCAGCATCCCAGTTCTCTCTGGAGGATATTGACTGTTTGATCGTGAAGAAAGAAACTCCTAAATCCACTCCTGTTCATGAACCACGTCAAGTGACTACCCATGCCAAATATAGGGCCTTCAAAAGGAAGAAGACTGCTGAGCCTGAGGATCCCTTCGAAGATGGGAAGTATCTTCACCACAGTAAGGATACTTTATCATGTTTGTCTTTTGTTGTGGATCTAGTATCCTCTTTGGAAAATACTTTGTCTTGAACTTATTTCATGTAGGACATAGATTCTGCCAAGATCTATCATGATAAGATTGTCAAGAACCTGAAAGACACTCTCTCTGGAATGAGGGCTATGGTCACCGCCAAGGATAAGACTATCTCCAAGCTGACGAAGGAGAAAAAGTAGGCGGAGGATCATGCATCCTCAGTCGAGGCCTAGCTGCAAGAAGAGGTGACTCGTGCTACCAATGAGTCCAAAATATGGGCTGCTGAGTCCGTGCTTCAGGCGAGGATCAAGATGGCGACAGAGGCTGGTGATCCTTTGTTTGATAAATCAACATGGGGATGTGACTAAGTGGAAGCAGGCTCTGGTGACTCTTGGAGGTGGCGAGGACGAGGCTGGTGAGAGTACCGACATGGTGGCTGGTGGAAACAAAGCTGAGATGACCGAGGCAGTAAAGGGTATGGAAGTAGGGGAAGAGGCCACAAAGGTGGGCAATGAAGGATGATGAGACTAGGCCTGAGCCCACTTTTTATTTGTTTATGTTTTTGAATGTTTGGTGGTTTGTAATCAAGACATTAGATAATTAAGATGAAGGATCTGTGATCCTTAGATAATTATCGGGGGGGGGGGGGGGTAGCAACGGTGGAAGGATCCTCTTTTTTCGGGGATGAAGCCCAACAAAACAGGAGACGAGCCCAACAAAACTGGGGACAAGCCCTAACTTAAGGAAACTGGGGTCAAGCTCAAAGATACGGGTGTTAAACAAGGGTCTTGCCCAAACCGGGATCTAGCCCAAACGTAAGTGACGTGAAAATGCCAAAACCTTGGCTAACATGAAAATGTTAGAAACCTTGTGTATGGGTACGTCTACCATTAATTCGTATGGTCCTTCATATAGCCGAAAGCAATGAAATTGTTAGCCAGTAAGCATGTACTGGTCCATTTGCCCCAAACTATACTTTGGATAGCGTGCGCTATAGGCGAGAGTGTCAAGACTCTAATTGATGATAAAAGTGAAAATCTTTAAACCTTAGAAAGTATAATCATTGAGATTATACCTTAAATGTGGGAGAGAGGTGACCAGCCCCTTAACTGTTGAATTCCTTATTAAAATCTGCATTGTCTGCATAAACTTAAAGCTTGGCAAAGATGAATATTAAGAATATTGTTTCCTTTGGTTAGTAATAAAAATCTGAAATGAATAAATGATAAGATAAGATTTTACCACTTTAGGATCCTTGATCCTGATTATATGAAGTATTTCTTAAGACGGATGGCATTCCAGGCTCTTGGTAGCCGATCACCTTCCATGGTTAATATGTGGTATGCCCTTTTTCCTACTTCTGGTTTAATAAAATAGGGCCCTTCCCACTTAGGTGCAAGCTTTCCATCTACAGGATTAGTTGTATTTTGGAAAGCCTTCTTTAGGACCAAATCTCCTTCGTAAAATCTTCGGATCCTGATGTTCTTGTTATATGCCCCAGCTATCCTTAGTTGATATGCAGCCATTCTGATCTTTGCTAAGTCTCTGAGCCCATCAACAGTGTCTATCCTGGATAAGACTTTCGCTGTTTTCCTGAGGATCACGGATGTTTATTCTGGCAGTAGGAACCACAATCTTTGTGGGAATCACAGCTTCTGCTCCAATCACTAATGAGAATGGTGTTTGACCTGTTGCATTCTTGGGTGTTGTTCTATCAGGCCAAAGAACGTAGGGAAGTTCCTTATCCCACTTGCCTTTCTTGGATCCTAACTTCTTTTTCAAGTTATTGATGATGATTTTGTTGCTTGAGTCTGCTTGACCATTGGCTTGTGGATGGACTGGTGTAGAAGTGATCATCTTTATACCCCAATTATCACAAAAGGTAGTAGTTCTTTTCCCAATAAACTAGGATCCATTATCACAAATAATTTCAGATGGGATACCAAATCTAGTTATAATATATCTTTTAATGAAGGATATAACTTCCCTTTCACGAACTTAAACAAATGCTTATGCTTTAATCCATTTTGAGAAGTAATATGTCATAACAAGCATGAAGACCTTTCCACCTGGTGCCTTGGGTAGCTTGCCTACAATTTCCATTCCCCATTTCATGAAGGACCATGAAGAAGAAATAGGATACATAGGTTCTGTTGGTTGATGAAGAATGTTACCATGTCTTTGACAAGCATCACACTTCCTTGAATACTCCATAGCATCCTTCTTTATTGTTGGCCAGAAGTAACCTGTCCTTAGTATCCTAGAGAACAGTGCTCTCCCCCCTGCATTGTTACCACAATCACCTTCGTGGAAGTCTTTAAGCGCTTCTTGTATTTTTGGATTTTCAATGCATCTCAAACAGGGACATGCAAGAGATTTTCTGCATACACTATCCTGTAAAATGATAAATTGTGATATCTTAATTCTGAAAGCTTTGGGATTTTCCCCTTTAGGTATTTCTCCATTTTGGAGGAATTTATTGATTGAAGGATCAGGGATCCTACTTATGGACAGGAAGATGGATCCTTAGAACCTTTTAAACAATCCATTGTTATCTCCATTGCTTCATATTCCCTAATTGTCAGAGAAAGTATGTGAATAATGGGTATTTTTATGTCATCTGGGATCTTCAAGGACGATGCTAAGTTTGCTAAGGCATCTGCCCCATTATTCTCCTCTCTTGGTACCTAAATTATACTAAACATTTCGGAGGATTTTGCTAATTCCTTCACAATTTCTAAATATTTGATCATATTTTCAGCTTTTTCAGTATAAGAACCGTTATAGTGGTTAGTTGTAAGTAAAGAGTCTATGTAAACCTGAAGATACCTTATCCTTATTTGTTTAACTAAAAGTAAACCTATAATAAGTGCTTCATATTCTGCTTCGTTGTTGGTAGCTTGGAACTTACAGGATACAGACTGGGGTATTTTGTCCCCCCTGTGGCGATTTTAGTAGTATTCCCAATCCTGCTCCTCTTATATTTGATGCACCATCTGTGAAAAGGATCCAAGGATCCTTGGTTTCTTCAAGTTGCTGGACCTCCAGGTCAGCTTCCTTTTGCATGCCACTATTAAAAATCAACCACAAAGTCTACAAGTGCTTGTGATTTGATGGCTGTTCTAGGCTCATACTGAATATCATATGCACTAAGCTTCACGGCCCACTTAGCCATCTTACCTAACATTTCTGGTTTTCTAAGCACATTCTTAACATGATAGTTAGTTCTAACAACAATAGTATCGGTTTTAAAATAATGTCTTAACTTAGTAGAGGCCATAATCAAAGCAAGTATTAAGTTTTCAAGGTGAGAATATCTTATCTCGACGTCTAAGAGACTTTTACTTACATAGTATACCGGATGCTGTTGTCCTTCGTGATCTTTGGCTAGCACAGCACTAACCGCATTACCTGAGACGGCTAAGTACAAGGATAACGATTCACCACCCACTGGTTTCATCAGGGCTGGCGCTAAGGATAGATAATCCTTAAGAGCTTTCAGCACATCTTCAAGCTTCTGTGTCCATTCAAACTTCTTATTCATCCTCAACATATCATAGAAATCTTTGCACTTCTCTGAAGATCTGGAGATGAATCTATTCAGGGCAGCACTCCTTCCTGTCAGCCTTTGGACATCTTTACCATTTACCAGGAATTTTAAATTAATGATGGCTTCAATTTGCTCAGGACTGGCTTATATTCGTCTTTTAGTCACCATCGACCCTAAGAATTTTCCAGCTTTGACACCGAAATGGCATTTGGACGTGTTTAGTTTCATGTTGTATTGATTAAGGATGTTGAATGCTTTTTCGAGATCCTTGAGATGATCTTCTACTTTCTTTGACTTGACTACCATGTCATCTATGTAGACTTCCATGGTCTTTCATAACTGATCCTTGAACATCATATTGACTAGTCTTTGATATGTTACCCGTGCATTTCTTAGTCCAATATAACAGTATATGCAAGTAGGAGTCATGAATGCTATATCCTCTTGATTAGATGATTCCATCTGAATTTGTTGAAATCCAGAGGAAACATCCATAAAGGTAATCATCTCATGTCCTACTATAGCATCCGCCATGGAGTCAATCTGTGGTAAGGGGAAAGGATTTTTGGGACATGCCTTGTTTAAATCAGTAAAATTGACACATACTCTCTACTTTCCAATATTTTAGAAACAACCACCACATTGGCCAACCATTCTGGATACTTAACCTCCCTAATCGTACTTGCCTAAAGAAGTTTGCCAACTTCTTCTTGGATAATGATATTTCTTTCAGGCGCAAATTACCTTCGTTTATGGTGGACAGGTCTGACAAAAGTATCCATCCCTAACTTATGCGTAATAATGTCTTTAGAGATACCTGTCATGTTAGAATGTTTGAAAGCAAAAGTGGACTTTCTTTGTTTGAGGAATGATACCAGATCCTCTTCAATGTTGCTGACGATCCCGAATCCTATATGCACCTTGGCATCTGGGTCCTCAGGGTCCAAGGATACTTCTTTAATATCCTTCTCCATTGCTTCGAGCACCTCTCTGGAATGATTCTTTGATTGCTATGCGATCGTCTGCTTTGTAGCTAGCTTCATCGACGTAGTGTAGTAGTTCCTAGCCACCGCTTGGTCACTATCAATCTTTACTACTCCCCATGGGGTTGGAAGCTTGATACATTGATGATAGGTTGAGACTACTGCTTTCATTTCGTGAATCCAAGGCCTGTCGAGGATAACACTACAGCAGGATAGGTTATCAATAACACAAAAATTTTGGAAAGAGTTAACTCCCTCAATATAGATAGGAATCTTCATGTCCCCCAATGTATTCTTGGTTTCATCACTGAAGCCAATGAGGATAGATATCTTGGTGTAATTTCAGTTTCGGGGATGTTCATCTTCTTGAGGACATCAACCTGAATGATGTTTAATGAGATCCTTCCATCTATTAGGATCCTGCGAACATAATGGTTAGCAATAAATAAAGTAACAATAAAACTATCATGGTGAGGATCCTGGAGGTGCATGCGATCCTCTTCGTCGAAAGTTATGACCCTTTGGTTGGTTAAAGTTATTGTCATGATGGGCCTTTCTCCATTCTCCAATTTGATCTCATTAACATGTCGTTTTGCTGAGGAGAATAAGGTTCCACAGATGTCTGAACCTCCGAAGATAAAACTGATAATCTACGCGTCTGCCGGTGGTGGAGCAGCCTTCTCTGGGATTTGTTCAGGAACCTGGATCCTTGACTTCTTTCTACCCATTAAGTCTTTGAAGTTCCCCTTGCTGAGTAGATATCCAATCACTCTTCTTAGACCGATTCAATCGTCCGTCATGTGGCCAAAGTTTTCGTGATATGCACACCTGGATTTATCCTTGTAGGATGTCGTCATTTCATTTTTCCAAGGCCCCATTGCTTTTTCTTCAAGATCTCTCATGGCACATATTAGCCCAGGAGTATCAATGGAAAAGTAATACTATGATATTCTTGGATATTCCTCTTCATCCTTGTCTTCTTTTACTGCATGGATGTTTTGGTTGTTGAACTTTGAGTAGGGCTTGGAATTGTTGTTCCTGTACGAGGATCCTTGTTTCTTATCGAGTTGCTCCTACTTTGTTGAAGAACCCAATCTTTCTTGGATCCTTTTGTCGTCCTTTAGTCTGATGAATTTAAGTGCCATATTCCTGAATTCATCTAAGGTCTTGCATGGGATCATAACAAGATCATCATAAAAGAGGGAGTTCTTTTGCAATCCCATCTTGAATGCCTCAACAACTGTAGCCATGTGAAGATTTGGGATCTCCAAGTCTTCCCTTCCAAACTCAGTGACAAAGTCCCTTAAGGATTCATCACGAGGTTGGACAACACGGTATAAATCACTAGTTAATTTTTCAAACTTTCTACTACAAGAAAACTGATTATTGGATAAATTAACTAGATGAGAAAATAAATTAATAGAGTAAGGAGGAAGACTTAGAAGCCACTAGAGAGCAAATCCAGTTGGTGTGGATCCGAAACCCTTGCACAAGCATGCTTCTTTAAATCTTTCTAGAATGGGATTGATCTCCATTTTTTCCCTATATTGAGCTACATGCTCCTCTGGATCAGTCGTGCCATCATAAACCTTCATGTTTGGGGGGGGGGCTGAAAACGCTTCGGTATCTTAGCATTACATATGAGATGAGCAAATCTGGATAGCTGGTGACTCCCCTCCAGAATTTCAGGAATAGGCCTGATCACCCCTGGAATGTTGGATATCATATCCTCTAATACACGTATCCTGCGTAAAACCAAGGTTAGTGTCTAAGGATACACGATTGTAAAGTTTACGTCTTTGTTGACTAAAGGATGGTATCCCATAAGTTTATCCAGGATAGGATGCATCAGCCATCATAGTTGGTCCACCGGAATCGATGGTATGCATAGGTATAAGGTCTCCCTCATGGAACTCCGATGACCTTTGATGTTGAACTTCTAAGAATCCTCGACTCTGCATGAAGGATCCTTGAGGCTGATAGTCGGATGATCCTTAATGAAACAATCCTAAGGATCCTGGCTGGAGGATAGATGATCCTTGTTCAAAGATCGAGGATCCTTGAGGGTGTTGACCCATGGATCCTTGTTGGAAGATCGAGGATCCTTGAGCGTGTTGACCCATGGATCCTGGTTGAAAGATGGAGGATCCTTGAGCATATGGAGCCATGAATCATGGTTGAAGGATAGATGATCCTTGTTGAAGGATGGAGGATCCTTGAGTGTATTGAGCCATGGATCCCGGAGTGGTTAAATCCAACATCCTAGGAACCAAGGGAGCCTGATCCTCTGATGGCCTTTTTTGCTTTCTTGAGCTCTTCAATCTCACGTAGGATCCTCTGGTTGGTCTTGTTCTGCTGATCCATGTATGTCGTAACCCATGAACCAGAAAAAATAATCATCATGGTTAGTGATTACCATAGGGGTAGCAGCTTTGGAAGACTGGAGTTTGCGTCTTGCTCACAACAGTGTTGGTCCTCTCCACTCCTATGGGTGGAGGAGGAATCGCCAATGAAGCATTTGATGAGAGAAATTGATGAAGGCGTGGTAGTTGAAGCAGAGGTTTGTTAAGGGTCCATTGGATAGGGTATAGGTTGAAATGGTTGAAAATTGATGAAAAATCTTATGAGTTTAAGCACCACTTGCCCCACGGTGGGCGCCGAATTGTTTTGGTAAAAAATCTGTCTAAGGATAATGTAACCAAATCTGATTTTGTGAGGTAGAGTTCTTGTATAATAATGGTAATTAAGAGAATGACATAAGGATGAACAAAGAGTTTTATTACGAAGAATAACCCTTGACCGAATGATGATCGCCGGCACAAAAATCCAGGTGATGATACATGTCTATCACCACTATATTAATCCAGAAATAGGGTTACAAGGTTGGATACAATGATCAACAAATACAAAGATTCTAAGTGTGTGTTAACTACTAGAGTAATTTGTACGCTCCGTGTATTGTGTATGATGTGTGTTTCTAACTGATCATAGTTATAAAAAGAGACTAACTACAAGTCCGACAAATCTGCCACTATTCCACTTAGATACGTTGCACCCAATTTGACCACGTGCCACTTCCCTTAGACTGCGAATTAATAGGTAGACTGAGTCACTAGCCGTTATACCAATTAACATAACACCATACAAAGAGAACAACCGTTAGTATAGAATAAATACTGAAGATCCTTGATCCTGACATAATCTGAAGAATATGTTAAGGATAATTGATCCAGAAGTCACGTAACGATAACATATCCTCAACACAAAATATTTGTGCCCTAACATATATCATATAAGAAATTTTCAAATCAATATCATGAGTGTCAAGAATTAAACATTAATCAAATAATTCATGTCATTTGACCATTGCCTAGTGAATTGGCATTTGGCTACTAAGACGAAATAATTACAAGTACGGGTGTCGGTTGACCATTTCCTAGCAAATCGGGTTTTGGCTACTAAGACGACGATCGTATAGCAATCAATGCACAAGTCAAGAGTAGTTATGGAGGCTTGGGAAAAAGATTTGAAAGAAGTATCCTTGGACCTTGTGGATCCAGATGAAAAGGTATATATAGGATCCAATATCCTCAGCAACATTGAAGAGGATTTGATATCCTTCCTCAAACCAAAGAAGTCCACCTTTGCCTTCAAACACTCTGATATGATTAGTATTCTATGGATATTATTACTAATAAATTAGGGATAGAAACTTCTATCAGGCCTGTCCACCAGAAACGGAGAAATTTACGCCTGGAAGAAATATTATTATCCAGGAAGAAGTTTAAAAACTTCTCAAAGCAGGTATGATACGAGAAATAAATTATCCACGATGGTTAGCCAATGTTGTGGTGGTTTCTAAGAAAAACGGAAAGTGGATGGTATGTGTCGACTTCACTGATTTAAACAAGCCATGTCCCAAGGATCCTTTCCCCTTACCGCACATTGACTCTATGGTGGATGCCACTGCAGGACATGAAATGCTCACTTTTATGAATGCTTCCTCTGGATTTCAAAAAATTTAGATGGAACCATCTAATCAAGAGGATATAACATTCATGACTCCTACCAGCATCTATTGTTATATTGTTATGCCATTCGGACTAAGAAATGCAGGGGCAACCTACCTAAGATTAGTCAACATGATGTTCAAGGATCAGCTATGCAAAACCATGGAAGTCTACATAGATGACATGGTAGTGAAGTCAAAGAAAGCTGAGGATCACCTCAAAGATCTTGAAGAAGCATTCAACATCCTGTATCAGTACAATATGAAGCTGAACCCATCAAAATACCATTTTGGTGTCAAGGCTGGGAAGTTCCTTGGATACATGGTGATTGTTAGGGGAAATAAATTTGACACTGAGGATATGTTATTCTTGATGACAAATCTGGATCAATTATCCTTCTGAAGGGCTCCGGAGCTATGTCAGGACCAAGGATCTTCAGTAGTTGGTATTATTAACAATTGTTTCTTATGTGTAGGTTGTTATTTAATAAGAGCAACGGCTATAAGACTTATTCCACCAGAATTCTCGCTACTGGACTTGTCAAACACGTGGTCAAAAGTGATGTTGAAAATAGTGGGAAGATGGCGGAAATGTAGGACTTGGTAGTTAGTTGTTATTTTCTTTTCTTTTTATACCGGGTTATGATCAATGCTAGGGTACACAATTTTATGCACATTTTTTGTTCATTCACAAGCTCTCTCTCAAACACACTCAAGGCAGATCACATACACTTAGATTATTTGTAATCTTTGATCATAGACTCCACCATTTGTAACCCTATTTTTACATTAATAGAGTGGTGATAGACGATTTGTCATCACCCGGGGTATTTTTCCTTTGATCTAATCAAGATCAAGGGGGTTTTCCTTGCAGCAAATCACGGTGTTCAACCTTATTTCATTTATATAATCGTTATTATTATTGTAGCACTAAACCTCACAATTACGGATTTGGTTACATAATCCTTAGTTGATTTTTGACCAAAACAGTGACCAAGAGGGGAATAGAAGCAATCCCAGAACAGATTGAAGCCATAATAAATTTGAAGTCTCCCATTAATGCTAAAGATTTCCAGAGGTTGACGGGAAGGATAGCTGCCCTCAACAGATTCATTTCCAGATCCTCAGAGAAGTGTAAAGACTTCTATGATATCTTGAGGAAGAATAAGAAGTTTGAGTGGACTCAAAGGCATGAGGATGCAATGAAGGCTCTTAAGGATTACTTTTCCCCAACACCAGCCTTGATGAAGCCAATAGATGGTGAGCCATTGTCCTTATACGTAGCCGTTTCAGGTAATGCAGTCAGTGCTGTTCGGCCAAGGATCATGAAGGTCAACCACTTCTGGTATATTATGTAAGTAAAAGCCTCTTAGACGCGGAGGTCAGGTATTCTCACCTTTGTTAGGTCACGAATAATCTGTACTGAGTATGTGTTATCCTGAGACGCGCCTGGATCGGTTATCTTGGATAAAAGTTCCAGAATTGTTCAGGATCAAGTATCCTTGGTATTTGTTATTACTAACCGTTGTTTCTTATGTGAAGGTTTAAGTTTGATAGATATAACGGCTATAGGACCTGGTTTACCTATTTACTCGCCACAAGACTCCTTCAGCACGTGGTCAAAAGGCATGGACTAAGCTAGTGGGAGAGTGGCAGATTAATAGGAATTTTAGTTGGTTGTTATTTTTGTTTATAAACGGGTTTATGATCAGCTAGGTCATATACTTATCACTTCGCACACTTTAGCAACATTGAGAATTCTCTCTAGCAATACACACACACACATAGAAATCATTGTATTACTGATCATAATCTCCACCATTGTAACCCGATTTTTGATTAATAAAGTGGTGATAGACTATTTTTCATCACCCGGGGTTTTTATGCCAGCGATCTAACCAAGATCAAGGGCTTTTCCTCGCAACAAATCATTGTTTTCTGACCTTCAATCGTTTCATAATTTTTATTATCACATGAAGCACTAAACCTCACTTTAAAAATTTGGTTACATTATCCTTTATTGATTTTTGGCCAAAACAATTTGGCGCCCACAATGGGGAATTGGTGCTTTAATCCAGAAGATTTCCTATCAATATTCAACCTTTTCAACCAATACCATCATCAATGGCCTCTAAACAAACTTCTGCTTCATCCACCATGCATTCATCAGTTTCTCTCCCACAAAGAACCTTACCACAGATGCATCCTCCACCCGCAGAATCACAGAGGGCCACCGCTGCTAGAAACAAGACACAAATCCCAGTCTTTCAGAGCTCAAAGACCACCGCTGCCACTTCTGTGGTAAACTCTAACAATGATGTTTCTGCTATGTTTTCACAGGTAAAGGTGTACATGGAGCAACAGAACAAGACTAACCAGAAGATCCTAAGTGAGATAAAGGATCTCAAGAAGAATAATAGGCCACTAGAGGATTAGACTCCTTTGATGCCTAGGATGTTGGACTTCACCACTCTAGGATCCGTGGCTCAGCGGACTCAAATATACTCTTTCCTTCAGCAAGGATCATCTACCCTTCAACCGGGGTTCATGGGTCAACCAGCTCAAGGGTCCTCGTTCCTTCAGCCAGGATCATCTATCTTTCAACATGGGTCCATGGGTCAACCAGCTCAAGGATCCTCGATCTTTGAGCAAGGATCATCTATCCTTCAACCAAGTTCCATTGGTCAGCAGACTCAAGGGTCCTCGTTCCTCCAGCCAGGATCATCTATCCTTCAACCAGGTTCCATGGGTCAGCAGACACAAGGATCATCGTTCCTCCAGCAAGGATCATCTATCATTCAACAAGGATCCATGGGTCAACTAGATCAAGGATCATCGATCTTCCATCAAGGATCATCTATCCTTCAACCAGGTTCCATGGGTCAGCAGCCTCAAGGATCCTCTTTCCTCTAGCAAGGATCATCCATCCTTCAGCCTGGATCCTCTGGATTGTATCATCAGGGATCCTTCGACTTCCAACCTCAAGGATCCTTCTTGCAGAATTAAGGATCCTCAGGACTTCAACATCAAAGGTCATCGGAGGTCTATGAAGGAGATATCATTCCTATGCAAACCATTGCCTCTGGTGGACCAACTACCATAGCAAATGCTTCCTATCTTGGCTACTCTTCTGGGATGCCAACGTTTAGTCAACAAAGAGGTAATCCTTATAATCCCATATCCTTAGACACTAACCTTTGTTCCATGCAGGATACAAGTATCAATCAGGCCATGGCCAAGGAGCTCCAGAAACTGAAAGATATGATATCCAGTGTACCAGGAGTGGTCCGACCCAATCCTGAAATACCAGAGGGAAGTCATAAGCTGTCTAGATTTGCTCCCCCAATATGTGATGTTGAAATCCCAAAATGCTTTCAAACCCCCAATATGAAGGTTTACGATGGTACCACTGATCCAGAAGAGCATGTGGCTCAATACAGGGAGAGGATGGAGATCAACCCCATTCATGAAAGACTCAAGGAGACCTGCCTGTGCAAAGGCTTTGGATCCACTTTAATAGGATCGGCACTCAAATGGCTGCTAAGTCTTCCTCCCTATTTTGTTACTTCTTTTTTACACTTAGTTAATTTGTTCAATAGCTAATTTTCTTGTAGTAGGAAATTCGAGGAATTAACTAGTGAATTATATAGAATTGTCCAACTTCATGATGAATCCTTAAGGTATTTCGTTACAAAGTTTGGAAGGGAGGCCTTAGAAATCCCGAATCTTGATATGGTTACGGCTATTGAGGCATTCAAGATGGGGTTACAAAAGGACTCCCTGTTTTATGATGATCTTGTTATGACCCCATGCAGGACATTAGATGAAGTAAGGAACTTGTTACTCCGGTTTATAAGTCTAGAGGATGATAAAAGGATCTAGAAACGGCTCCACCAAAACAAGAGTTACCTGACAAGAAACAAGGATCCTCATTCAGGAACAACAATTCAAAGCCGTACTCAAAATTCAACAACCAAAATGTCCGTGCGGTCGAAGAAGAGGATGATGCTGATGAAGACTATCCTAGGATTTCCAAGTGTTGCTTCTCTGTTGATACTCATGGCTTGATATGTGCTATGAAGGATCTTGAAGAGAAAGCAAGATGACCTCAGAAAAACGAGAAGACAAGAACATTCAAGGATAAGTCCAAATGGTGTGTATTCCATGACTATTTTAGCCATTTAACCGATGGCTATATTGGTCTAAGGAGAGAAATTGGGGTATCTTCTCAGCAAGTTCCACTGGAAAGAACTTCTAGGGAGAAATAAATCAAGGATCCAGGATCCTGAAGAAGTTCAACAGAAAGCAACTCCACCACCACCCGATGCACAGGTCATCAACTTCATCTCTGGTGGTTATAATATATGTGGAACCTCCTTCTCCTTGGCCAAGAGACATGCTAAAGAAACCAAGTTGGAACACGAAGAGCGACCTGTCATCTCCATTAATCTAACCAATGACAAGAGAATCTTCTTCAACAAAGAAGATAGAACAAGCATCCAGGATCCTCATCATGATGGTTTTATTGTAACTCTATTTATTGCTAATCATTATGTGCGCAGGATCCTAGTTAATGGAGCAAGCTCAATTAACATCATTCAACATGATGTACTTAGGAAGATGAATATCCCAAACTCAGAAATCGTTCCCCGAACATCAGTACTTGTTGGTTTTAGTGGTGAAACTAAGAACACACTGGGGGACATCAGGCTTCCTATATACATTGAGGGGGCAAATTCTTATCAAAATTTTGTGTTATAGATAACTTGTCTTGTTGCAATGTAATTCTTGGCAGGCCATGGATACCCAGAATGAAAGCTGCAGCGTCTACTTATCACCATTGTATAAAACTACCAACTCCTTGGTGGGTAGTGAGAATAGATGGTGACCAAGTGGAAGCTAAGAACTACTACTCCTCATCCATGAAACCAGCGGCTAAGCAGATGGTAGCATAGCAACAACAACATCCTAGGAACGTGCTGGAAGCTCAAGAACAAGACCTGAAAGAAGTATCCTTGGACGCCGAGGATCCAGACGTAAAAGTTTTCATAGGATTCAGTATCCCTACTAACATTGAAGAGGATCTAGTATCCTTCCTTAAGCAACGAAAATCTACTTTTGCCTTCAAGCACTCTAACATGACAGGTATATCAAAAGAGGTAATTACTTATAAACTAGGCCTTGATAATTCTATTAAAACCATTCACAAGAAGCGAAGAAAGTTCCTCCTGAGAGGAATGCGTTCATACAAGAAGAAGTTGAAAAACTTCTTAAGGCCGCTATGATAAGAGAGGTTAAGTATCCTCGATGGTTGGCTAATGTTGTGGTTGTTTCAAAAAAGAATGGAATGTGGAGGGTATGTGTCGATTTCACCGATTTAAACAAGGCATGTCCCAAGGATCCTTTTACATTACCACACATTGACTCCATGGTGGATGCAACAACAGGACATGAGATGCTTACTTTTATGGATGCTTCCTCTGGATTTCAATAAATTCAGATGGAACCATCTGATCAAGAAGAAACAACATTCATGACTCCTACTGGAATATATTGCTATATTGCCATGCCTTTCGGACTAAGAAATGCAGGTGTGACTTATCAACGCTTAGTCAACATGATGTCTAAAGAGCAACTAGGGAAGACCATGGAAGTCTATATAGACGATATGGTAGTCAAATCCAAGAAGGCTGAAGATCATCTTAAGGATTTAGAAGTAGCCTTCAATATCCTCGACCGATATAACATGAAAATAAACCCATCCAAATGCCATCTTGGTGTTAAAGCTAGGAAGTTCCTTCGTTATATGGTCACTAAGAGGGGAATAGAGTCTAGCCCAGAACAGATAGAGGTCATCATCAACCTGAAGTTGCCCGCAAATGCAAAGGATGTGAAAAGGTTAACTGGGAGGATTACAGCTTTGAACAGGTTCATCTCCTGATCTTCAGAAAAGTGTAAGGATTTCTATGATATCCATAGAAAAAATAAAAAGTTCGAGTGGACGGAGAAGCATGAGGCTGCACTCAAAGCCTTGAAGGATTACTTATCCTCGGCACTAGCATTAATGAAGCCCGTAGATATGGAACCCCTATCCTTGTACTTAGCCGTATCGGGTAACGCAGTAAGTGTTGTCCTTACAAAGGATCATGAAGGGGATCAACATCCTATTTATTATGTAAGTAAAAGTCTTCTAGATGCTGAATCCAGGTATTCTCATTTAGAAAAATTGATTCTTGCATTAATTATGGCTTCTACTAAGTTAAGGCATTACTTTGAAACTCATACTATAATTGTGAAAATTAACTATCTTATCAAGAATGTCCTTAAAAAACTAGAGATGTCAGGTAGGATGGCTAAATGGGCTGTAAAGCTAAGTGCATACGACATCCAATATGAGCCAAGAACAACTATCAAATCTCAAGCATTGGCTGACTTTGTGGCCGATTTCAGTAGCGATTACAGAAGGAAGCTGACTTGGAGGTCCAACAGTTAGAGGAAACCAAGGATCCTTGGATCTTGTTCACGGATGGGGCATCCAACCTTAGAGGAACAGTTCTAGGTATCCTACTAAAATCTCCATAGGGGGGTGTAGGTTCCCAGCCGGATCTACACGAAAATATCTCGTTCTACGTAGGTGCGGAATCCCTACGTAAGACGATACGAGCGTAGAATCGATAGACGTTAAACACAAGCAAACACACGTTACAATAAACAAAGAACACGTTGTATTGCAACTGATAACACGTGATATATCAATCACCGATTACACGAACTAAACAACTGATTACAAACAAGCCGTAACCTAACACTTATATCATTCGACAACTTCGCCTAACATGCTAGGCGAAGTTGTCACTAACTTCGCTTGTTCCACAAGTTCGCCTATATCAGGCGAACTTGTGAGACAACTTCGCTTAAACATAAATACAAAACATACTAACTCGATTACAGACACTAGATATTGAACTACTGACATCATGTACCAACAGACTCCCCCTTGGCAGTAGCTTCATATCTCTTTCTTCAAACACGTGTCTCGTAATCCCAAGCATGAACACCTTCTCGTACACAAACTGAAACTACTCTTTGGTATTCCTTGGCTTCTTCTTTCCAGGCAGGAATGTAAAATATCTTTTTCTCGTTCAGCACCTGCAGATCAGCTTGAGACAAATTCACTAAGTGCATAGGATCATACACTCTCATCAACTCTTGTTCATCTTCATCCTCCATCACTGCCTCAGCCGTTTCACTATCAACGTACCACCATTTCAGATCCTTTAGCACGTCCTTGGGCATTTGTTTCATCGGCACTTCTTTTAAGCACCGGATCGGCTTATACTTCATTATCATCCAAGGCTTGCCATCTGCTCTCATTCCTCTGTCTCTGTCTTCAACAAGCTTTCATTTCTGCGGTTTCAACAGCTCGAACTTTTTCTCCTTTATGCTTTCCTTCCAGACTATCTTTCCAATGATTCTAGCCATGTTATCGTCACTCCTGTTTATCAACCCCAACCTGGCTAAGTCCTTCACCTCACACTCAGGCAACGTATTCAACGACCTCAACAATCTCTTGAAATACTGAACCCCATCATACCGTTTGATCACAAAGAGCCTCAACTGCTCATCATATAACCAGCAAATAATCCCCTTTTTCGATTCAGCATAGCCTTTGATGTTGTAACTTTTCTTGAACATAGTAGGGACCGCCGGTTTCTTAGTCTTTACGAACCACTGAGCGTAGCCTTCTGTCTCATCACATTCCGTATCTTTACCCAAATATGACTTTTCAATTGCTGGAATTTCATGCTCAACATTCTCCTCCACAATCTCTCCCTCTTCGACTTCACTATCAATCACGATCTCAGCCCCTATCTTCTCTATCTCCTCCAACGGTAACACATCCTCATCACCTATAACATCATCATCCAACACCTCCTCAGCCTCCACAACCACCACATCATCACCCCCTGAACCGCCAGCTGCACTCGTTGACTCCCCCTGAGATGTGGAAGTCCCAAGAGCTTGTTCAGTTCTTGGCAACTCTCCACCTGCATCTTTCGATGCATTGGGATCATCGTCTCTATCGTTTCTCTTCTTCGTCCTCACTTCGTCACCCTTACAGCTCGTCTCCCCCTGAGATGCCAAGAACTGTTTCAAGGCATCAAATATTTTACCATGCTCGATCAGGAGGGACGACTGAATTTGATTCTCCGCAACGAGGCGCTGAATAGCATGAGTCTGGATTAGATTTACTCTTGATTGTTCTGCCACGACCCTTTCAAGCGCTGCTATTCTTTCCAAGTCGGATAAGGTTGCATCGAAATCAAACCTCATATGTGATATGTCTTGAGCGTACGGAGGAGGGATTCCCAAAGTAACCGGCACCTCAGAAACAGGTGAAAACGTAACCGCAGGTGATATCGTAACCGACAACCCTGCAGTGGCAACAACCGTTGACTCAACAAACCTTGCAACGACCTCCGATGGAGTAAGAGTTGGAGGGGGCAAGGACACAATCTCTGGAGCCGAGAGCTGGAATGTAGTGGGTGGGATGCCGAAGGAAGATGAGGTAGTCAACACGGCAATACCCGAGGTGATCGGCCCTGTAACAGTCAATGATGAAGGGACCATAGTCATACCAGACAGTGCAGGTGGAGTGAAACGAACCACCCTTGAGCTCTCACCAGCTTCCGAACCTGCACCTGCCCTTTCCCTTCTCGCTCAACGGACCAACCGATGTATATCTTCCTCAAAATCCGAATCACTGTCATCGGTGTCCCTCTTTCTCTTCCCATGAATCCTTTCTTGTGAAACTAAAATCCGTCTAGCTTCAGCCACATCATCATCTGAGGAATCAGAATCGGCCACAGTCGTAGCTGCCATTGACACATCAACACTTGAAACCTATGCAGCCGAGACCTGTACCTCCTCCGCTGGATCAACACGTTCCATATCGAAGAATCCTTGGCCGCCAAAAGCAGCTTCAAGATCAACGTGTTCCTCCGGGGCCACAACAGGTGCAACAGGTAGTGATTGTTGTACCTCAGGCGGTGGTTGAGGTGCTCCTGCCTGTTGCGGTGCCGGATCCCGAAACTCTTCCCCACGAGCTGCAACATACTCCGGGTTGATCAAGTACCCAAATAACGGAGTATGTCGAGGACGGAGCTCAGGTTTACTTCTTGCACTTGATGATCTACACTGAGCGAAGATTCTCTTGCTTACACTCTCCACATATCTAATCGGGCGGCGCTGAGGTAACGATGGGGCCACGTGATTCAAGATCATTTGAAGGAATCTTGGGTACATTAAGAATCTCTCACGCGCCACCGCTCTTCTTTGACGGTCTATCTCGTAGAAGACCATCTGACTAAAGCTATAACGCTTGTTGTAAGTCAGTTCAGTCATTGCCGACTGCATGGTCGCACCCATTCCATCTGTACCAGCCTTTCTTCCCGACAAACACACGATCATCACGTGCATAAGAAATCGCCATTGGTCTAACAAGAACCCCTTTCGTCTTTGAGTATCCCCCAATGGACCAGAATAGCCCATTCTCAGAAAAGCACCATCTCTGAATGGAGCCACAAAGTCGGTAGGATCGTCTCTCGTTTCATCCCCAAACTGCAAAGCCACCCTGATCTGCTCAGACGAGAACTGCACTACCTGATTGTTAACTGTTGCACGCATAACTGGGGGCTCGACTCGACAATCATTTCCACTGTCTCCCAGAAATCTTCTATGTTTGGTTGGGAGATGGGCAGTGTTGTAGTAATAGCGTGGAAGATACGCGAGCGGATAAGAAACATGATGATTTCGCGGAAATCATCAACACCGCTCGCATCCGGGTCCAAAGTTATGTACATGTTATGCCCCGGGAAAAACTGCTGATTGTTATCTCCTCCTTCGTCACCTCCAGCACCACCTGCTCCCGCTACAGCTGCCATATCTGTAACACAAACTGTCTAAGTTAGAGAAACGTCGAAGCAAATCACAAGTTCGTCGGTTACCATGAGCAAAGTTATGATTTATTCTGAATAGGCGAAGTTAGTGAAAGGGCGAAGTTGTGAATAACTTCGCCTTAACTATAACTTCGCCTGATAACAGTTAGTGATAAAAATATAAAGGGTCAGGCGAAGTTAATGATAACTTCACTTGACCACAACTTCGCCTCTTGTGAAGAGAAACAATTAAATCAACAGGCGAAGTTAAACATTAGGCGAAGTTAATGATAACTTCGCCTAACCTGTAACTTCGCCTGAATATGAAGCGGCAACAGTTTAGACGTTCAAACGAAGGGAATTTGGTCAATTTGGAGATTGCCGACTCCACCAAACATGTTTTGACGGAGATCTACACGATCAGGTTGAATACGACTACGTTAAAACAAGTTTGAAAAGCGGGGTGTTGAGGGTTTGAATGAACTGGGTCACGAATCGGGTCGAAACGACCTTTGATTAACGCCATTGACATAGATTATAAGTTAGGACAACACTACACACCTTAACACGGATTGAAATTGATTAATATTAAGGTTTGATTCACAAGACAACTTCGCCGAGGATTAACAGTTGATAAGTTCGCTGGTTTACGAAAATAATGAAGTGTTTGACCAGAAAAACTCTTTATATAGGGTCAAAGTTATACAGGCGAAGTTGGGGATAACTTCGCTTACCCCTTAACTTCGCCTGTTTAACAAGTTCGCCTATGTAACAACTTCGCCTGATGTAAAAGTTACATAACAAACCTTCTAATTTGAACATTATGCCTTTAACTTTTAAAACTTCCTTTAAAGAATAGAATGTTACGATCAAAGACCAAGTAACCAGATATAAAGTCATAAAATGACATAAGTAGAATAAAACTTAGAAATAAAGTACACGGGATCAAATTTCAGTCTCGACAGGGACTACCAGGTTTTAGAAAAGATCTGAACAGGAATCATACTAATTAGATGGCTTTCACATAGATCCATGTTCAGCTGTATTATGACAAAGAAACAGGTTGTAAGCAGGTAAATAACTTAGTATGGTTTTCATCGCTTCTGTGATATGGATTAGGTTCAGTTAAGCTCAAAATTTAAATGGACGACACATCAGAGATTATGATGTCTCCTTTCTATTCTCAAAGCGTATTTGGCTTTCCCCAAGTCACCCCGAGTTAACCTCGACCCGTAGTGTCTGATTAAATAGTAAGTACACGTCGATCTGTAGAGTCTTCTTCCGTTCTCTTTCTTGCATCTTGATTGAGAAGTATTAACATTATAAGCTCTAGAATGTCTCAATAACACATAATAAATTTTTTTTTTTAATAAATATATACACAGTTTCAGAGTAGTAAACAACTGCAAGTCCCGAATCTGGATCACTGCAGTTTCTTGACATGCTATCTTCACGGGAATCAGAACACTCACGGGCTCGTGTATGACTGGGTAATCGCTTTTCTGCCTATCATTCGGAAAGATATATATGGAGACATGCACAACTCTTAAGGAGTTTCCACGTAAGATTGAGGAGATTTAGTTAGTATCACTTCTACTTTTACGCACCATAAAAAGCTACCATGACATACAATGACTGTTCTAAAGTCTTTTAGGCCTAATAACTTCACTAGTTAAGCACACAGAATCAGTTTGTCTATCACTTTCCAAAGTTGGATCAATTTTCTTTTAAACATAGTAAAGAAACTTCTTACGAAGTAGTAGACTTGAAAAATTATTTCATCTCCCTTAAAAAAGTTTAAATTCAAACGCCCCGATCAAGTCAAAGTCTTTAGGTAAACGGCTATCCTGAAGATCCAATGGATCAGCTGGACCGACCACATACGAGTATGTGTCCTTCTAACTAAGTATGAACGACTAATTTTCAGCGAAAGAGTAAAAACACATCATAAACCGCCCCGGTCACTTTCAGTCATCTGGTTAATGGCTATCCTCATACTCTACAGGTAGAAATGAGGACCAAACATATCCGAAGATATGTCCTTCAAACTGAAGCAACCGACATAATTCTAAGCGATAGTGACGTTTTTTTTTTTTTTTTTTTTTTTATAAAAACAAAGACGAAAAACACGGTTACTCGGGATTGATCATCCCATTTAGCTCAACAAGGTTTTGAAAACGATTTTTTGTCAAACGCTTTAGTAAACAAATCAGCGAAATTATCTAACGAATCAACCTTTTCGAGCACAATTAATTTTCTTCTCAGCACAATCCCGTATAAAATGATGACGAATGTCAATGTGTTTAGTTTTGCTATGCTTTACGGGATCGTTAGTTACTGAGATTGCAGCAGTGTTATCTATGCAAATAGGAGTATGAGTGAAATTCAGACCGTAATCGCGCAATTGCTGTTGTATCCAAAGAACCTGGGAGCAGCAGTTCGATGCTGCCATGTACTCTGCTTCACAGGTAGAAATGGCGACTGAGGTCTGCTTCTTGCACTGCCATGACACTAATCTGCCTCCAAGAAACTGGCATCCACCTGTTGTCGATTTCCGATTCTGATTGCATCCTCCATAGTCAGAATCCGTGTAAGCGACTAATTCCAAGTCTCCCCCTTTCGTGTACTACAACCCCAGTTTAGGCTTGCCTTTGAGATACCGCAATATCCTCTACTCCTTTCATGTGAGATTCCTTTGGGTTTGCCTGAAAACGAGCACAAAGACAAACTGCAAACATAATATCAGGTCTAGATGCAGTTAAATACATTAAAGAACCTATTATTGCCCGATATTGGGTAGGGTCCACGTCTGCATCACTGTCTGAATCAGCACCCAGCTTGTGGTTGACGCAGACTGGAGTATCAAATAGAGTGTTGTCCTCCATCTTGAAGCATTTGAGTACGTCTTGGACATATTTAGTCTGATGAATGAACATTCCATCTTTCTTCTGATCAACCTGCAATCCTAAAAAGAAAGTTAGTTCACCCATAGCACTCATTTCAAACCTCTTTTTCATGACGGCTTCAAACTCCTGACACATGGCGACTTTTGATGCAGCGAAGATGATGTCGTCTACGTAGACTTGAACCAGAAGAAAGTCTCTTCCTTTTCTCTTAACGAACAGTGTGCTATCGATCTTTCCCCTTTCAAACCCATTCTCAAGCAAGTAATCGGATAGAGTTGCATACCAGGCACGAGGGGCCTGATGTAGCCCATATAGCGCTTTACTTAGATTGAACACGTGATCAGGAAAGTCTGGGTCAGGAAAACCTGGAGGTTGCTCAACGTACACAACCTCATCGACTTTACCGTTAAGAAACGCACTTTTCACGTCTAACTGGAACACCTTCATCTCCTTGTGTGCAGCAAATGCCAAAAACAAACGAATCGCTTCCAATCTCGCCACAGGAGCAAACACTTCATTGTAGTCGATCCCTTCTTGTTGATTAAAACCTTTTACAACCAGTCTTGCCTTGTTCCTGATAATTATCCCTTTTTCATCTCTCTTGCATTTGAAAACCCATTTTGTGCCAATCGCATGCACATTTTTCGATTTTGCAACCAATTTCCAAACCTCCATCTTCTCGAACTGGGCTAACTCTTCTTGCATGGCTTCGACCCACGAGCTGTCTTTTAGAGCCATTTGATAGTTCTTTGGTTCAATCTGGCTAATGAAACAGGTGTACAAGCACTCGTTAATGATACCTGTTTCTTTGATACTTGCGTAAACACAGGTGTCCTCATTCAAGCTTCGTCTTGTTTGTACACCATCAGACAGATCACCTATCACGTTCTCCAAAGGGTGATATTTATGAACTCCTGTAGTCGGAACCGAACTGACTTGCAGATTGTCTTCCAGGTTCGAAGATAGTTCATCAATGGGCGATTGTTGTTGAGAGTGAAAAGGATTGAAGAATTCGTCTTCAGTAGAGGCAGCAGGGGTGTCAACAGCAGTTGACGAGGAAGGTAGACATTCATCGTACTGCGGTCGTTGCACAAAATTTTCTTCCTCATCATAAAGAATCTTCGTAGCTATTCTCTCATCAACTTCTGCACAATCCAAGTAAGGCAAATTAAAAGACTTAAAAAGCTTATCATAGTCGAAAGCCCCAGCGGGTCCCGTGCTTGGTTTTGGTGATTTGTAACTTGTGATGTTAGTGTTACACACCACCTCAACCTTGCTGGTCGATAAATTAAAGACTCGTCTGTTGGTGTCCCAACAACATATCCGACTAAAATACCTTCGTCGGCTATCTCACCAAATTTTGAGTTCGTCTTTAATATCGAACACGGGGACCCGAATGGTTCGAGACCATTCAAGTTAGGCTTTCTACCATGCATAAGTTCATAACATGTTTTATTCAATCCTTTAACAGTTAAAACTCGATTAAGGATATAACAGGCTGTTGCAACAGCTTCAGCCCAGAACACCACAGGAAGTTTAGTATCAGCCAGCATGGTTCTGGCTCCTTCAATTAGCGTTCTGTTCTTCCTCTCAGCCACCCCATTTTGTTGCGGAGTATACGGAGCGCTGTATTGGTGGTCTATCCCTTTCTGTAAGCAGAATATCTCCATCTGATAGTTTTTGAACTCTGTCCCATTGTCAATCCTGATGTATTTAACCTTTCTCCCCATAATATTCTCAGCCTTGGTAATCAAGTTAATTACCAACTGAACCGTTTCATCCTTTGTCTTCAGGAAATATACCCAAGAATATCGAGAGAAATCATCAGTTATCACCAAGCAGTACGATGTTCCACCTAGGCTTTTCACATTCACGGGACCGAAGAGATCCATGTGAAGTTGGTCTAGGGTACTAACTATTGAATTGATCTTCTTGGTGTGATGAGGTTTCTTGTGTTGTTTTCCCTTTTTGCACGATAAGCATTGGTCTTCAAAGTTGAAATTTTTAAGGGAACACCAAGCACCAGCCCATTCTTGACAATGTAGTTCATTTTTCGAAGATGTATATGCCCCATTCTTCGATGCCATAACTCGGACTCCGATTCAGTTGCTTTTGACAGAAGACATGATTCTTCTGTTGCCATCTCAGTCGACCTCATTTCCATAACATATGTATTCTTTTCCCTTGGAGCCTTCATTACTATCCATGCCTCTGGTATCTTGAAACCAGGATACAGTACATTCGCTTCATTTTTGGTAAAGTGTACAGTATAATCTTTATCACAGATCTGAGACACACTCAGCAAATTATGCTTTAGCACTTCAACGAAATTCACCTTTTCTAACTTCATTTTACCATTAGTCACCGTCCCAATTCCAGTAATTCTACCACCACTCTCTCCAGCAAAACTTACTCTACCTCCCTGAACAGGTTTCCATTCGTGTAACAAATTCTTGTTACCAGTCATGTGCCGGGAACAGCCGCTATCCGCAACCCATAGATTGTTTGCAGCCCTGTTCAACTGTTCCTGCACGATTAAAGCAAAGGATTAAAATCTGGGGACCCAAGACCTACTGGTCTTGGGTCGATTATATCTGTTAAACAGCATCCCGTATTTTGGTCGTCCAAAGTCAGTTTGATAATGACTTCTGTAAGTTCTGGAAGGATACCTTCTTGGAGATTGTCTATGAGGCCATCTAAACCTTCATGACTAAAATGAATTGTAACCAGTGGTTTGGTTGTTAACAGGGAAAAACTGAGATTGACATCTTTGAAATCTTGGTTTAGTCCAATGTCTGAACATTGGTAAATTTGCGTTCTGTCTATTATAATAATTACTGTTTGGTTTATTCTCAGTTTTTGGAGGCCTCATACCTCTGAATCTCTGATCTAGAGGGCAATCAGCAATCAGGTGTCTTATTTGATTACATCTGAAACAACTCCTGTGTTCAACTTTCGTCTCAACAGTTGTTTTAGATGTTGAGGTTGCATTACTGCCCGTTTGTCTAACATATGGTGGGACATACGGGTTTAGTGGAGAATTCTTTTTAGTTGGTTTATGGTCTTCTCCACGTTTTAGTAACGCTACCTCTTCTTTTGTCTCACTAGACTCGGATGTCTTGTCCGAATTTGATGAGACAGAACTAGGAACAGAAATCTTAACATTCGAAGCAGGCTTACTCGTTTCGCTTTTACTAACTTCTGGATCTTTAATCGTAACCTTAACAGGAACTGTCTGACCAATTTCAACATCAACAGATTTGTGATTGCTAGGATCATACGTATAGTTATGATTATAAGGTGGTGGAACTTCAGAATATCCAATTCCTCCCCTTTTAACTGGGGAACGTTGATCACTTACGAGGTGATCAAGTATAGCAGAGGAATTTCTAAATTTCTCCAACTTTATGTTTAGTTCCACCACTTTCACCTGGTAATCAGCTATCTGTTTATCCCTTTCAGCAATTAGTTTTGTTTTCTCTTCTAACACTTCATTGCTAAGATCAATTACTTGTATTTTTTCAGCTAGACTGGCTTTAAGACTTCTGATATCTTTTTCACTAGCTTTTATTTTTACCGAGTAACTGTTTTCTCTAGTTTTAGTGTAATGATGATCTTCTTTTAATGTTTTAAATTGAGCATCCAAACTAACAAACTGATCAGTTATTGTTTTCAATTGTTCAGACAGATTTTCACATTTCATACAAGGGAGTTTAGAACTTACCTCAGAAAGCTGATCGTTCACTTCTGCCATGTAAGCTTGATTTTCTCCAGTCACTTTCTCACTTCCTGCAGTTTCGATGTTCACCAAATTTGCCTGTTCGAAGTCTTCCTCAACTTGTAGATTCCAGTTATACCCACTATTGTGTCTAGATACCATAGCCTTATTTTCACTACCACCACCACTCTGTTGTGTAGAACTGTTTTGACTGCGTTATACTCTGTCATTTGTGCATTCTTTAGCAAAGTGGCCATTCTGTTGACAGATATAACACCGGACCTTTGACTTATCAAAACCTGGTCTTTCACCCACGAATTTTCTACCAGTCTTCTTCATAAACCGTTTAACTCTTCTTACTATCATTGCCATCTGCCACTGCAGATCCATCTCTTCTAGATCATCAACATCAATCTGATCATAGTCTTCATCCAAAGTTGCGGGATCGACTATTTTACCTTTGATATAGTTTTCATAAGAAGCAATGAACGATGCATAGAGAGCAAACTGCTGTTCAGCAGATTTAACACTCATGGGCATCTGAGAGTATTTGTTGTTCGGAACATTTGAGGAAAAACTACCCTTTGTTGCTTGAGGTTTAGAAGCATTTGTTCCACCAGCTACGAAACACACATCACCATCCATGTTGAGAGTTACATGACCTTCATGAGTTGAGTTAGCGCTCGAGTCTCCCTTTGAGTAGTAAGCAGATGATTCTGACTTTGAACTTGAGCTTGAATTAACTTTTGCACCATACATTCCCGGATCCTGAACCTGATCAGTTGGTGTCCCTTTTCGAACCATGTTAAGTTCAAAAGTTCGTAGTTTATTGACTGATGTTTCCAAGTCAATGAAGGCAAACTCTTTATCTTCTCTCATCAAGACAGTGTACATTTCCCATTTCGGTGGGAGAGCATCAAGAAGTTTTTCTACGACCTCCTCTTCTTTGTAAACAATGGAATAATTGCTGAATTCGGTCATCATGTGATAATATCTTGTGATGATATCATCAAGGGATTCATTATTCAAATACTTGAACACCGAGAATTGGATTTTTAGTAGCTTAATCTTGGATGCACGTATCCCCACATTACCCTCATATTGGTTTTCAAGCGCTTCCCATTGCTCTATGGCGGTTTTATATTTCCTGAAGGTGTGAAGAATCTCTTGTGGAAGAGCCATTGTTATCGCTGCATGAGCTTTGCTTTCTGCCTCATACATCTTCTTTTCTTCCTCTTCCATCTTATTGTATTTCTTAATTTGATCACGACCCTCAAACAAGGCCGTTGGTGGAATGTATCCATCTTGAATGCACACCCACATCTTAGCATCTTGATATTTAACATACTGCTCAAACCGATCTTTCCAAGACACGAAATCGGTACCCTAAAGCATTTTCGGTGCCTTAGTAGCTGAACCTGCTTCCACCTCCATTTTTACCAGTTCCGTAATATTTATGGAAGTCATCTTTGGAAGAAATACGAACGATCACTTGAAGAAACAAACAAAAATATTAAATTATTCTGAACAGTACCAATAGGCGAAGTTAAACTTAACTTCGCTTAAGTATTAACTTCGCTTGAATTCTTAACTTCGCTTCTTCTCAATAGGCGAAGTTGTAGATAACTTCGCTTACGGGAGGCGAACTTGTGAGGTAGGCGAAGTTGTTAATAACTTCGCTTAAACTTATATCTTCGCCTAAACCCTACAAATAGTGGCGGCAACTTCGCCTGATGAACACAACGTTTTTGCAGGTTTGATTTTGACGTTTTGCGAGGTATGCGAAGGTGTAATGGGTTGTTTTTGGTGGAGTGAGGTGAGTAGGACACAAAAACTCAGTATTTTAACGCAAACTCGTCCCGCGAATAGTCGAACGGATCGATTTCTACACCCGTGTGATAATCCCGAACCACACAATCACGAGCAAATGCTCTGATACCAATTGTAGGTTCCCAGCCGGATCTACACAGAAATATCTCGTTCTACGTAGGTGCGGAATCCCTATGTAAGACGATACGAGCGTAGAATCGATAGACGTTAAACACAAGCAAACACACGTTACAATAAACAAAGAACACATTGTATTGCAACTGATAACACGTGATATATCAATCACCAATTACACGAACTAAACAACTGATTACAAACAAGCCGTAACCTAACACTTATATCATTCGATAACTTCGCCTAACATGCTAGGCGAAGTTGTCACTAACTTCGCTTGTTCCACAAGATCGCCTATATCAGGCGAACTTGTGAGACAACTTCGCTTAAACATAAATACAAAACATACTAACTCGATTACAGACACTAGATATTGAACTACTGACATCATGTACCAACAGGGGGCATAATACCCCAGTCTATAGCTTGTGAGTTCCAAGCCACAAATAATGAAGTGGAATACGAAGCTTTAATTGCATGTTTGCAACTAGCTAAACAAATGAGGATCAGGTATCTTCAAGTGTATACAGATTCGTTATTAATAACTAACCACTTTAATGGCTCATATGATGTTAAAGGAGAAAAACTAATCAAATATCTAGACATTGTGAAAGAACTGTCAAAGTTTTTCGAAACTTTTAGTATTGTACAGGTTCCAAGAGAAGAGAACGCTGGGGAAGATGCGTTAGCAAATTTAGCTACATCCTGGAAGATTCCAGAAGCTATGAATATCCCGATCATCCATATACTCTCACCAGCAATAAGAGAACAAGAAGTTATGGAGTTAACAGATAACAAAGAGATTGTGCTCTGGGATCCATTATCCTCAAATAATCAAGGATCTTGGATCCTCCCGATCAAGAAATTCATTCAAGACAGATAGATTTCTGCTACCAAAAATCCTAAAACCTATAAACTTAAGGTATCACCATACATTTTATTACATATATTCTGTATAGGAAATCTCTTGAAGGTTCATACTTGAGGTGTATTGAGGAACCTGAAATCCAAGAGGTGCTCAAAGACTTTCACGTAGGTGATTGTGGTAATCACACTTGAGGAAGAGTCATATTCTCTAGGATTCTAAGAACAGGATACTTCTGGCTAACCATGAAGAGAGACGCCATGGAGAACTCAAAGAAGTGTGATTCCTGTCAAAGACACGACAACATTCTGCACTAGCCGACGGAGCCTATGTATCAAATATCCTCATCATGGCCTTTCATGAAGTGGGGCATGGATATTGTGGGTAAGCTACTTAAAGCACTAAGAGGAAAAGTGTTCATGCTTGCCATGACTGATTACTTCTCAAAGTGGATAGAATCAATAGGTTTTGTACAACTCCGCGAAAAAGAGGTGATATCCTTCATTAAAAGAAACATTATTACTAGATTTGGAATTTCTTCAGAAATTGTTTGTGACAATGGTTCCCTGTTTATCGGGAAAAGAACTACTAACTGATATACATCTATTTATACATCTCGAATCCCTTGTAAAGTTATGTTTATTTAATGTTTTGAGTTCGTTTTAGTTTGTGTTTTGGTTTATCTTTTATTATTTTAGGTTTTGAGTCACGTTTATTATATGTCTACATGTTTTATATCTTTTGGTGTCTTGCATGTTAAACTTAATTCTTTCTATCTTTTCATGCGAAGTTTATGCTCGTTTTGTTCATCATTGGTTACATGATTACTCCACTTAGTGTTTTGATTTGTTTTCATGTAGATGATGATTTGTAAGTCAAGGAAAAGAAGTTCCAGAAGGTTCTTATCGTTTCTTGGAAGCTAAGGAAGAGATCTAACAAGTTTAAGTAATAAATAACATGAAAAATTCGTGGGCTACATCAGAAGTAAGCCGTGCCGCGCGGCGCCTGGGTCTCCCTGGTCAACCGTTTTTTCAAGTCCAAGCCCATTATGCGTTCTATATATACATCTTTATATCTTAGCCGACAAAAAGAGACTTTGGCAGCCGATTTTCCAAGGTTTTGAAGGTTATTTGGAGCTAGGAATCATGGAGGATCATTAAGCTTTCATACAAGTGTTCAAGGGTCGATTAAGACGGGTTCTCTCATTCTTTATCTTTGTTCTTGTTCATTATCTTTCATGATGTTTCCCTTTGTTCTTTGGTTTAGTTATTTGTCTTTGATTATAACTATGTTAAGCTAGACTTCATGTCTACCTAGGTTTGATGAACATGTTTTTGACTTGATTCTTGCTTTGGATAATTGTTTGATTATGGTTTTGTTAATTTAATAATAAAGACTTGGTTTTGTTTTCATGATGCGTATAAGTATTTATTATCTTGATTGATTATTAATTATTGCTTCACATAGATCATTTATCTTTTGATTGTGTTCTTTAGATTTATGGTTTATGTTTAATCATTAATTGGTGTTTTGATTTTTGTGATTAAATGTACTTGGTGTTTTGATTTTTGTGATTAAAAGGGGCCCGTTTGATCATAGAAGCTTATTAATTGTTAATTAGGATTTTGAATGTTTTGCTAAATTCCAATAGCTGTAAGGTGAGGAGTTGTTCATGTTTTTGGTCAATCACATGATATGATAGATAGTGACAATATTCTTTCTTATTGTGTTGATCCTTGTTCATGATGTCATGTTTAATTTATCAAGTTATCTAGGGTTTAGTGTTTTGTAAGATTGCTTGCTTTAGATACTATTAATAAACCCTAATTGATGACTTTGCGGAAATTAATAATACTGATTGCTTAATAATCTAATATTCATTCTTTAGGGTTTTACTTAATACAATTGAGGGTCCTTTAGGGTTTGTTAGATGAATATATTTAGAAATCAGTTTCCATAATCATGTTATTTGTCCATTGTTTGATGATTGTTGATGCATGGGATTCTTACCTAGGTAGATTCCTTCTCTTATCGATTTCGATATTGTGTTTGGTTGCTTATTTCTCGTTTTCTTGTTTATTTGCTTTCTTAGTTTAATCTTAGTTTAAAATCCCCCTTAAAACATTAATAATAAATAGTCGTTTCGTAAGTCGAGTCTAATTAGTTAATTATTGTAATTTATAGAGTCCTATGGATTCGATATTCAGACTTACTTAGCTTTAGTACAATTGATCGGTTCACTTGCCGGTGTTTTGCTTAGTTGAGTCTTAGGTCTAGTTTTTATTACTTGTTTAATTTAGTTAATATTTAATAGACTGTTTTGAGCACTTTAAGTTTTTGGCGCCGTTGCCGGGGACTCTTAGCAATTGAGTTATTAGCTTTACTTGGACTTATCTGCTACATACTTGCTATTTGTTTTATTTTTGTTTGAGTCGTAGGAGTCTATCTTTTGTTTATTTTTAAGTTTTCGAGTCTACTCACTTGGTCTTTTGCGTTTTTCAGGTTTATGCCACATCTTCGTTCGAAAGGACCACCGCTGGAGAATCTGGAGTTTTCCCCGTTGAAGACCGAGGCTAGTTCGTCAGTAGAAGAACAACCGTTAGAACCCGCATCTACACCAAATTTGTCACCACCCAGTTCACCACCCAAAAGTCCTAGACGTCAAGATCCAATGGCCGACAATAGGACAATTACTGCTCAATCCTTCGATGCAGGTACTAAGAGAAGAAAATGTTGGGGCAGATGCCTTTTGTAAACTTAGCATTATCCTTGAAGATACCAGATGATGTAAAGATACCCATCATTCACATAATGTCTCCGGAAATCGGAGAATAGGAAGTTATGGAGGTGACAGCGGATTGCACATAAGAACTTAAGGATCATTCATCCTCTACGAAAGCATGATCTTGGATCCTTCCAATAAAGAAGTTCCTCCAAGATGGTGAAATTTCTACAGGGGAGAACCCTAAATCTTTTAGAATAAAGGTATCACAGTTCATTATTTTACAAGATACAGTATATAGAAAGTCTCTTGTAGGTCCCTACTTAAGATGCATCGAGGATCTGGAAATACAAGAGGAGCTCCAAGACTTCCACGAAGGTGATTGCAGCAACCACACAGGGGGAAGAGCACTATTCTCAAGAATACCTAGGACTGGACACTTCTGGACAACGATGAAGAAAGATGTCGAGTAGTACTCAAGGAAGTGTGATGCTTTGCAAAGGCATGGAAACATTCCTCACCAGCCAGCAGAACCAATGTATCATGTATCCTCTTCATGGCCTTTCATGAAATGGGGAATGGATATTATAGGCAAGCTACCAAAAGCACCAGGTGGAAAGGTCTTTATGCTTGCTATGACAGATTATTTCTCTAAATGGATTGAGGCAGAAGCATTCGTGCAAGTCCCAGAAAGAGAAGTTATATCCTTTATTTAAAGAAATATTATAACTAGATTTGGTATCCCATCTGAAACTGTTTGTGATAATGGATCCCAGTTTATTGGGAAAAGAACTACTAACTTTTGTGACAGTTGGGGCATCAATATGATCACTTCTACACCAATTCATCCTCAAGCCAATGGTCAAGCAGATTCAAACAACAAGATTATCATCAACAACTTGAAGAGAAGCTAGGATCCAAGAAAGGCAAGTGGGCTGAGGAACGTCCTTATGTTCTTTGGGTGGATAGAACAACACCCAAGAATGCAACAGGTCAAACACCCTTCTCATTGGTTTTTGGATTAGAAGTTGTAATTCCTATAGAGGTGGTGGTTCCTACTGCTAGAGCAAGCTGTAATTCCGACGATGAAAATCTTATCCAGGATCTAGACACTGTTGATGAGCTCAGAGACCTAGCAAAGATCAGAATGGCAGCATACCAACAAAGGATAGCTGGGGCATACAACAAGAACATCAGGATTCTAAGATTTCAAAGAGATTTGGTTTTAAGGAAAGCTTTCCAAAATACAACTAATCCCGCAGAGGGAAAGCTAGCACCTACGTGGGAAGGCCCATACTTGATCGAATCAGAAGCATGAAAGGGGGCATATCATCTACTTACCAAGGAAGGTGTTGGTGCACATTGTGTGGCCGTCGCTTGGCGAATAGTTTAGAATGTTTATGTTGTATGCTGTACACCTAGGTAGTGGTTCACGCTGAAAGTGATCCATTTGAAAGAGCATTTTCAAATGGATACTCATTCGATCGAATGAGTTTCTGATTCGATCGAATGAGTCTGCCATTCGATCGAATAGGACTCATTCGATCGAATGAGTCCTGACCGAATGGCAGCGGGTATAAATACCAGCTTTTAGGCGTGAACAGGTAAGAGTTTAAGGTTTTTGCGTGCCCGGGGCCCAGGTGCTGTCCGGATGAGGGGGGAGGCCATGCTCGACCTCCCCCTGCCATAGATCGTGATTTCAGTGTTTAACAAGCATGTAATCTTTCGTTTTTATCAATGAAATCGTTTCTTTCGTGTTTGTTTCTATCCGTCTTTGGTTTTCAAACCTTCCGTCTCGAACGCGCTCGGATCGTCTCGGTACCGGCTGATCCAACAATTGGTATCAGAGCCACGGTTACCGCTAGAAAGGTCTAACAACCGATCTAGCAAGCCGAGCTCTTGATTTTATGCGTTCTGGACGTTAAAAAGTTGGTGTGTTCTTCGTGTTCTTCGCGTTTTCTGGGCTGGCGTTGAAGGAGTCGAATCAGTCCATTCGATCGAACGAGTTCCCCATTCGATCGAATAGGCCTATTCGATTGACTGATTCGATCGAATCAGTCTTCCCGCTCAAAAGTGTCAAATTCAAACGCCAGTTTTCCCGCCCATTCGATTGACTTCATTCGATCGAATCAGATTGTATTCGATCGAACTGGTTTTCCCGCTCAAAATGTCAAATTCAAATAGCTGATCGAACCAGTTCTTCATCCGATCGAATCTGTTCTTCATTCGACCGAATGAGCCCTATTCGATCGAACATGTTCCAGACAAAAAAAAAAAAAAAAAGTCTGGAACGCCCGCTTACACAAAAATTTGCCCAAGCCATTTTTATCAGTCGGGAAGTCTTCTGAAAAAGTTTGGCAAAAATAAAATTTTTTCGACAAAATTTCCGGGAAATTTTCGGTTAATTTTCGGGTCAGTGATGAAGATTTTTCTGGACATCCTATACAAGTTGATTACAATCCAGAAAAAGTTTGGTGACAGTGAAATTTTCACTGATATTTGCCGGCAAAGTCTGAGCGTTTAAATGTTTAATGGTTAAAGCGGCAAATTGGGGCGATGAACAAAGCACAATCACCTGAAGGAATTATCGTCTACAAGTTTAATGGATAACCCCTTGTTCATTGAGCTTCTACAGTGGTGATTGTTATAAGAACACAGAAGAACAGAGAAAAGTGATTACCGATGAGTTATTGTGGGGTAGTCAGGAGCATCTGACTATTTATGGGCCAATCAGCGTCAAATAATTTATTTTCCGCATTCTGAAGATTCTGCTTTGTGGAGAGAATCTGAGTTTGAGTTATTGTGGGGTAGTCAGGAGCATCTGACTATTTATGGGCCAACCAAGTTTAATTTACTTTCCGCATTCTGAAGATGTCATCAGTGGAGATTAAGGAGGATCAAGCAAAAGAGTCAAATGTTCCTCAATCATTTCCAAGTTCAACAATTCCTGCAGAAGCTGCTACTGTTGAAGAAGTCAACGAAGTACTGTCAAAAGCAACTTCTGCATCCTGTTGAAGAATGGTGATTCGCAATCACGAAGTTAATGATGTGTCTTTGTCTCCGATGATGAATCTGCATACAAACTAATCTGTTTAGGGGGAGTAGCTGTGGATCGGAAGCCTCATCAAAGATTGCCCAATACATTATTAAGTCAGCGGAAGACGATATGAGCTTACACGTCTATATATTGGGATACACGCCAACGTCTGAGGGGGAATTTCTATAGTTGATTGTTTTTTAAACAGATTGTTTTGTCTGAAGATGTCAGCAATGGAGAACACTTTGCATCATTAACCGAGAGTTCAGTCTAAGGGGGAATCTTGCTGCAATGATGGTATTCTTCAACGTGATTATCAAGATATAGCAGAAGATTTGACTGAAGATTGCAAGAGGTGTCTACAGCAATTCGCAAGCAACGTCCAAGGGGGAATATGTTGGTGCACATTGTGTGGCCGTCGCTTGGCGAATAGTTTAGAATGTTTATGTTGTATGCTGTACACCTAGGTAGTGGTTCACGCTGAAAGTGATCCATTTGAAAGAGCATTTTCAAATGGATACTCATTCGATCGAATGAGTTTCTGATTCGATCGAATGAGTCTGCCATTCGATCGAATAGGACTCATTCGATCGAATGAGTCCTGACCGAATGGCAGCGGGTATAAATACCAGCTTTTAGGCGTGAACAGGTAAGAGTTTAAGGTTTTTGCGTGCCCGGGGCCCAGGTGCTGTCCGGATGAGGGGGGAGGCCATGCTCGACCTCCCCCTGCCATAGATCGTGATTTCAGTGTTTAACAAGCATGTAATCTTTCGTTTTTATCAATGAAATCGTTTGTTTCGTGTTTGTTTCTATCCGTCTTTGGTTTTCAAACCTTCCGTCTCGAACGCGCTCGGATCGTCTCGGTACCGGCTGATCCAACAGAAGGTGATCGACTGCCAAGACCATGGAATGATATCCATCTTAAGAAATACTTATAATAAGTCAGGATAAAGAATCCCTAAAGGATCAAGGATCCTCAAGTTGGTAAAATTTTACCTTATCATTTATTCATTTCAGATTTACATTGCTAACTAAAGGATAATATATTCTTAACAATTATCTTTTCCAAGCTTTAAGTTTATACATATTTCTATAAGGATTTCAACAGTTAAGAGGTCGGCCACCTCTCCCCCACGTTTGAGGTACATTTTTATTTCCCTGGTCTAATCCCACGATTAAGGTGTGATCCCCGATGGTCATATATTCCAAGGTTTAAAGGTTTTCACCTTTCTCACGAATTAGAGTTTCTACACTCTCGCCTGTAGTGCACGCTATCCAAAGTATAGTTTGGGGCAATGGGACCAGTACACGCTTAGTGGCTGAAAATTTCATTGCTTTCGGCTATACAGAGGATCCTACGAATTAACGGTAGGCGTACCACACAAGTTTTTGGAGTTTTCACGTCACTCACGTTTGGACTAAATCCCAGTTTAGACGAGTCCCCATTTAACATCCGTATCTTTGGGCCAGTCCCCAGTTTGGGCTTGTCCCTAGTTTATTTTGGGCTTGTCCCTAGTTTATTTTGGGCTTATCCCCAGTTGTTGGGCTTGTCCCCAGTTTATTTTGGGCTTGTCCCAACTTGTTGGGTTTGTCCCCGGTTTATTTTGGGCTTGTCCCCAGTTTGTTGGGTTTAATCCCAGTTATTATGATAAGTTATTTGCATCAGGTATCCTAAATCTAACTACAAGGATCATTGAAGCATTCACGTTTGCGGTAACTTAGGTCTGATTAGACCTTATGATATGATCTCTACTTATCAATTTACATCTATTCGGATTAAATCTTTACAAATTTATATATTCAAGGATTCAGGATCCTTAACCTGTTTTTACAAGGATAATATATCCTTGAAAGTTGATGACCGTCGTTTGAGTCAATCAAAAACCTAATTAAACAAAATAGTTAGAGAAAGTAGGGTATCATATCACAAGGAGTATGTGGTCAATGCAATTCGTGTACAGATCTAATATTATGAAGTAACTAGTGTTTAGTGCTGATCACACAAGCAATTTAAGTGAATTTAGAGAACTAAGCAACAAACAAGTAAACGAGTTTTAAGCAGTTAACAAAGCAAATCAGACCCGGGAATTTAAGTAAGCAATCTACAGTTATCTCATGCAACCTAAAAGATTAATTATTAACGATTAACTCAAGACTGATCAATCAGACAAAACCTTAGACATCAACAATCACTTTACACACGGCACTGGTTATCAAACAGTCCTTGCCAGTGTGACTCAATTAAGGGTAATTGTATGTTTTATTGAATTTAATCTAACCAAACGGTCATATGATCAATTATCTAGCAACTAGTAACAGATCGTTAAGACTAACGTAAACCTAAACCGACCGAACACTCAGAAATACCAAACATCAATAATCATATATCAGTCATCCATAATAACATAATAGTATTCTTAGTCACATGAGAAAAACTATAAAGATTACAAACTATGCATCCCGGGTGCGATTCTAGGAGATTAGGCGAGCCTTGACATCATTGGATCTTCAATACGGATGATATGAATCATATGTAGGGTCTTGGCACAAGCAATGGTGGTGAAAATTGCCTGTTGGAGCTGCTGGAATCGCCTCTTGGTCGTCAAAACGGAGTTAGGGTTGTTTATGATGAAGAATATGATTAAAACCTAAATTTCCCGTCTTTTCTGTCCATAGCGATACGAGATGGCTATAACCTCATTCCATCGCATATCGCGACCTAAGAAAACCTCATATTTGGATTCCTCTCTTCGAGAAACCCAATATTCATATATTATGGCTCCCGTAAGTCATTTTCTAGCCCAGGATATGCTCGTTTTACTTCCTGGTCGCATTTTGACAACCCATCTTGTTCAGTTTTAGCATCGGCTTATGATTTCTCATCCATACTCTTCCCGAATCCTTGTAACACTTCCCAAGACATCAAATAATGTTTCGTTCTTACCGATATATCATTCCATGCTCGTACATGTCTCTCATTTAGCATCTTTAACGATCAATGACCTGAAATACAAAAGCACGTATGAAGTATCAAAGTTCTAACAGTATACTCAATAAAACTACATAATTAATACACTAATATATATACAAATACCCTACCATAACATCCCCTCACTTATCTTTTGCTTGCCCTCAAGCAAACTCTAAAGTAAATATTAACCTTCGTCATAGGTATGTGAATTATCGACATTAATACTAGTAAGGTTTAAGGTCATACCTAGTTTCCCAGACTGACACTTTCTAGATTGATATCTCACAAAAAAGGTTAAATGATACTATAAAAACAATAGAGCCGCCCAGAGGAGTGTACTTTGTTTCCGGCTAAGGCATACATTTTCATACCCCTCACACTATCAACACTCCTCTCGGTTAATATATGGACTAGCAAAAGATGTGTCAGTATATGTCTCTGCCCTCAAATACCAAGTATGAGTTACAACTTAATAAGCTTGCAGGCCAGTCTTTTCTCCACCCATTACCCACCGGTTGCATAAAGACTCGGACAAAGGTTTTCTGAGGCTTAGTTTGGGTGCGGAATAGGCATATTTAGTGACTAAGGTGAATGAAACCCAGTTTACCAATACACAAACAACTAATCAAAAATAAACAGACTGCTAATTACATAACTGAATAAGAATTAGCTTTCTTTTTGGCTTTTTGCTGAATTTTCATTTTTTTTTTTTTGCTTTTTTGTGTTTTTTTTCTTTTTTTTTTTTTGAAATGATAGACAATACACTGAATCAAATAATTGTACAACTCTAACAAACACATATTTACAACTCAACCGAGACATGCGTACATTGTGTACTATGCTCAACAACTGACTATATACAACTCGATAACGAACTGGATTTTATCACACATGGTTAAAATATAATGAAGGCCAAGGCTGAAATGGTGTGTAATCTCTGGTTTAGAAAATAAACAGGAATGAGGTCCAAACGGGCTCCTAGGAGGATAATGTCGGGTAAGGAAATTTATTTAGTGGAGGAAAAGTGTATGTAAAGGTTTTCTAAAGTCCTAATCTCCATACAGGTGGTGGTATTAAGATCTCGATAAGCATGTGACAAGCAAGTTCTAACTCTGTAAAACATACCGGTTTCCCTCAATCAATAGTGTAAGACATGTTTTATATCTATTATATAATATGTGTATTAAGTATAGGTGTCCATCTCACAACATGTATGGAATAATGGGTTGCCGATATGAAACATGTATACCCGTCCCCTTGACTCGTTATCCCCGCCTAAAAGACCCCATTTTCAACCTCTCTTTTTGAAAACATTTGTGAATAAGACTATCGAGAAGCTGAAAAACCAACCATGACCAGAAACCTATAACTTGGCATTAATGACAATAATTAACAGTTAACAACTTTGGTTTCCGAACACTCTTCGAGGTACTATCGGGCTAAAATTTTCAAATTTCCCCCATCCCCACACTTGAGGTTTACATTGTCCTCAACGTTAAAATATTTAAACAATTAATGAACATTTGAGGGACGGGGTTGAAATTGATTGTTTAACAATTTAAAAACTCGGGGCACAAATGTGATGGTTAAACTAAACAATTATACAACTATACTTTTAACATTTAAACTAATTAAAACAAAATAGATTATGAAACTGAAATCACCTGATATCATTGACAATATAATGGAACAATCGGCTCGCGAACTCTTGTAAACACTCATACACACTCGTCTCAACCAATTACCAAAACTGATAACCGAACCTGCAAAATCTTGAGATGTGTAGAAGCAAGCTTCTCACAAGTGTAAGACATAGGTCTTATAAGAGTTATGAACATGAATTTCTGTTAATTTTATTAAAACAATTACCGAGCCGAATTAAGTCATTTCATAATAAATGTTGTTAAACAAGTTAAAAACGTTAAAAGACCTCACTTTCGTAGGAATCATGATTGCATTTAGCGTATGCAACAAGCCCTTTAAACCCCCGGTAGCCCGGGTGGACGAGTGAGGTCTCGTCACTCCTGAGGGTTTATAGTGAACTGCACCCACATAGTTCCAAATACAACGAAATATACACGTACCTGGATTAATCACAGCAAAATGAACATGAAAGCACTCTGGGTAGTTTAACTGTAACCTCATTTTCGGGAATAAAAACTTTACCGAACGCATCAAAATACCAAATTTTCTCGTGAGGTATCCCCACACTTAGCTTTTGCTATGATGGTACGCTTAAAATACCATTAGTAATATAAAAACTAAAACAAAATAGAAACTAAAAATATTCAAAATGTACAATTATCACCCTTTTGAAAATTTTATGACATTCAAGGTGGGCGTCTGGCCTGCCCCCGTGCAGCCTTCTCGTTACATGCACGCTCCTCAAGAGATTCCTCCTAGCCTTTTGGCACGCCATGATCCTGCCATTTTTCATTTACTTCTGGCGGTTTCTTTACCTCTTTCCTTTTCGTCTTCTTTCCCTTTCTTGTAGTTGCTTCCTCACCAACTCTAACTCCATGCAACATCTCATTCCATCCTTTCACATTCATGCTACTCCTTAGCTCATTCCTGTTAGTCACAAAACATTTCTCTTTTATGTGATCCTTGCTCAAGGATTCACACTTGTCAACAACATGGTTAGTAGCATTTTCAAACAATGGTAACCGTTTATCACGATCTCCACACTTAATTTCCAATATCCCATTAGCACAATTAATCACCGCATATGCTGTGGCAAGGAATGGCCTACCCAATATGACTTGTGGTTGTGTATTATTCACAAGTTTAGCACAGTCAAGTACAAGAAAGTCAACTAGGTAGAAAAATTCCTCCACTTGAACCATTACATTAGTCACCATGCCCCGGGGAAGTGTATGAGTTTTGTCCGCCAACACCACGGTGGTGTTTAACCTTTCTAATGGGCCAAATTCATACTGATCATAAAACTATCGAGCATGATACTAACACATGCTCCAAGATCTAGAAGTGCCCGATCAGTTTTAAATTTCCCAATTTGAATTGATAAAAGCGGCACTCCTGGTCATGGAGTTTACTTGAGGTGGTATTATTCTCCACCTCCTCATCTCTTATGTTGGTTAATTTACCATTTAAACATTGTTCACATGTGCAATTTTCACAAAAAGACATTTCATATGTTTTTGGTTCTGATTCATTTTGGAAAATTGATTCATTTTGACCAACACAATCACTCTCACCACTAACATCTTCCACCACCCCCTCAACAAACTGTGCTGGTGAATCAACTTTAACAATAGAAATTTCAAAATGAGGTAAAACACTTACAGCGTTGATGTGAACATTGTTCCCCTTCTTGGAGCTTGAGCAGTAATGGTTCAGGTTGACTGTAGTATTGCTCGGGAGTTGACCTGCGCTCGTTTGCAACTTTGCCATATCTGCTGCGAGCTGACCAATCTGCTTTGACATTGCCTCTGCTGACTTATCATGTAACGCAAACTGTTTCTTCGTTTCAGCCTTATGATCTGCCATAATCTTCATTAATGCATCCAACTTTGAGTGCACAGACTCATCCGCATTTCCCGGGGACCCCCTCTGCTGGTCCTGATTACCCGATGAATTTCCACCCCGGTTACCGTCTCTGTTATACCCCCGATTCTGATCATACGAACCTTGCTGCTGCTGATAACCGACCTGGCGGTAATTACCCTGCGACCTGTTCTGGCTCGATCCCTGAAAGTTTGGGTTCAACTGTGTAGACGCGTTCCCGTAACGAAAGTTCGGATGATTCCTCAGGCACGGGTGATAGGTGTTTGAATTCAAGCCTTGACCATTGGAATCCCTGTAAGCATAATTAACTTCCATGGGTTCATCCTTCTCGTCATCATAAAACTCGGGGCAATTTTTTGCCTTATGCCCGAGCTTACCACAATCTTCACAAAACGGGAATTTAACACCAACTTTCCCGACTTCTTTCTTTTTACCCTCTTTTAACCCAGCTAGCTCATGCTCTAATTCAACAATTCTCTCAGATTCACTCTTGACTGACTTAACTGACCTGGATGAAGTACCCCGTCTTCGTCTCTCAGCTGCTGTTTCTGCCTCGGAATCTTCACACATAAACTCTAAAAAGTACCAATCATCTTCCTCAGGCTGATTCAACAACTGACTATTACACGAGGCCTTAAGATGCTTTCGGTCCTCGTATGTCAACCCATCAACAAAACGCTTTACCAATTCCCACAGTTCGATTTGGTGATGTGGGCATTTTCTGATCATGTCTTTATATCCGGTAAAAGCTTCATGAAATAATTCGCCCGATAACTGTGAATAGTTGCGAATTTCTAAACGGGCTTCGCTAGTCTTCGACTATGAATAATACTCGTTAAGAAACACTTACCGCATCTCGGCCCAGTTTCTGATACTGTGCATCGGTAGCGAATTAAACCAGAGTTTTGCTTTGTCTTTTAGGGAAAACCTGAATAATCGCAACCGGACTTCATCCTGATCAAATGTACCATCACCAATAGACCCGCAAATAGCCGAAAAATCGGTCAAGTGAGAATACGGGTCTTCTGAAGCCATCCCGTGGAAATGAGGATCGATGTTGATGTAAGATGGCCGGGACTTAAAAGTTTGCTGTCCCTGAACTCGTTCCTGTGGGACCAACGGGGATGCTCCGTCCGAGATAGCCGGTCTGAACCGACTGTTGACACCATGAACCGGGGTCATGTAATTCCTCCTAAGCCCCCCGGGATTTCCCAAACCGTCCCGGTTAACATGAATACCATGAACTCTTTCGGGCCGTTCCGCTCGATTTGCCCTGTCTCAACCCCTTCCATTTCTGTTAACCGCTTCAGCCCGTCTTCGATTAACTGGCTCTTCCACCTCATCTTCATAATTATCATCACCCACGTCTTCCTGCTCAATACCCTCATTCTCGGGCTCAACTCCCCGATTACCTCTAACCCATCGGTCTACCTTGTTATCAATCTCCAAACCTTCGTTTCCATTATTATTTTCCCCCTCGTCTTCATCTTCTGTCGGAATACTCGGTTGAACATCATCGATATTTATCCGAACTCGGCGGTTGGGGTTATTATTTGTAGCTGATGGTCCGGCTTGGTCAAATTTGAGGTTTAGATTTTGGTTTAGGTTTCGGTTTCGGTTTTGGTTTCGGGTTCTGGAAGCACGAGCTGAGTGATTTTGATTATTTTGGTTATTGAAGTTTGGTGGGTCAGGTATGTTGTCTGGGTGAAACGCGTTATTTTGTGGGAGTGTGTCTTGGTTTTGGTTATTGTTCTGGTTTTCGTTTTGGTTCTGGTTCTGGTTCTGGTCTTCCATCTATGAATTTTTGTTTTGTACTCGGTTTTGCTGAGCTAACCTCTCGATTTCGGGCTCGTAAATTAACGGAGAGTGTCGGCCCGAATGTCGGGTGCGCATAAACCTGTAATCTGCACAACTAACACAATCCGCGTAAAATACAGAAAAATAAAATTTAAACTAAAACTGAAAATTAAAAACTAAATTTTGACTAAAATAAACACAAAAAATCAGTTAACACGAAAGACACTAAGCGCACTAACTCCCCGGCAACGGAGCCATTTTGATGACGCTCGTTTGAGTCAATTAAAAACCTAATTAAACTAAATAGTTAGAGCAAGTAGGGTATCGTATCACAAAGAGTATGTGGTCAATGCAATTCGTGTACAGATTTAATATTATGAAGTAACTAGTGTTTAGTGCTGATCACACAAGCAATTTAAGTGAATTTAGAGAACTAAGAAACGAACAAGTAAACGAGTTTAAGCAGTTAACAAAGCAAATCAGACCCGGGAATTCAAGTAAGCAATCTACAGTTATCTCATGCAACCTAACAGATTAATTATTAACGATTAACTCAAGACTGATCAATCAGACAAAACCTTAGACATCAACAATCACTTTACACACGACACTGGTTATCAAACAGTCCTTGCCAGTGTGACTCATTTAAGGGTAAATGTATGTTTTATTGAATTCAATCTAACCAAACAGTCATATGATCAATTATCTAGCAACTGGTAACATATCGTTCAGACTAACGTAAACCTTAACCGACCAAACACTCAGAAATACCAAACATCAAAAATCATATATCAATCATCCAAAATAACATAATAATATTCTTAGTAACATGAAAAAAACTATAAAGATTACAAACTATACATCCCGGGTGCGATTCTAGGGGATTAGCTGAGCCTTGACATCAATAGATCTTCAATACGGACGATATGAATCATATGTAGGGTCTTGGCACAAGCTATGGTGGTGAAAATTGCCTGTTGGAGCTGCTGGAATCGCCTCTTGGTCGTCAAAACGGAGTTAGGGTTGTTTATGATGAAGAATATGATTAAAACCTAAATTTCCTGTCTTTTCTGTCCATAGCAATACGCAATGTCTATAACCTCATGTCATCGCATATCGCGACCTATGAAAACCTGATTCCTCTCGTGGAGAAACCTAAAATTCATATATTGTGGCTCCTGTAACTCATTTTCTAGCCCATGATATGCTTCTTTTATTTCATGGTCGCATTTTGACAACCCATCTTGTTCAGTTTTAGCATCGGCTTATGATTTCTCATCCATACTCTTCCCGAATCCTTGTAACACTTCCCAAGACATCAAATAATGCTTCGGTCTTCCCGATATATCATTCCATGCTAGTACATGTCTCTCATTTAGCATCTTTACTGATCAATGACTTGAAATAAAAAAGCACGTATGAAGTACCAAAGTTCTAACAGTATACTCAATAAAACTACATAATTAATGCACTAATATATATACAAAATACTTGACTATCAAAAGTCTTCTGAAAACTTTAATTGAGACTTTTCTCAAAACTTTTAGTAAAACTAAAAACTATAACAGCAATATTTACATAATAATAGACAACAGGAAAATAGTCAAAAGGTTTATGTTATTATTATTAAAATTCACCTGGGCTTACCAAAAACCTTAACCCGGATTTCACCATAAGAAAGATGGACCATCCACCCGGGTTAAGCAAGTGTTACTAACAGTTTTAAAGTGCAGGAAAGATAAAAGAAAGGCGCATCAAAGGCTTCATTCCGGAAAAAAGAGGATCCCTCCACCTTTGCTACTCCTCATAATTGTTTTAAGGATCAGAGATCCTTTACCCTAATTACTATTGTCTTAAGTACAAACCATGAAATATCCATCAAAACACAAACAAATAAAAAATGTGGGCTCAGGCCTTGTCTTCTTTATCCTACATTGCCCACTTTAGCAGCCTCTTCTTCCGCCGCTACACCCTTTCACGCATCCATCATCTCCGCCTTTTGACCAACGTCTGCAGTGTCCATGCTTTCGCCTGTCTCATCTTCGCCGCCACCCACCACTGCCAAGGATTGCTTCCACTTTGCCACGTCCTATGCTGATTTGTCAAAGGCAAGATCATTAGCCTCATTCACTATTTTGGTCCTGCCTTGGAGAACTGACTTGGATGCTCAGATCTTTGCTTCATTGTTGGCATGCGTCACCTCTTCCTGTAGTTGAGCTTCGACTGAGGATGCATGTTCCTCGGCTTGTTTCTTTTCTTTGGTCATCTTGGCAAGTGCTTTATCCTTTGCAGCAGCCATGGCCCTCATCCCCGACAAGGTCTCTTCATACTCCTTGACCATCTTATCATAGTAGCTCTTGGCGGAATCTATGGCATGTACATTACAACAAAACAAGTTCAGGAGGATCTTGGATCCACAACAGCAAATGAAAAGGATAAAGGATCCTTATGATGGTGACGAGATACTTTCCAGCCTCAAAGGGGTCTTCAGGCTCAGCGATTTTTTTCCTTTTGGAAGCTCCTAACTTGGATCGGGTCGTGATGGGGTGTAGCTCATGAATCGGTGTGGATTTTGGAGTCTCCTTCTTCACAATAAAACAATCAATGTCTTCGAGGGAGAATTGAGATGCTGAATTACCGGAATTCTGAGCACTTATAAAGCACAATTTAAAGATAAGTTTTTTATTATTTTCAAGTAATATTAACTATTATTGAAACTCTTACCTGACATGTTGCTAATTGATTCTGAAATCGTCTCTTGAAAAACTTCAGTAAATTTGGCTTGGGGAAAGTTATGATCTCTGGATCCAGTGCGAGAAACTTCTTTACTTTCTCTTCAACTCCGGGAAGCTTAGCCAACAAAGCAAAATTATCAACAGTAAAAGAAAGAATAAAGCGTTAGTTGAAGAATCAAGTATCCTCTTTATGTTACCTAAGGATCCAGGATCCTACCCTCCTTGATCCACCTCCTGGGTAAATCAGACCCACCAGGGATTGAGTTCTTTTTTACAAAGAAAAATGTTTTTCCAGAATGACCCATTCTGGGTGGCTTTATGGATAGGACTTGGTTGATGTGGTTTGGATTTCAAAACGAAATGTTTAGATCCGTGAGTGACCAGAGTATAAAGATATGACAGCTCTGATAAGCCAAACTCGAGGCCTTCTTCATCAACGATCCTTTCGATGGTGTGCGGTACCCTCCACAACATGGGCATCGCGTGAATGTAGCTGATTCCGGTCAAAGTGAAGAAACTTTGGGTAAAGCTTGGAAAGGGGTATTTGTAACCGATTAAGAAAGCCTGAGCCGGAAAGTAGATCCAGGATTTGGATATGCAGTCACTTCGTACAGTGGAATCAAAGGGACGAAAGACCGTGCCGGCTGGAAATGATGATCGGATTTCGTCGATTTTTGTGTCGGTAAATTTGCAGATCTCGGAGGAAGGATTAGAAAAGAGACCTTGGGTCGGAGTTAGCTCGAATCCACCTGTTCAAAAGAAGAGGAAACGGAAACGGTCGACATATTAAAATAAAAAATGAAAAGAAGATAGAGGGAAGGATACATGTTTGGTTGCTGAAGAGTGTGGTTATAAATGGAATATGATGAGCACATATATAGGCGACAAACATTAATCAGGATAAGTGATAATAATTATTTATGACTCACGTCTAATCTTTTCATTTTTGCAGGAAATTTGAATTTCAAAATTACAGCTGTTATCCAAAAACAACCGCCATTTTGGGGGCAACTGTTGGGGCATAGATTTTATGCTGATGATACGTTATCCTTATGTAGCTTTTGGATCAATTATCCTTGGGATATGTTCCAGGTTGCACAGGATCAAGGATCCTCGGTATCACTTGTTTACTAAAGATTGTATTATATAAGTCATGTTGTGATTAACAGGCATAACGGCTATGAGAATTAGTCCACCTATTTATCCGCAAGTCTGTGAGGTTATGCACGTGGTCAACAAGCTGCAACGGATCATGGATAAGTGGCGGAATAATAGGACTTGTTATTAGCTTTTATTTGGTATATAATTGAGTTTATGATCAGTTAGGAGAACACAACACATTCATTAGGCAATACTCAGAGATTATTCAAGCAATATTCACACACACTTAGCAATCTTTGTATTCACTTATCATAATCTACAACCTTTGTGACGCCATTTTTGATTAATAAACAGGTGATAGACGAGGTTTTTGTGCCAATCATCCTTAATACGAACAAGGGGTTTTCCTCGCAACAAATCTCTGGGTTATTGTTCATCTTCATCACATAATCACTATTGTCATACAAGCACTATACCTCACTTAACAAATTTGGTTACATTATCCTTAAACCAATTTTTGACCAAAACACTTACTGCAATATATTAGGATCGACCCCTCTGAATGCGATAAAATAAACAAGTAAGCAAGTAAACAATTAGCATTTAATTATTCAACTGATCAACACACAATACTTGAGATTTTCAAGTGATGTAATTAAGATATTTAAAGTATTATAAAGTACGTATAAAGTCCCCAAAATGTTTGAAAGCTGCACAACAGGGGAGTGATTACTCACTTAAAAGTTAGGCGAGATAATAACTAAAATAAACTAGAATTAAAAATGACAGCATAGCCACTGGAGTTAGATCAAACGGTTGTGTAAAACTCAAGATGTGAGATTTTAATAATTTAAATCAGCTGGGACCGTTTAAAATCCGAACTCTGATTCGGGAGTCGGGTTCTGACTAGTAAACACACAATTTCAAAACAAACATAAAAGTCTTTTTGCCCAAAAACTAATTCCGATCAGAAGATATAGTAATTGAAAAACCATTTAATTGTCCTTTATAACCCTAAACGGATCAGAAAGTCGTTATTAGATAATTGTTTCGTTTAAGGAAACCGAATAATGAAATTATGATAAAATCAAGTCATTTAGCTTAAGGATCCCGATTATATAAACCAAATAATGAACTTGGACATCTTGTTATAGGACTTGAATTGGGGCTCAATTTTCGTAGCTTAGGTCGTTTTCGTAAAGATCTCGCATTAAAAACGAGTAAACGAGTAAAAATCGAATATCAGATGCATCAGATAGGTCCCCTACGCCTCTCGTAGCTTGAGGCTTCACCCTACGCGTGGCTCGGCACGTTATTGATGTTCAAAAGTTTAATTTTTGGCAATTTTAGCCCTTGTACATCTATAAATGCATTTTTAAACCAAAATAAGTAATTTCGAATGTTTTTTAGATTTGTTTGACGAGTTTGTAAGTTATGAGGATATAAATTTAGTTAAATCAAGTTAAATATCAATAAATACAATTTTTTATAATTATGAAAGATTCGAATTAAATTCCCGTGTCGGCTTAAACATTAACAAATTCAAATACGAAAAATCTAAGATGTTACAGTGTTCCCTACTTTTGGAAATTTCTTCCCAAAATTAAGGAAAACTAAAACAAAAATAGTGTTATAAATCAATTTTTTAAGGAATTTTTTTAGACAAAATTTAAAATTTAACACAACATGGAACTTCACGCTCCAAATGAAAATATGATGGGCACTTACATATAGGATGTAACAGCGTTGTATCTACCGTGTCCTTATCACTTTAACCTTTTCACCGTTACCCAAAACTAGTTTCGGCTTTAGATTATGACCCACAATTATACGAACTAAGATTTCCACGCGAGGACTTGGATAATTACTTATGCATCCATAATTATTTAAATCGTCAGATGGTTCAGATAATTCGTCCATCGTGTGAGTTACAAAACATGTTAAAAAAAAACTTGGTGAGGTAATAAAAGTTTTAATTTATTATAAATGTAAACTAGAAGATTATCAATGTACAAAATATTTCTAAGAAAATGTGAACTTTCTAGTTTGATTAATGAAAATAGTGAAAATTTTAAAACATCTTAAATTTGAAAGATATTGAAAACATTGAAGTTGTGATATATTTTTGGAATGAGATTACTACAAGATTGATCGTGGTGAACGAGGATAGGAACATAAGATAACTAATGAACTTATATGAACTTAACCAATAAATGTACGAAAAATATCAATAACAAAAATTAAGCGAAGGATTAAATTAATAGTCTGATTAACAACAAATCTTAAAATGAGTAATAACATGTGAATTATTTAAATATTGCAAACATTAGAAATGAAATTCTTATGATCGAGAGTATAAATTTGAACGAGTATAAATGAAGATTTTGATGGATCAAGTTCGGTTATATGAATTTACAAAATTTAAAGAGAAACTGATATAAAAATGTTGCATTGCAATTGTGAAATTGAGATAAGATAAACTCAAATTACAAAATTAAAACATTAAAATAAATGGTAAATAGTAATTGAAACATTATTGAAAATGCGAAAATTTACGTATTCGAATAAATTGTTAATAGATCAAACTGGGAAGTGGATATTCTCATATCACCAAGATAGTCTTATTCCAAATAAATCTTCAAAATTAGATATAGTATAAGGTGTGTCGTATCCACGAATTAAGAGGAATCTTCTTATTTCCACAAAATCATATAAATAATATGAAATAGGTAATCTGAAGTATCCATTATTTATCATGGAAACTTTAAATAAATAACAAATATTGAATTAATAGTGAAAATGAAAATGGGATCAAACATAATATAATAAAATTAGAGAAACGCGAGTTTAGAAATGCACAAATCACCATGACTACTCCTACAACTAACAAAGTCATCACCGAAACATTCATAATTCTCAAAATGTATCAAAAATCAAAGTAGAGAGTTGAAATATATACAGAAACCACCGTGTAATTTCGACTAAATAACGAAAAATAAAAATGAAAATGGATCGTTGAGATACCCACGAACCACCGTAGGTTTTCAACAACAATCATGAAAATGTGAATAAATGAAATGGGTGATTAAATTATCCATAGATTACCATGGAATTCATTTAAGAAATGAAAATTTTAATTTAATAGTGGAAATTAAATTAAAATGATAGAAAATTTAATTTAATAATAAAATTTCATTGATTAAATTTCAACAATAAAGGTTTATAAAATGGAAGGTAAGTTGTGAAACATGAGAAGTAACACGAGATTAACCAAAACATAAATTAATAGAATGTTAATAATTAAAGTTAAGGGTAAAAACTGAAACGTGTTTGGTAGTTTGAGAATATTATAAGATAAAATTGAGAGAAGATAATTTAAATAACATAACAAATGATTACTGTTTAAACAAATATGATAACTGTGGGTGGAGGATTGTGTCGGATCATAGAAATTAAAATAGATTCCACGAGCCATCCATAGCATTCCAAAAAAAAGGAATTTGTGAGTCTGGATTCCCTTTTAGGTACTTGGAGAGCTTGTTGTGTTGAGTTGCTGCATACTTTTCTCTTTGTTGATAGTCATAAAGTTTTAATTGAGCCATCTCAGTCAGCTGCTCCACATCGAAATCTCTAAAATCATCATAGAAGATGATTGTCCTTGCTGCACCACTTGCATGAGTACCCTCAATGTACTAGTCTTAGGATCATAAAAAAGATCCTTTGGTAAATCCACATCAGTTGCTGGACGTTGTTCTCTACTCAATGCAGATCTAGTAGTTGGTATTGGTGCTCTAGAACTTGAAGGTCTTGATGAAGAGGGTCTTGAGGATGATGGTCTTATTAAAAATGAGTGTCCCCTTAATTTAGGAACATAACCAGATTTTTCGTTTTTCCTCTTGACATATTCACTTACCTCCTCAGGGGTACTATATAGATCACCTCTTAACCTCTCTTTTTCCTTCATAATATCAAGATCTCTCTTATACATTTTTTTTAATTTCATCTTTCGTGAGCTTAATAAGATTATAGTGCTTCCTTGCTCTGCTCACAAGATGAGTGATCACTTGCATTGTTTAGTCATTAAACATTTGATCTTCATGAAAGTATTCTTCTTCTTCTTCTAGTTTAACCTTAGTAGACTCTTTCACATCCTTCCTTTTTCTTTTTCTTTTCAGTGCTTGGTTTGGAGGGTGAAGGTTTTGACTTTTTCAGGATTTTTCATTTCTTTTTTGTATGTCTGTAATTCAATGTCACATATTTCCTTCATCTGAGCTCTAGTTGTCAAATTCAGTATGTTCAACACCTCTTTCTCTCAGTAACCTTCTTAACAAATTAACTTTATCATCTGAAAAAAAAAAGGTTCTTCAACCTCCTCCTCTTTCTTCTTCTTCTTCTTCTTCTTCTTCTTCTTCTTCTTCTTCTTCTTCTTCATATGTGGTTGAAAAGAGGAGGATGCTTGCTCATCAGTAATTTTCTTCAATCTCTCTTCCCTATGTTAAGTGGTAACTCTGAACATCTGAAATTTGGCTTCAACCTCCTTTCTAGACATAATCTCTACAATATTAAAGGAGTAGCCATTATCAACAGGGAATTTAGTCTTTTCACTATACTTTGTCAAGACTTTTTCTCTTCTTTCATAATCTTCTTTATCCTCTTATTCTCTCTATTTGGCTTTTCTTGCAACCTCTGTCCTTTCCGTTTCTTTAAATGTCAAACAAAGTTTTGTAATGTCTTTAGTAGACATCTTTTAACATGCTCATGATCATAGTTATAACTTTTCAAAAAAGCTATCTGCTACTCCAACATTTTACTTCTTTAAGCCTTCTTTTCTTTCTCTTTTTCACTCCTTTTGTCTAGAAAATAGTCAAGATCGTTATCACTTAGACCCTTGACTTCTTCAAATGTCATTCCATATCTTAAAAGAGCTATGATCCTTGGATCTTCTCTCTGTATCTCTTCCATTTAGCTCTGGTATTTTCATATTGTTAATGAGTTAAGTGAATTTGAGGAGAAACATGTCCAACCTCCTGTTCTTTTCAAAGCCTTCATCATTCATTTCAACAGACAGATCATCAAGGGCACCAATCTGAGGCTCATCATTTTATACATCTTCATTTTCTCTCTCAGCATTATCACTTTCTTCATCAGAGTAATCAAGCATAGTGTTCACACACATGAATTCATCTCTAGGTCTGAAATGCCTTATTGGAGAAGGCACTACAACAAAAAGGGCTTTTTAGGACCTTTTGTGTGGGACGCTTGTAAAATAGGGTCCTAAAATCTATTTAATAGAACAAATGAATATTTGGGGTCCTTTTACAATATACACTACAGAACCGGTGTCCTAAAAAGTTATTTAATAGGATGGATGATTCTTTGGGGTCGTATTATCATATAACTTAATAAGACACTTAAAATGTAAATCTTAATAAAGTAATCTATAAAACATGTAGTTTTTGGTGTCCCATTATGCGGTAATGTAATAGGACACTTTATCAGTGGAGGTCTTATCATAACATAACTTAATAGGACACTTTGTAGTTAAGTCATAAATGTTCGGTGTTATAGGACCTTTTCTAGTCGAAGTCATATAAGAGCATAACTTAATAGGACATTTTACACTATGGTCATTTAACTTTAATCATTGTGGTGTTATTATAATACACCGTAATATGACATTTGATAATTTAGTCATAAAACATCTGGTTTATAGGACACTTATTCGCTAGAGTTTTATTATAACATAACTTAATAGGACACTTGACACTTGGGTCTTATAATTTTAACCTTTACATGACGTTTAGCTGGTGCGGTGTTGTCGCCCCTATCGCCCAAATTTCGCCGGAAGAGGTCGCCCACTACGGGGGGCCTTAGCCTCACTCTCTCTCTCTCTCTCTCTCTCTCTCTCTCTCTCTCTCTCTCTCTCTCTCTCTCTCTCTCTCTCTCTCTCTCTCCCTCTCTAAGGCCACCCGTAGTGGGCGCCATCTTTGAGCGAATTCAGGCGATGGCTGGCGATCACACCCCCACTCCCACCCCCCCGGCGATTTTAGTGGTGATAAGGGGTTGGCGCCAACTGTTAATAGTAGATTGTGTTCCATTTTATTAGGGGTACGAGTGGTTTGGATAAGACTAAATGTGTTAGGGAAAAAAAAAGCAGATGTAAGTTTTAGTTTATAGTTGTATTTAATGATATTATGTACATGATTTTATTGTTGTTTGGCATACAAAATATGTTATTTGAATATGATGTATTAATAATGACTTTTTACCATGATGCAGCTTGCACCATTTGACCCAATTAAAAAGAAGAAGAAAACAAGGTGGTTATTCAAGATCCTACTCGATAGCTTACATGGTAAAAGAATCAATCTTACAATCTTTCATAATTCTTTTAAGGTTATGTTATATGTTTTACTTTTTGGATAATCCCAATTTCGCATGCAGTCTTTAAAACTCTTGAACCTACATTTAGTGTGGTTTGAAAAAGAAAAAGCACAAAAAAGTTAGTTATAACCTTAAACAATTGTTAGTGGTTTGAAAAAGAAAAAGCACAAAAAAGTTATTATAAACTTATACAGTTGTAAACTTATACGGTAATACATACACTCCACATTGTACTCTATACTACGTTTCTTTAAATATCTGAATACAGGGAGGATGTGAACTATATAAATGTGCATGCTACATCAACACCCGCTGGTGACCTCAAGGAATACCAAGCTCTTCTTCATTGTTTTGGCCAGAACAAAGAGGTACCAAACCAAACCAAACGGAGAAATATGTATTTGTTTTGTTACCAAATTATAAAAAAACTTTTTTAACATTTTGCAATTGCGAGTGAACTCTACAAAATCGATGATCGGTCACCTTCTCAGAGCAGCTGGTGCTGTAGAAGCCATTGCAACTGTACAGGTAATACTTTGTTTATGTCATTATGTGATGGCAAGGATTAGAAGGATGGATGAAGGTCAGTATACTAGTATTCTACTCTTTTATAAATGTTAATTTTTTTTTTCATTTTTTATAAATTATTTGTTTAGTACACTTGAGAGTGAGACTCGGCCTCAGGACACAGTCTATATATTGTATTGAGAGTTAATTACACGGATGGTTAAGTCACTTTGACACATTCATCCACTTTGACCTATCGTTCATTTGACCTCAAGGCCTACATGCACTAAAGGGCTTTTAACAACACATATCACACATATTATTACGGGTGTTTTTATTAGCACCAAAGGGCTTTGTATTAATGTTGACTCTATTATGACTTATTTATTTCAATTGCTTCCTGATTTTAACAAGGGGATCTTGCTTTATATTAATCGTTAATTGTGGCTAACAAACATTTTTCTGTGTTTTAATCAGTGGCAAAGAATTCTAGCTTACGCCAGTTCTGTTGAAGATTTGTGACTGATAAAGGTGGTTGCACGAAGTCATGGAACCTCTTGGATGATTGTTTTTATTTGTGTTAAACTGAATGCTTTAATAATATGTATGTTAAAAAAATGAATAATTTAGACTAATGGTCAAGATGGATGCTTTATAAGCTGTTCAAGCTATTTTTAAAATGGTTCATTGTTTGGATATGTTATTTATTTTCTCACTTTTTCTGTTCTAGCTATGTTTTTATTTGTCTTTTAAGGCGGTTAATTTGCCGCCACATTTGATTGAAAAAGGTCATATTCAATCACTTTTTTGTACTAGTGATTAGGTAAGCACGTGTCAAAACATTGTAAAAGTGTCCTAATATGTTTTTATTGGGACACTTTTTTGGGTTGTTAATGGATATATTATGTGACCATAAAATTGGTTTCATAATCTTATTTGGGATATCAGGACTTTTTTCTTGGTACTAAAGTACCTATAATGTTACACCATAAGAGTCTTATAAATTAATTTTTAATGACACTTGTATATGTATTAAAAGATTAAAGGTAGGTAAGCACATGTTAAAACATTGTAAAAGTGTCCTAATATGTTTTTGTTGGGATGCTTTTTGGGTTGTTAATGGATATTTTATGCGACCATAAAATTGGTTTCATAATCTTATTTGTGATATCAGGACGCTTTTTGAGTTCTGAGACTTATTACGACCCCTTTACATGAAACGTTTTTCTCGTTGGTCTTATTAAATGAAAGGTCCTATAAAATAGCATTTTAGGACGCTTTTATGCGTACTAAAAAGCCTTTTTTTGTTGTAGTGAGGATTTTAATGGCTAATTAACTGGTTTTTCAACATCATCTTTTGCCTTCTCAGGAATATGCTCATTGACAGTTGCTCTCTTTCTCTTTCTTGTATACATCACAACTTCTTTTGGCCATACTTTCTTAATTACTCCAATTAAAAATTGTATTGTAATCTCTTGCGCATCAAGTTTAGTCACAAGTTGATTACCAACATCTTCAGTATCTTGATCATCATTTTCAGAGTCAACTTGTGCATCACATACATTAATCGCATTTTCAGCAATCTCATTTGTAGTTATTTCAACATCAAACACTTTCTCCAATGTTTTGATTACCTTTCCAAACACCTCTTCTAGATTTTCTTGTGCAGCTCTTTATGCTTCTTCACCTTTCTTTAACTCTAAAAGAGATGCCAAAGTCTCTTGAGATATTTCTTCATCATTTTCTGTATCTGCCTCCTCTCTCAACTTGTTTCAATTTCAATCTGTTCAAGAAGGATCCTTTGTTCATCCATCTCCTTTTCATATATCATGAAGTTTAAAAATTCTATGTCATACATTTCTTTCATCACATGTTCAAATTCAACTCTAGCCCTAGCAATTGATTCATCTATATTAAGAAATTGGTCACTAGAAGTTGGTTCAGAGGTGTTCAAAGGTAGTAGTTGATTTTCTGCAACTACTTTGCCTTTGTATCTCATTTTCTCTTTATCCTCCTCGCACTTTCTTGATCTTCTAAACCATTCTGAGAGGTTCCAACTTCATTGATTACATGATGTGGTATATTATCAATTTCTTTGAATAAGTCTTCCAATGATGGATCAACACTAGCCTCCATGTCTTCATATTCAATTGAGTTATCTTCTTCTTCATTTACCTCAATCTAATCAACATGAACATCACTTGCAATGTAATCCATCACTTCCTCTTCAGATACATCATCATACACAGGTAATAATTTTAGAGCATTCTCCCCCTATTTGGGTGCATCTGAGGTCTTCTCAACCTTAGTTCTTTGTGATTTCAGGGTTAAATCTCTTAAAGAGCTTCCTTTAATGCTTTCTCCAACTCCATAGTTTAATCATAATTCTCCATAAGTAGGTCAAAGTTTCTTGATAATAATATGTTGTTAGGATCTGAGTCAGAGTCTTGTGAATGAGATGCTGAATATGGGAATGGTTCTGGTTCAAGATTAGGTTTAGGGTTGGGTACGATGTGAGGGTCATTGGTTAGGTTAAAAATTGACAAAGGGTGGGAGCATTGAAAGAATTCTTATAAAGGAGATTGGCTTTGTGTTTGTGTTTGGGTAAGAGTATTGTGAGGTTCTACATAGTGTGAGGAATATGGTGGTGAATATTGGTTAGATGGTTCATGTAATGGAGAGTTTGGTTGTGATTGGATGAGTGAGTCTGGTTATGGTATATGTTGTGGTATATGTGTTGGATTAGTATATTCAGGAATATATGGTTCATCAATGAGTTCATGGATTTGGGAATGAGGTGGGGACGGGATAATTGGTAAATTGGTTTGAATATGTTATGGTAAAATGGGTGGAGTAACAACATGCATCTCTTGGATTACTTGCTGCACTACATCATCAGCATTAATATTCTCATTAAAATTCTCAACACCCTCATCAATAATTGCGTCATTTCCCACATTCTCTTCAAGCACATTCTCTTCAAGCCTAGATCATCAGCATTGTCATTAGGAGCATCATCACCTCCATTGTCATTATCATTATTATCACCATTATCATCACTCTCACTTTCACTTCATCATTATCTCTTGATGATGTTCAATTGTCACATTAACCACGAGATATGTTCCAGCATTAAGTTCGTTAAGTATATATTCAAGTATATCTATAAAGGGCATGATAGACAAGTTATTCAAATAAACACCGATAGTAATACACATGTTATCAACGAAATAAGAGAGTTTCAAGATGCACGGTACATATCACCAAAGGAGGCAATGTGGCGTATCTTTTCATTCTACTTATCACAAATAAGCCCTCCCGTCTTACCGTTGCAGCTCCACCTTCCTAACCATCAAACCCTTACTTTCACATATAACGCAAATTTGACACAAATTGTTGCCCGAGAAATGGATAAAGAGACAATGCAACTGTGTTCTTCAAGATGAACACTACCAACCCAGTTGCGAGACAACACTTGTACAAAGACTTCCCGACTCAATATACATGGAATAGAACCAAAAGCAAATGGAATCCTTGGTCTTAGAGGCCACAAGTAGGGCGCATTGTTTTTGTGAGTCCTTCTAAGGGTGAAAGGTATTACTTGTGGTTGCTTCTCACACATGTTAAAGGGTCGTTCTCATTCGAATATCTGTGGACAGTGGATGGTGTCGAACACCCAATGTTTCGCAAAGCCATTTTAGAGAGAGGATTAATGCAAATGATAATAGCATGTTGCAGTGCCTTGCTAAGACGGCTTTATTCTGGTTCCGCAATGCCCTTCGCCGATAATTTGCCACACTCCTGGTTTTTTGTGAACCAGGGGATGCGCACAAACTATGGCTTGACCATTACGACAATATCTTATAGGATCATCGCATGCACTGTACAAATGACAAGCACATCCAAAATATCGTTCTCTAGGAGATCATGTCCTGCCTAAAGTCTATGGGAAAATCACTAACCGACTATGATCTATCAAACATCTCAAATTACAATCACGTGCTTAACATATCACATCGTGAAATGCGGAAAGAGTTGGACATCGTGATTGATCCCACACACTTACAGACAATAGGGTCGCACGATGAAATAAAAGTATGGGCAGGGACTTTTGTCAGGTACTATCAGTTGACAGAAAGGGACCAGAACACAAATTGTTGAGGCCAGCCAACACATGTCGCCTTTGTGGACGGTTATTGAATGGTGTATCCTGTCAATAAACATACGCGCACTAAACGATTCATGGTTCTCAGATGCCTGTTAAGAGTTGGCTATGGAAGGGAACCGTGTGTATCTGGAACATTCATCCAAATCCCCCGGAATATGTCAATTCCCTTTACCAATCGAGAGGCGTCCATTAAAGAATTGATTAACACCATATTCCTCGCGCTGTAGGCAAATGCCAGGTCCACCGGGTATATGACTTCACGTGCAATCTTGACTACTAAAAACGAGGATGTTAACAGCATTAATGAGCATATGATTGAAATACACGAAGGTGAAGAACAAATCTATTACAGTTTTGACACCGCGGAGGATGACACCAAAATTTGTATCCGAATGAGTTCCTCAACTCCCTTATTGTTACCATTTTTTTGTCGCACATGCTACGCTTAAATATCGGATGTCCTATCATTTTGCTAAAAACATCGACCCATCAAACGGCCTCCACAATGGAACAAGGCTAATATGCAAATCCTTTGAGCTTAACGTCATTGATGCTGAGATAGCTATTGGTGAACACCAAGGAAAAATAGTGTTCCTACCAAGAATACCACTCACCATATCTGAAGACGGCATGTTCCCATTTAAACTTAAAAGGACCAATTCCCCCATCAGGCTTAGTTTCTCAATGACCAGCAACAAATAATAGGACCAAACAATACCTTACGTCGCTATATACCTACCAGAATTTGTGTTCTCGCATGGTCAGTTGTACGTTGCATTGTCGTGAGGCACCTCAAAGGAGAGCACCAAAATACTGATCAACCTGGAAAAGGAATTCGCACAACCTGGTATATACACCTCTAACGTTGTCTATCGCGAGGTCTTACAGGAGTAGCATGCAAGCCTTAACCATGGAACGAGTACACCCTGACATCACATTTCTAACAAACGGCCACAAATGCTTACAGTTATCTAACAAATCTTAATCACATTAACATCCCCTAACATACTAGCCTTTGCTTTTATGTTTATAGTAGTTAAAGCACGCCACATTTATACTCAACTAAATTTATTGTTCATTAACTCTTCAAAACAAATGTGATGAGTGATTTTGAACTTTGTATTCAAATTTTCATGTTCTTGATTTTATAAAGCGAAATAAACTGGTTACTTGGTTCCCTCCGCTGCAGCCTATAATTGTGTTGCAAATCTATTTTTTTCCTTTCTTTAAAAAGGTTTGCATGTCATCAAATTATGCGGAAATCTATTTTTATGCATTTTGATAATGCCTAACGTACATGTACATGTTTGATTGCAACATAATATTAATATTATTATGATCATTAATGTTATTTCTTTATATTATTTATAGTAAAAACAAACAAAACACATACATATTTGGAGCACATATGAATTATTGAGCTGTGAAATATGAAATCATATAAGTAGGATGTTTCTTTTAGCCATCATTTGCTATATCTAATGAGTAGGATGATGAGCTACATTACAATTATAATGACTTTTTTAATCGAAGACTGAAGACATACTATTATGTAATTTGGAAAGATCATAAGTTGTTATGTGGGGATCTAATTGCACTTCCAAACCTTTAGAATTGCATTGGGGGTAGGGATGTTAATGATCGGGTTTCGGGTTAATCAGGTTGGGTTATTTGGGTTGTTCAAATAAAAAACTAACCTACAACCCAAGTCTATTAATGTTCGGGTTTGTTGGGTTCAAGTTAATCGGGTATTCGGTTTAGTCGGGTTAATTGTTTTTTTTTAAATGGTGGGATTCAAAGATGTATAATTCTTGTAATCATATCATAAAACAGTTATCCATAAAAGAAACTATAAAAATTTTGCCAACAACATTAATTAAACCTAAAAGATGTTTTTATTTTACAAAAATTCTTGCACTGGTTTTCCTAAATAAGAAAACTCATATTAATCGATAATATTCCTCCTTATCTTTTACTCAAAGAGCAATATAAATAGATTGGAGAAACATCAGACAATCTGAACAAATAATGTTTCGAATACAGGACAAGGATATAATACAAATAGCCAATCTTGAATATATAAAAAGCTAATAAATATATACAAAATATATAGTTTGAAGATATACAAAAGCTAAAGAATACATCAGTTGAGTTGCTTACATTAACTATTAATCGGCTTAACGAGCCTAGATTCATTTGAGCATTTTTTTAGAGCTGGAGAATGAGCCAAATGACAAATTGGGTAGGTGTATATTGGTTTGATTATTTTCTCTTAAATGTGCCACGTTTGGAAATGGATGAACGCAAAGAGATTCATCAATGAGACTCTCTCTGTGCAGACTCTCTCTGTGCAGTACGAGATCGTGACAAACCTTTCCAAATTGCTAAAAGTACAAATCTACTCACAATGATATTGTTTGGCTTGACTGGGTTTAGCCGCCTTCATCTTGTGTGTCGGTTTAAATTTTCTATAGGGGTTGTTTTTGTATTATGCTGTAATTGGTCATCTTGTGTTTTGATTTTGTATACACCTCCATCTTCCTGCGGCTGGAGATTCTTTCTATTTAATATTAGAGTGTTTGCTTAGATTGAAAAAATCATAATGTATAGATAAACTATAAAGCTATAATTATTATAAATGGGGCTTTAATTTTAAACGAGTCGACAATCAAGCCAACGGGCCAGCTAAACGATACCAATAGGTGAGAGCCAACAAACTAAACTTACCTTAGGTCGGTATTGACAAATTATAAACCGACCCGGCTCGACCTGCTTAAAAACCAAGCACACTTTGGCTTGTTTACAAACCGATCCGGTTTCGTTGGCTTACAAACCAAGCAGGCTTCGTTCGGCTCGTTAACAAATAATCTAATTTTGAGCGGTCCTCGATCTTGGCTTGTTTACAAACCGATCTAGTTTGGCTCGCTTACAAACCAAGTTAACCTAATTTCATGTATTAGATCAATTCAAATTGTGAACAATTATTTGACGTCAGACAACATGTCTATATTGATATAACACATTAATGGTGCAACTTTCGTGCAATTATTCACAAGATAACAGGGTTAAGTTAGAATTCATAATTAATTGACATGTGTTAAGTAGAGACCAAAGGAGAAAATATATAAAAGTAATAGTATACATTTTTTCTTTCCACATGAAAGTCACATGCTAATTCCCCCATCATTTTTAAACGTCTATAACTTTTTCATATGATAATTTTTTTTAAATAAAATTCACCATAATAACAAGCATTTTTTTATCTTTAATATGAGTACAATTTTGTTATATAAAAATAAAAAAAATTACGCCATTGTGTCTTTTTTTGCTTACTATTGTGTCTTTCTTCGTCATTGTGTCAATTTGTTTATCAATGTGTTCTTTGGCCATTGTGTCTTTCAACTGATCATTGTGTTTCTTTTAAATACTAATAATACCGTTGTGTTATATGTAAATATAATGAAAAATACCAACAAATTATCTAATACATAAAACACACTGATAAATACATATTACACAATAATCTGAAATGTAAAACACAATATAGTATACATATAAAACAATGGCCTGAAACGTAAGACACATTGATAAACACATATAACACAATGGCCTGAAACGTAAGACACAATGGTAAATACATATAACACAATGACCTGAAACGTAAAACACAATGGAATCTATATATTACACAATGACTCGAACATAATACACAATGAACATAATACTATTTTCTCAACTTAAGTGAATGCTGAGAACAATGACTAAAACATAATGATAAGTAAAAAGAAAAATGTTGAGCATAAAGACAAAATGACGAACAAAAAGACACAATGATGTAATCTTTGTTTTAATTTTTCTTTTTAATATGAGTACCAATTAAAAAACACAATGACCAAAATCTATAACACAATGCATAGAAAAACCCAATTAAAAACACAATGGACAACAAAATAACACAATATAAAAAAAACCCACTAACTTTTTTTTATTTTTATATAATAATATGATATTTATATTAAAAGTAAAAAAAAAACACTTGTTATTATGATAAAAAAATTTCTAAAATATGTCGTATGAAAAAGTTATAGACGTTTTAAAATGACGAAGGAATTAACATGTGTCTTGTATGTGGAGAGAGAAAGACATCCTAAGTGGATTATTACCTTCATGCCCTTTTCATCAATTTTTATTCTTAAATTAATCATCACCATCCAAATTTAATATCAATGGATTAGATTTCTTTTCACCCTTCTCATTTTTGTTGTAATTTGTATTTTAACTTTACCCCAAGATATTAACGGTGTTTATGATTATTCTATTTGATATAATTACTGAATGTTACTTTGGAAAGCTTTTGATATATATATATATATATATATATATATATATATATATATATATACTATATTAATATACATATAGAATGGGCAAAAGAGTCATTTCATCAAAAACTCTTAAAAGTAAAGAGTTTTACAAGTAAACATAACATAATGTACAACCATTCCAGCATGATTTTTCAAAAGGCCCTTTCAAAACCACTCCTTATCATTTTACCCGGCAACCCATAAATTTTAAAGGTAGATTCAAATTTCAAATTTTGAATCTATATGAATCTTAACCTAGGCTTGCTTTTAAATTCTTCAGCGGACTTCTGTCTCTCTGCCAAGTGCCAACAAGACCTCCCTCCGATCTCGTCATCATCCATCACTCTCCATTACCCGTCTACAACACCAACGGTCTCAATTGATTCCAGCGAACCGCCGGCTAAGCCGACCACCCAAACCGTCGGCGGCGTCCGCCGTTGTTGTCGTCCTCTGCCACCACTTCCCGCTGCTGTTCATCATGTTGTTACTGTTAGCTCCTAATCTATCTTTTTCTTTTTTATTGGTTTTGAATTGTGTGTGGAAAGTCATATGTGATTGATTGCAATTAGGGTTTATTTTATGTGAGTGTGCCTTCAATTTTGAAATTGAAAGTTTACTTTATTTCAAAGTTTCAGGTCATGTAACTTTTGACTGATATCCAGCCATCCATGGCAACAACAGCAGCCGCAGGTGTAAGTTGTTTTTACCCTAATTAAGCGTTCGAGCTCGTATTAAGTGCTAATTATCGATACTCGGTATTTTGTAGTTGTGAACTACAATTGAGTCATCCTGAATTGTAAAGGTGTTACCTTTGGTTCATTGATGTGCAGGTGGGAGGAGTGAACCTGAACATGGGTGGTTTTACCCAATTTTAAAATTTACAGGTACATGAGTCCTACTTTGTTTTCAAAATTCATCATATGCATGTGTTTAGGGGGTCATACAAAGTCATGCATGTTGCTCTGGCTCTGCTGCTGTCACTAATAGTCCACCGTCACCACCAATACCAACCTTACATCACAGTTTCGTTTAGTTATTCTATCTTTACTTGAACCAATTAGTTCGCTTATGGTCTTAATTGCACTTGAATAAAATGTTAGTGAAATAATTTTTTTTAGTTTGATTTGTGAGACTACATCGTTTAAGCATGCTCACGTTTAGTTTTTTTTATTGTTAACTGTATGATTGCAATAGTAATAGAGTTAGAAACTGCATTGTATGATAATTTATTGAATCTTCAATATTCACAGGTAAGAGCTTCTTCATATGCTAATTATTTTGTTGCTACAGACGATCATGATGATATGATTATGATGATGATGATGATGATGATGATGAAGATGGCACCTCGGTTTTCATTAGTAGATTAGTATTTTTGGATTTATTTTTTTCCCTTTGAAATTACGTATTCTTTTCATACTTATATTCATTTTTAGCTATTCTTTTCATTTTGGAATTCATTTTTTAGCTAAACATGAGTATCAAAATTTATGTGTCAGAAGAGTCTATCGTAGCAGGTGGGGTTCAAGAATAGAGTCGGTAATGGGTCAAAACACTAACACTGGTCACATTTTGAAACAATTTCAATCAATTTTTGTTCAAGTCAAATCGGGTTATAAGCAAAATAAGCTCGGGTTACTTAAAAAAATATATATAAATTTGGTTCTACTTAAAATGGGTCATAAGCAAAATGAATTTGGTCCATTTAAAAAGAATATTATTTGTTCTTTTGGTCAATAGGTTATAAGTATAATTAGTTTGGGTCATTTTAAAAGAGTATCGATTATGGTTCATGTCAAACTCTAAGGACTTTGACATGTCAAAACATGTTTGGGTTGGAATGGAATGCAAGCAAAATGGGTTCTGGTAATTTAAAAAGTATCAATGTGGAGGGTAAGAGGCGGCTAAAAAAGCTAATTCAGACAAAATTGCGGTCGAAAACACAAATGAGGTACAACATGGACATTAAAGCAATATTCAATCTGTTATTTGTTGTTTTGTTTGGGCTTAAAAGTTGTTACATATTTGTTATGGTTATTACAAACACTTAATAGTTATAGTTTACAAATTAAAAAGATGGCAAAGTCTGTGAGGGGACGATAGTTGCTGGTGTACGGGTCGAGTTGACCTGAAACCATCGAGTTATATATTTCTAAACCTTTGTTTTCTTTACATAGTTATCCGTTTATATTATTTCAAATAAATTGTTATATAAGACAATACATAATTTGTTTTTTATTGTGCTTGCCGGCCACTTGTTCACATTGTTAGTGCTAAAGAAGTGAAGATAGTCAGTGGCTAGCGAAGGAACGGTTCTTTCATGTCTGCAAGTTGTCTGCCGCCCGTTGTTCATGGTGTGATATGGAAACTTGCATATGAAAAATGCGTTTTTTGAAGGTTTTGTGATCATAGATGAGAATGTGCAATTGTCCGACAAGATCAACATTAGAAGCTTTTGTGGAATTTGCAAATTTGGAAGACTTGAAGGCTGCGTTTGCTAAATATCTGATGACTCTTGGTAGTCGTAACAACTGTTTATGTCATCACCTGAGGAGATGAGAGATTCAACTTTAGGGGGCTAATGATATATGTGTTATTGTTCTTACATAAAAATACGTTTTTTGTTTGACTTCTGTTGTGTTGTGAATGAGCTTTGAATTTCGATTATGGTTATGAGAAAAGATGGTTGTTATTTGAGTTACAATATATGTGGAATCATTAGAAGCCAAAATGTATATTCAACTGTTTGTATTAATAATTGATTTTACATTTTGTGTGTGAATTATTTTAGAACCATATTATATTTAGATATTTTTGTTATTTTTTTAACAGGAAAACCAATTACTAACTTGTAGTTTTTGTTGTTAGAAAACCTATATTAATTTTTAAAAGTCCGTTAAAATCATGAAAGCAATAATGTTAGTGGTGTGATGTACTTCTATTTTCATGTTAGTAGCTAATTACGTGAGACTTGGCTGGGAAATCGCATAAAGCTTGAACCGAGACATCTTGGTCGATCCCATGAAAGTAAGTGTACATTGTTCATCGCTATAAAAGAAAAAAAATACGCCGAAAGCATATCAGTTATAACTTTCTTTCATTCATAATTTGCTCATTTTTAACTAAAAGAACTTTGTTATAACTCGGTAGCACAAGCCCTCAAACTAAAAGACACAAGATCTATGGAGATGGGTTAACTGAGATGTGTAAGGCGTATGATAAAATGGTTTTATCACAATGTAAGTAGTTGACAAATGGATTTTTATTTATTATATTACTATGTTTATGACCGACACTTCTTTATTCGTGTATTAGGATTTTTATTTTTAAATTACAGTGTTTATGACTGATATTTTCTTAATTGTGTTTTCGTTATTATATACTTAAAATCTGTAAGACTAATAATAAAGATAGACCACACCGATGCTAAAGATAAGTACTATATAATATGTCATTACATGATTGATAAACTAACTGAAAACGAGTACAACGCTGTAAATTGTCATCATCGCCGCCGCATCGCGCAAGTTTTTACTAGTACATATATATATATATATATATATATATATATATATATACATATATATATATATATATATATATATATATGATCAGGTTCATAAGAGAACTTTTTTGAAATTTAGAACTATGAGAACTATTTTGGACAAAAAAAAACCCAAAAATAAAAAAAATCATAAAATAAAAAACCACAAAAATGAAAAAAGAAAAAAAACCAAAATTCTTATTTAATATCCCGGTTTCCTAAAAAAAACTCGGGTTAGCTAAATTATATACACATATGTATAATATATACATATATGTACATTTACATGTTTTTTTGTACACATGTGTATAATTTAAGATAAATGATACTGTACATATGTGTATATTACGTAACTAAAGATTTTATAAAATTACACATATGTGTATAATACGACGTTTTTTTTATTATTTTTTATTTTTTTAATGAAACCGGAATGAAATATAGGAATTTTGGTTTCTTTTACTTTTAAAATTTTTTTATTATTTTTTGTTTTATGATTTTTTTTTAAATATTTTTTTAAAGCTGTTTTTAATGGTTTAAAATGGTTCTCAAAGTTTTCAATCTGCAAAGGGTTCTCTTAGTATATATATATATATATATATATATATATATATATATATAGGGGTAGGATATAGAGAGAACTTCTCTTATAGAGAGAACTATAGAACTACTAAAGAATTATTTTTAACTATTTTTAGAAAAATATTTTGTGATTTTTTTTCTTTCCTCCTAATAAGATGATATTGATACAAAAAAAAAAAAACTTTGTTGGTGCAGTACTGTAGTGCATATGTGCATTAATGCCTATTTCATATATACAATAGTGTTTTATTGCATATAATACAACACAATTGCATTATCCAATACACACTATTGAATATATGCAAATACGACACTAATAATTGTATGCAAAACACATTATCACATATATATAATACAACACAAATGCACATATACACTATATCGATTTTTTTAATTTTTGTATATAATATAACACTATTGCAAATATACAATACAAACAACTATAAATATGCTATTCAACATATTTTAAATATCAAAATGCACACTATTACACATATGCATTATAAAAAAGTCGGCGTATTGCATATAAGCATTACTCGTTTATTTTTTTTATTTTTTTCATTTTTATATTTTTTTGTGGTGAAGAATAAAAACATATAAGAAGGATGAAAGAAAACAAATTTTAAAAATATTTTTTTTAATTAAATTAAAAATACTTCATTATTAGTTCTCTAGTTCTCTCCATAAAATGAAGTTCTCTTATGATCCTCTCCCTATATATATATATATAATATATATATATAAACGAAAACATAAAAATCCTACGTGTCGCGATGTGACCAGATTTGCATGATTTTTAAATAGAGGTTTCTCATGCAATTGACCCGAATTCACGGGTATGGGTCTTACCAAACCCAGGCAGTCCTTAAACGGGTTATAACATCTCATTAAATTAAAAACTAATCTCACCAAATATTTGATACAAAAATCCTATAAAGTTGGAATATACCAAAAATTAATATATATTTAATTTAAAAGTAATTAAAATATATATTGAATTCGTGTAAAAATATGTATGTGATCCAAAATTTAACCAGACTTGTGTATACTTAAGTAAAGTGCTACCTTGATAAAATAATTTCAAAAATATAATTATTTTATAACTTATTGATAACTATAATATTAATTGTGTTATATAGATGCCATTTATTAATTGTCAACGATAAACAACTTGTGTTATATTAGGGTTAGTATCATTTAAGAACTCAAAACAAAAAATTAAGAACTTTTAAGAACTCTAAACAACAAAACATTTTTTTTTACATATTAACATTATCTAAGAGTAGTTTTATCATATCTTATATAAAAAAATTTTATTGCATATATTAATCACATGTTTACATATGTGTAAAATTTATGTATTAACAAATTTTCATAGATGTAAAACATAACATAGATATGTATAAAAACTATTTTTCAAAATTGTAATCGTAAATATAGATATAAAAAAAATGATAAAGCTGCACTTGAATAATATTAACATACAAAAAACATTTATATAAAACGTTAGTTTTAAAGGGTTCCTTCAAGTTCTTAAATAATTTAACAGTTCTGTAGTGATACTCATCCTATATATATATGACCCGAATTCATGGGTATGGGTCTTATCAAACCCAAATATTTCTTAAACGAGTTATACTATCTCATTAAATTAAAAACTAATCTCACCAAATATTTGATATAAAAATCCTATAAGTAGGGATATGCTAATAATTAATATCTGATTTATTTAAAAAAATATATATTATTTATAATTAAAAAACCAATTTTATAGTAAAAAAAATAAACCGGTCATGGGTCTCATCAAACCCATATACCTTTTAAACCGGATTATAACATCTCATTTAGTTGTGAAACAATTTATCATCAACCATAAGTATATTATTAACTTTCATACAATAAAAAAATAAAAGTTCAAAAAATAAATAAATATCAGAAACAAATAATATAAAACAACCCCCGTAATACGGGGGATAAAAACTAGTATATATATACACACACACACACATGCCTTTTGTATTCTCTATTTTTGTTAGGTTTGGGCCTAAATCCAGTTGGGCCCAGGTACCATAATGGACAGTTGGGCTAAGCCTATATCTAATATAAAGCAAACTGGCCCATTATCTTAGGCTTAGCAAATAAGCCCAACTTAGCAAATAAGCCCAACCCCAGCCAGGGGCTCTGCCCCTTGGACCCGGCTAGGGGCTGCCACCCCTAGAACCCCGCTGCAAGAGGCGCTGCCCCCAGACCCCGTTCGTTGTGGGTTATATAAAGATAGAAATACGATATGAGTAGAAATAGTTAATTGAAACGTGTAATTGTAATACAGTTAGTCGTGCACAGCTCAAGAAAGGAATAATCATTAACAGTGAACGTAACCGCATTCAGGTGAGTTTCTAGCCCCACTTCCTTGTTATGTTTTTCGGGGCTGTGTGCATACTCGATGTGATAGTTAATACACTTACCTTAAGTGGTAAGTGTATGCCTTGCATGATTTATGTATGATGATTTCTTGACGGTGCGTGAACGATCTTCGGATATTGCACGTAGCGTCAGGTGGAAGTTAAAGATATGATAAATATATAAGATGTACGAAAGATGAATGTATAAATGTTTATGATGTATGTATGATATGTTGATGGCACGTGAACGATATTCGGATATTGCATGTGTTGTCATGGAAGGTTTGTAAAGACAGGTATGGTACAGTTGCACGAAACAAAGGGAGCTGACCCTAATAATATCTGTGAGGATAGGGACCAGACCCTAATAATATCTGTGAGGATAGGGACCAGACCCTCATAATATCTGTGATGGTGGGGACCAGACCCTTTATAATATATGTGATGTTAGGGACCAGACCCTTATAATATCTGTGAGGTTATAGGGCGGAAGGCTTTTTAAATAGGATGGATAGTTATGTACGAAAAGTAAGTATGAATAATGTACACCCCTTCGGGCATGTGTGCAAGTATGTGAACCGATTGTATGTTGTATGATTAACTAGAACTCACTCAGCGTAGCTGACTTTTAGTATGCACGCAGGTGAGTAGAATGAGGCAGCTCGCTTGAGGGGAACACATGGCATTGAATAAGAGGCTGGCATCGGAAGAATCAAGACTTTTATCAGTTTATGTTTAATTACTTGGTTTTCTAAAGACAAGATGGGTGTTTAAGACATGTTATGGATCGTTATGTAATTCTTTATGAAAGTTTTATATTCCGCAAATGTTTTTATTAACTATGATGACTAGAACTATGTGAATGAGTAAATCCAACGCTCAAATGTGAGGCACCGGTAACGGGGCCTTACAATGAGAAAAAAATACGACACAAACAAAGCATTATGAGAAACGAAAATCCCATGCCCCCAATCAACACAAACACGGGTTGTGCTCCCACAAAGGCTTCAACAACATAACTTGTGAAACGACAAATCCCTGGTATACTCACAACCTAATTCATGACTCGAATGATTTAAATATAAATTATATTGATGGTTTTTATTAAGGATATAGGATTTTAATAATCTAAACTTTAGCCTATTGACCAATATTAATCTCAACTTAAGAAATTTCTTACATTAATCTCAACTTTCACTCTATTGACATTCACTGAGACTTTTCTTAACGGGAACTAACTCGGTTAGTTTTAGAGAAAAATATGCCATTTCTTCAAGTTGAGGGAGACGAATGAAAAATGCAATTTAACTTAAAAACTCACCAACACCACCGCTGCAACCACCACCTCGACTGTCACTGCCGACATCGCCACCACCACCAACACCGCCACCACCACTGCTGCCACAACCACTACCACCCACACTCACACCTGTTTATGAAAGTGTAAGGCCCCAATCCCGGTGCCCTACTTTAGCGTCAGATTTACTCATAAACACAGTTCTTACAATCAGAGTTAATTAAAACTTTCTCGGAATAAATAAAAATTCGATCATTCTTTACAAAACATTACCAACTTTTCCTTAGGGTGTGTTTGGTAGCCTCTTAATGTTCCCATTCAGAGGTTACCTTTGAATCCTTCAGAGTTAAGAGTGTTTGGTTCATAAAAAAAACATCTGAATGACTGAATGGGCCTCTTAACCATTCAGCTTCAAAAGCACGCTGAATGAAAATAAGACCTAATATACCATGCCCCTTTACCCTTCCCATCTTCACTCACGCATAGCAATTCCACCCACAAAATCGAGATCGATTTCATCCTCTTCGAACACACAGAAGAGAAGGTAGATTTCATCCTCTTCCACTCCACAAAATCGAGATCGTTCATCCACAAAATCGAGATCGATTTCATCCTCTTCAAAATCACAGCCGTCTCCACTTTGATTTTTGTCCGATTCCAATCACAAACCAGGTACGATTTCTATTCGATTCTAACCCCTATCCATGTTGATTTTTGTTTATTGAGCCTTAAGGTTTGGGTATGCTGTAAATGCCTATATGTTTCTGTTTAAGACCTTTAGGGTTTAGCTATGGTTTGTATAAATAACCTTGGTATGATATCAACAAATTAGGCTTCAATCATGATAGTTTTCAACTGTGTATATACAAAATCTTTTGTATGTGGGTGCTACCAGCCTTATATTTATAATCAGTTTGGTAGAATAAAATAATATTCTGGTATATTATAAAGGAAACATAGATGAGATAATGTTCTCAATGCATATATATTTGTTTGTTTATGAGATTGTTTCTTATATTGTATTTGTATATATTTCTGTGAAGGGTATATATTTGTTTGTTTTTTTGTTTTTGACTTGTGTTTTATTTATTTCTTCAAAGAAATGGCACAAAAAAGGGGTAGGATTAGTTGGAACCAGGATGGTCTTGAGAAAACATTTCTTGAAGCTTGTATTGAGCAAATAGCACTCCATGGACATGAAGGAAGTAGCCTTAAACTAATATCATGGAGGAATGTGGCGGAAAAGTTGAAAACGGAATACAATCTTATAGTTGATCAAAAACAAATGAAGAACCATTATGATTATACAAAAGCAAAATTTGCAGCTTGGTCAAAGCTCAAAAACAAAACCAGCAATGCTTATAATCCCGTAACAAACACTTTTAACTTGTCGGAAGAAGAATGGAAAATGGAGATGAAGGTGTTTGTTTAATTTTGTTTAATAATAGCTTTTATTATAAGTTAACTTATGTTATTTATAATATATTCCTCGCAGTTGAACAAATATGTAGAAGCTTTGAAAAGTGCACCACTTTCTTACCCTGAACTTTGCATTCAATTGTTTGAGGATTTATGATGAATTTATGAAGGATTTATGTGTAATTTCTATTTAATTTAAGTATGTTTCCATGGATTTTGAACTATTTATGTGTAATTTGGATTTGTACGATGTTTTGTAGCTTCCCTTTAAAATATTTCATCATTCAGTATTTTGATCAAAAAAATACATTTCATTCGGTACAAAACAGTTCATATGGGTAAAATAGTCATTTTGCATAGTTATTCAGATGTCCTACCAAACAGCTCTTAATGGCTCAGCACTTACTGGCTCAGATCCTCTTACCCAGACAGACCTCTTAATGATTCAGCACTTATTGGCACAGAGGTTGTCAAACAGCCCCTTAGATCATAACATAAAACATCGTGTTATAACATCATTTCTTTTATCATTAGATGCCAGCCATTCAATCCATGCCATGTGTCTTCCTCGTGCTATCTCTTTAGACCTGTTTACCTGCGTGCATACTAAAACACAGCTACGCTGAGTGAGTTCTAGTTAATCAAGCAACTTACCATACGACCATTACATGGAATCATATACGTGTCCGAAGGCACATAGTCCACTATCTGACCTGTTCACCTTACCACTTAACTACTTAACTGTCCTGTTGGAACTTATATTTTAGACCGACGCATCGAATTAATATGTGGGTGAAAAATATATTATTTGGTCTCAACCAAGGGTGGATGGCTTGAAGACCAAGTCATGCTGGACTAGTATAAATAGATATTTTTATTCATTTGTCTAATATGAGTGAGTGTATTGTGTATTGAGTGAGATCTAGGGTTTTATCCCTTTGAGAGAGTCTCCTCCTCCAAGATGAGCTCTCCTGGAGGCGGCTGATATTTCTTGTGTGTGTATGTATGTATGTATGAATGTATGTATGAGTGGTTCATGTTTATGAGAATCATTTGACTAATGAAATCATACTGCCAGTTCTATATTGTTTGTGTTTCGATTACATATATGTGTTCATCCTATTTTATTGATTATTGTTAATCGAATCAAGCTCTCTCCTAATACATCTCATCCGTCCAAACATCTTTCAAGAGTGAATACGAGTTAGATACGATCCTAACCCTAAATCCGAGCTCCACCTTTAATACCGATTATTCACGCTTCCGCACCGGGGCTCGGTTATGTCAATTAGTATCAAAGCCTGGGTTACCGAATCGTTCAGACTAACCGCTGAACAGATTCATTTCGCTCTTGAATCCACCATGGACGTTAAACGATGAAGTTCGTTGAAATTATTTTTGGGGGTTTTGAAATTTTTTGATGATTTGGAGAAAAGTATATGGATTGATGTTTGGGTTGATGACTCGTTCGAAGATCCAACATCAATTTCATGTTTATTTGTTCAGAACGGTCCAGATCTGATGTAACAGTGTTATTTGGCTCGTTTTGGGGCAACACTGTTCATTTGATGATTTCCAGATCTGAAAAGGTTGATTGATGATATGAAGATAGGTTTCTATGATTTCGAGACGACATGGATATTGCTACAATGATCAATTTCAGATTATGAAACTAGTTTCCAGATCTGAAAAAATTAGGGTTTTGTTTGCTCGTTGTTGTTTCAGATGAATGTGGTGCACAAACAGTAGATGTTTTGTTGAAAAATATTGTTGATGGTACAAACTGATAAGGAGAATGTACAAGTGAAGAAAGCACATGTACTAAAGGCAATTTCGTCATTGTTTGTTGCAGCAAATGCAAAGTGAATATTCAAGCAGGTTCTGCAAGGGCAAATCAATGACTGATGATGCAGAAATGAAGTTTTGATGTCTCAAACACACCATAAACGTATAAGATTGATCTCGAGCATTATAAGTGATTTAATTGTTGCTTCAAGCACAGGATGTGTTTTGTCCAAGCACATCTTTGATTGGTTCAAGCATAGTTTATCTCGAGCACGTCTTATATTGAGCACATCAAATTTGAGAACACTTGGTGAAACCCAGAGCATATCCTTTGTCTTCTCAAGAAAACTATCTATTTAAAGCTCCAGGGCACACTTAGTGCTAGTGAAGGCTCCAGAGCACACTTAGTGCTAGTGAAGAAATGAAAAATCACAAGTGCTAGTGCTACCTAGCACACTTTGTGTTAGGAATGAAAACCGAGCACACTTTGTGCTAGGAATGAAAACGAGCACACTTTGTGCTAGGGATGAAAGCCGAGCACACTTTGTGCTCGAGAAAAAATGAAAATCACAAGTATTTTGCTTCCGAGCACACTTCCGAGCACACTTTTGCTCCCGAGCATGCTCGGTGTAAAAAAAATTGAAAAATCCTGTGCTCCCAAGCACACTGTGTGCTAGGAAATAGAATTAGTGTGCTAGGAAACAGAATGTTTGTGCTTGTGAAACATTTCAAGGTTTTGAAGAAACTTTTGAGATTTTTGGTGCCGTTGACCGTTTGACCAAGCTGTTCTCTACGGAAGATATATACGCAGGGGTATTTTGGTAATTTTTCTCCAATCATCAACAAACTTATGGAATTCAAACCTCACGACTTCATCAAAAGCTTTACAAGAACAAGTGTTGACCAAGCTTAAGGATTTAATCACTTTTAGTGTCAACCAACATATGAATATGTTTATTTTTAGATATTTACAATCTTGATAAGGATTGTCAAGATTGCTTCACCCACACTTGATTTGAAGACACGTTTATTAAAGACAATTGCAACGAAATTGGGGGAGTAAAAATATTTGAATTTCATTGCAAATGGCAAGATTCAAATCAAGTAAAAGACTCAAGTTAAGAAAAAGTTGATCAAAATCAATAATCCAAGGTTTTTCAAAGACGTTTCATCATTTGTAAGTTTTCATATTTCCTAGTACGGATGAGAAGATGGAGTCATCACGAGCAACAATATGAAAGGATGATCAGTAGAGTCTAATCTCCTATGAAATAGTCACTTGAACAGTCAAGAACGGGTTATGGTTGACTTGAATGCTATCTTGATTCAGGGAATGGTTTGAAGATGATTTACAAGGGAAGAAACAGATTTGAAGAATGGAAGATTATTTGATGATCACATTGAGTTTATTTCTTTTTGTGATGACCTTGTTACTTGAAGTTGATCTTTGAAGTTTAAAGCCTCGTTCATACGCCCATACAACTATATCCAAAAGTGATATAAGAGTGATAATTCGAAATGAACAATGGGAGAAGCTTAATGTGAGGGGGAGAATTTCAACGAAAGACAACGAGTTATGAGGTGATCATGGAAGAAATTCGATGGCATCGGTCTAAGGGGGAGATTGTTGGAACTTATATTTTAGACCGACGCATCGAATTAATATGTGGGTGAAAAATATATAATTTGGTCTCAACCAAGGGTGTATGGCTTGAAGACCAAGTCATGCTAGACTAGTATAAATTGATGTTTTTATTCATTTTTCTAGTATGAGTGAGTGTATTGTGTATTGAGTGAGATCTAGGGTTTTATCCCTTTGAGAGAGTCTCCTCCTCCAGGATAAGCTCTCCTGGAGGCGGCCAATATTTCTTGTGTGTGTATGTATGTATGTATGTATGTATGTATGTATGTATGTATGTATGTATGTATGAGTGGTTCATCTTTATGAGAATCATTCGTCTAATGAAATCATACTGCCAGTTCTATGTTGTTTGTGTTTCGATTACATATATGTGCTCATCCTATTTTATTGATTATTGTTAATCTAATCAAGCTCTCTCCCAATACATCTCATCCGTCCAAACATCTTTCAAGAGTGAATACGAGTTAGATACGATCCTAACCCTAGATCTGAGCTCCAACGTTAATACCGATTATTCACGCTTCCGCACCGGGGCTCGGTTCTGTCATGTCCCCTACATCTTAGCCACTTGTTTTACGGAAGCACATAGAGGCTTACCCTCCTACGCACTCACGTTATGTCACTTAATAACGAAGGCACGTATAGGCTTACCCTACCACGCACTCACGTCATGCCACTTTAATAACGAAGGCACATATAGGCTTACCCCACCACGTACTATCGTCATGCCACTAACACCCTAACCAGACCCTTGCCACTTCTATCATACTCTACCTCTGCTTGTCTACAGCACACTTTCAATCATTACATCATTTACATAATACCAAGTTACATCATAACATTTACACACACTAATAACCACTTAACCATCATTCCCGTTGGCGGTACGTGCAATATCCGAAGATCGTTCACACACCGACAAACATTAATTCATAACATAATACTTACTATTACATCAATCATTATAGCATACATTTACCACTTAAGGTAAGTGTATTCACACTTCACATCGAGTATGCACATAGTCCCGAAAACATAACAAGGAAATGTGGCTAGAAACTCACTTGAATGCGGTTACGTCCACCGTTTATGGTTAATCCTTTCTTGAGCTATGCACGACTAACTGTATAACAATTACACGTATCAATTAACTATCACTACTCATATCTCATTTCTAGTTTAATTATCACCCTCAACGAATAGGGGTCTGGGGACAGCGCCCCTAGCAGGGTCCAAGGGGCAGAGCCCCTGGCTGGGGTCGAGCTGCCAGGTTAGCTTGGAAAAATTTTATTTCCATTAACTGTCTTAACACATTTTTCATTAGAATTCTAAACTTTATTTTATCTGCTAACTCATAAAGTCCGAGGGCTTCTTTGTAATTAATCCATTTTATTATAAGTCTAGAGACCTTTTTGTCATTCTTTAAAACTTCTAATTCGTCCCAGTCCATTAATGAATGGGGTTCATAACGAATGAACCCATTCGTTACTTCATAACGAACTGGATATTATCATGATTTGAACCTTATGACGAACTGGTCATCATAACGAATTGGACCTTAACGAACTGGTTATCATCATAACGAATTGGATCTTAACAAACTGGTCATCATCATAACGAATTGGACCTTAACGAACTGGTCATCATCATAACGAATTGGCCCTTAACGAACTGAGGCTACTTCGTCATTCTTTCATTAACGAATCAAGTCACGAATTAAGGCTAGTTCGTTAAACCTCCGTTAACGAATTAAGGCCAGTTCGTTAAACCTCCGTTAACGAATTAGGGTTAGGTCAGAATGTCAGAATATTCTCTGACATCCTCGTACACACTTTTCCGGCGTCGTAATCGCTGGAAAACCGGGATCTCGCCGGAAAAGCGAGATCTCAGTCATTTTTCCACCGTTTTCACCGTTTTTCATCCCGTTTGATCCAGATCTGAGCTAGGGTGACCCCTAAGCTCATCTTTTGATCGGTTTATACCCGATTCCACCCGGATCTCGTGAATTTAAGGGTTTAAGGTGTCGGCTCATCGTTTTGCGACTAGATCTAGCGGGTTTGGGTCCATACAATATGATACTATCATTACCTCGTGTCGGAAATCAATTCTTCTTCTTAGTTTTGGCTAGAGAAAGAGAGAAATATGGGAGGGAGAGAGAGAGAGAGAGAGCCTAAGTGTGTGTTTTGGATGGTGTATGGAATATGTGAAAATGAATGGACTAATGGGTGATTATGGTTTATATATTATGGGTCATAGGCTTGAGTGTCACACCCCGACCTATAGCGGAAATGCCGGGGCGTGAACTGATTTTCACAGCTCTCAAGGTTACTATCATGCACAATATAAGTTTCAATATCTATTTAATAATTTCAAATAAAACAAATATTCATGTACATCAATGTTATAAATAAACAATTACATTAAGCATCCAAATTAAGTTCTTGTATCTTTTCTCTAACATGCATCCTAAGATGCTTCAAGCAATCTTGATAATCACGTCACACGATAACCTGCATATGCGTTGAAAATAATATAGTTTGTCAACACAAGGTTGAGTGAGCAACACACCAGTTTAGTTGTACATATAGTATATATAACAAAATAAGTAGCTGCAACAAGTCATATGAGAATAACAAATTAACCGAATGAGCAAGTATAACTGAGATGTCGAGAAGCACAAGGCTAACGACTGGCGTATGATCATACTAGACTGAGATTATGTTGAACATCTCCGAATGCGGAAGCATACAAAGCAAATAAGCACATAAACAACTAAGTATAAGTTGTTAACACATAAGACAAAGTTGCAGTTTTGAGTATAAGTATATATGAGAAATATAATTTACGCATATGTCCCCAAAACGTGGAAAACAAGTAAATAGGGGAATGTGGTACTCATCTGATCGGATGAACGGAATATAAATGATGATGTGAGGATGAGAGAAGTTAAACCCATTCGGGATTCACCGACAAGGATTCCTGAAACAACGAGGAATTGATGGTGAACGGCACTCTGTTCGTTGCGGCCTGTTCTTGAAGTTATTAGATGACAGAACTGCTTCATTTGATATAATTATGTTAGGGATTTTCGTCGCTGGATCAAGTAGGAGGTATAAACATGATTAATTGAACTGATATTATCTCATTATGGTATAACCCCGATCTCGCTTAGGGTGGTTTCACTTATTATGTAAACTAGGAAATATCCGTCGTGTTGCGGCGCCGCCTGAGAACGACGGTCGATGTCTGTTAAGTTGTTACAACACTGACACTAAACCAACCGGATAAATTTGTAATTGTCCAAAACAGTAACGGCAATGTACAACTTATGATCAAAATGACATGAATTTGATCAGTATCTGTTAGGTTCGTTACAGTACAGACACTAAACCAAAAAGTAAGTTAGTAGACCCCCATAATCGTGGTAGCACTCGTATAGATAATAATACACAAAAATAACATATTTAAAACGATGTTTATTCGATAGATAAAACCAGGGTGTTGATAAAATTCGGACGTTGCAACCGCAAGTCAATGTAAATTTGGCCGATATCAAATATGTTCGTTATGGTTCAAGAAATAAACCAAAATAACAAATTCATTTAATTGAAATACTTCAAACAAAAAAAAACACACACACGCACACAAAATAATAAAAAATATAGCACATAATAAAAGAAGCTAAAAAGTATATGCCTCAGAACTTGGGTTGCAAAGTGGGCTCAAGTCTAAACAAACAACACAACAACCAACACACCACACAAACACAATTGATTAAAAATCACAAAATAAAACCATAAAAAAACCATCAAGTTGCAGCGGCACAAGACACGTGTTCGGTTGATATTTGTTAAATTCGTTACAGTAACGACAAACCCAAAAGACAAATTAGTAAACGGCTAGAATAATAATGACAATCGAATAGGCTTGTGATAAAAACATATATAAAATGACGTGCAATCGGTTGGAAAAAGCCGCATTGTGTGGAATAGACTTGTGATATAAAAATCATGTCTAACCGATGTGTAGTCGGTTGGTAAAACACGCACAACGTGACTGTTAGTTGGTGCGAATTCGATCGGTATCGGTACGACACTGGAACTAAACAAAATAAATAAATATTTTCGTCAACGTCAAAATGCAACAACTAACATATCAGAAAAATCTGTGCGTTACGACATTGAACCATCGCAAATTTGGCCAGTAGTCATGCTAACGGTACTAAATCGTAAACATAATATAAGTTAATAGGACACATATTTTTAAAAGAAATTAACATATGTAATTATGTAATTTTTTGATTGTAAAAAAAGTACTAATAAAAAACCATATACATGGCAAAACAATAAGCAACCAAAAAGGATCACATGCACAGGAGGGTTTCGAACCTGAGAATGGCAGCAGTCAAACAATCAAGGGATATATATTAACCACTAAGACAACAGATAATAATTGCTATTGGCTCCTAAATAATTACTTATATGGTTATTCCTCAGATGAGATCTAGTGGCACCGACATTTGAATAATTATCTATATAGATAATTCGTATCAATGTGATAATGATTTCCAAATTAATAACGTCGGTGAACCGATTATAGCGTGATTAACGTGATCCTTATCCAAATACCAAATATAAAACGAGAATTGTGGTTCACGAAACATAAACGGGTCAAGGAATATGGGTACACGGGTTTGGATATTATATAGCAAAATTTGCATTTTAGTCCCCGAACTTTAATGAGTGGATACATAATGAGAAAATAGTTTTACTTTGGGTAATTTTTGCCAAAATGTGAAAGCTATATATATATATATATATAGGTTAGTATCATTTAAGAACTTTAAAAAAGTTAAAAACTCCTAGAAACTATAAACAACCAAACATTTTTATAATTTTTTTCATATACTAACATTATTTAAGAGTAGTTTTATCATAATTTATATAAAAATTTTTGATACATATATTAATCACAAGTTTGCATTTGTGTAAATTTATGTACTACCAAATTTACATAGGTGTAAAAACAAAACATAGATATGTATAAAAACTAATTTTCAAAATTGTAATCGTAAATATATATATAAAAAATGTTAAAACTACACTCAAATAACATCAATATACACAAATATTTATAAAAAACGTTAGGTTTCAAGGGTTCCTTCAAGTTCTTGAATAATTTAACAGTTCTGTAATGATACTCATCCTATATATATATATATATATATATATATATATAATTAAACAATAATATAATAACAATTATTTAACTCGATATATTTTTTTTTCAATAAAATAACCCGACCGTAAAAGCAAGTCGGGTAGAGGATATAAAACATTAGTTAGAAAACCCGAGTTGTTACATTGAGCCCATGGTCTATCTTCTTTCTTTCATAATCCAAGTCCATTACACCTATCTATTTAGTTACATCTCTACTAATCCAAGTAACTTTCCTACCGTAAATAGATATTTACTATTATTTTAGAAATTTCGGGATGTTACAGAAAGGAGGGTCTGAAAATGGGATGTTAGACTTTAATAATCCAAACTTTGGATTTTTGGTTCGGCCATATAAATTATATAAATTTTACTTTTTCTTTAGTTGGGTTAGTGTTGGTGGTAGTGGTGGCAATGGTGGTAGTGGTGTCAGTGGTGGCGGGGGTGGTGGTGATATCAGTAGCGGTGGTCGCGGTGGCGGTGGTTGTGGCGGTGTCAGGAGTTCCGGTGGTGGTGGTGGTGGCAACGGTGGTGGTGGCTGCGACGGCCGTGGTAGTGAGTTTTAAGTTAAATTACATTTTTCATTTGTCTCGCTCAACTTGGGGAAATGACATATTTTGCTCTAAAACTAACCGGGTTAGTTCACACTAAGAAAAGGCTCAGTGGAGGAAAATAGAGTGAAAGTTGAAATTAATGTAGAGAATTTCTTAAGTTGGGATTGATATTGGCCAATACCAAAGTTTGGATTATTAAATCCAATATCCATAATCCATATTTATTAATAAAAATAAAAGTGTTGGTTCTCAGCAACACCCATACCAAACAGCAACAAACCTAACGAATAAGACCATAACATTGCATGCATTGACCCACCATACCGGTATGCCCAACTAACGGCACCGAATCAGATGATGCATGGTGGGTAGCCGATATGGACGTCGTCATCCAGGTTTGCAAACCTTACGACACTAACTGATTCTCTTTAGAGATGCTTATGGAATTATTAATATTTTGTGTCTACATTGCCATTTCAATTGTAATAATTGTATGACGTATAATAAGGCCTTGTATTTTGTTAATGGTAACCTGTTGAAGCATTTTTAAACATAATGTAAAATGAACAAAAATATACTACCTAATCACCTTATTACAACTATCTAATATGTAATCATATAGCTAACACAACCCGTTAACGGCCTTCACAATAATATCATTTGTCTTTTAATTACATTTACCCCTAAATCCGGATAAGATATTACTTTTGTTACACTACAATAAAATTCAGTGGTTCACACAAAGAAAACTATGATAAGAAAAGGCAAATTTGTATCATGAATCTTGTAATCTAAAGTGTTTTCGCCGGTCAGTTAAACTCTATTATTTGTATCCTATATATAATATATCATTGATGGGCAAATTAAGACGTTCTTTTTAAGTAAATTACAACATGTAATGCATGAGGTACAACATGAATTAGGGGCAAAAATGTCGTTGTAACCTTAAATCTCATGTGCATTTGCAATTTTTCAAAATAATTACAAGTTTCATCCCCTAAAATTACAACATTGGTCCTTAGTCTTTTACTTATATATTATTTTATTTTCACTTTTAACCTAACTACCCCCACGATTTTTAAACGGTCATAACTTTTCGTAAGTTAATACTTTTTAAAATAAATGGCATCATAAAAACGAGCTTTTTATTATCTTTAATTTGAGTATCATATTGCTAAAGTTTAGAAGTAAAAAAAGTTATGAAAAAGTGTCTGCGGTTTGCTTTTGATGGTTTTTTAAATTAAACCATGAGCCAACTTTACACGGTTTTTTTTTCGTCGAAACCGAAACTAAACTGTTTCTAATTAAAACCCAACTAAACCGAATCATTACCAAAGATTAGGTTTCGATATAGTTTGTACTTTGATAAAAAAAATTGAGTTTAAAATTTAAAATAAGAATTATTAATCTACATATACATTCACTTCAAACTAAACATCAACTAATATGTTATTAAGAGAATCATACTATGAACAAAGATAACTTTAGTCACATAAAAAATAAACCTTATTCGAATAAATAGAATGCGAAATCATAACAAGAACAAAGATTATAAAAAACCATACTGGAAATTTGGTTAAATTAAAGTTGTAATAGACGAGTTTGCTCGTATTAAATCAAACATTGGTTAACTATATTTTAGCTATGTCTAATATATATTATATCTCATACTAAATAAGTAAATAATTAGCATTTCAATATGTACGGCCAGCTCCGGTTTCAACCGTGAAACCAAACTGGTGAACGGTTTCACAGTTTCAAACAAAATAATAAACACCCAAAATTTGTTACATGATTATCAAAGTATGTGTTTCCAGTTTCCCGCTGCATCGCGCGAGCACTCTTCTAGTCTTTATCATAAACAACGTACAACCTGTTGAAAATCTCAAATACATTGGGACTTCACCAACAACCTCCCGGGAATATATATGTAGCAAAGTTATAATAAGAAGTAGATTTTCCTAAGAAGTGTAGAATGTATGTTTTCATCATTAGAACTAATAAAAACACCGCACAATAAACACACCACAACTAAAATAAAACACGCCGTAAAATAAACACACTTTCCATATTCATATCAACATATCAACTAAAATAAAACACACCGCAAAATTCAGATCAACATATCTAACGCACAATAAACACCATATAATATATATATACTCTTCATTTTACATGTAAAAAAATAATATAAAGCTCGATTTCACATTTTAAAAATTAGTTTTATAATAGCTTTATTAAGACATTTTGCTTATAATTGCATGTAGAAGACATTCTAATAATAAAACGAATTTTGTAAAAAAAATATGTTTTTAAACTGAGAATTAATTTATTATTATTATTATTTTGAAAAAGTGCTTCTACATATGTTTATATGTAAAAGCTATAAAAATATTATGTAAAAATGTGTTTTTTATATGAAAAATGATTTTTTTTAGTATTTTTTATATTTAAAATGAAAAGTTCCCAAGTACCCCCACTTTTTTTTATTTCTCTATTGAACCTATCCCTATATATATATATATATATATGGGATGGATCTTGCGAAAAGTGATATTACAGCGAGAAGTGATGGTATAACTCTATTAATCCCTAATTTCACTCCCTTTCATATGATGTTACATACATATATTTAGGTTGGTTGTATTTATGTCTTAATTACACATTCAAACCTACCTACAAACATATAAATGTACCTAGCCACATTCAAACCTATGTACCTACACACATACAAACATACGTACCTACACACATACATATGCACCTACACAACACACCAAGACATAAGAAAGGGAGTGAAATTAGGGATTAATGGAGTTATACCTTCACTTCTCGCTGTAAAAAAACTTCTGAAATGATCCAATACCAATATATATATATATATGATCATGTGAGAACCATTTTGAAATTGAGAACTTTGAGAACCATTTTGGACAATTAAAAAAGTCTTTTTTAAAAAAATAAAAATTTATAAAACAAAAAAACGCGAAAATAAAAAAACCAAAAAAATTTATTTTTCAATTTGGTTTCATAATAAAATTAAAAAAAATACCGGTTTAGCAAAATTATACACATATGTTTAATATATTTTTTAAATTTTATACATGTTATTCTTTATACACATGTGTACAATTAAAATAAAGAATAATGTGCATGTGTATATTATGTAAATCAAGATTAAATACAAATATACATATGTGTATAATTAGGTTTTTTATATGAAAATGGGATTATAAATTTTTGTTTTTTTTTTACTTTTTATTTTTTTTTTCATTTTATAAATTTTTTAATAATTTTTAAGAGGTTTTTTTGTGGTTTAAAATGGTTCTCAAGGTTCTCAATTTCAAAAAGTTCTCTTAGGATTCTCCCCTATATATATATATATATATATTCAAATGCTATTTATCCAACATCAAATTACCGAACATATAAACATTGTTGTGTTTGTTAAAAGAGTCAATAAGAAAAAAAAATTTGGAGACCAAAAAGAAAGTATATGTATTTGCTCTTAACTTGATTTTGTTATTAATGGCGTTTTAATAGGTAGACTTCTTTTATAAGGAAGTTTAATTTCTTTTTTATGTAACTGGGCTTTAGATGAACGTGTTTTATAGTTTGGCGAAATTTTGCGAAAGAAACTTGCTCTATGTTCATCTAAGTATACAAGAAGCCACATCTAGAAATTCATTGTCGTTATTGATTACTAAGGTCTACGTGTATATGCTAGTATCTGTTAAAAGAATAAGTATTTCTTTAGTCAACCTGTAATGTGCAATCTTAACTAAAACAACAAACCATAGCTATTATTAGTATACAAATAATTAGTTTCCCTTCTCATGCGTTCTAATCCATCATATCTAATTTTTTTCTCGTCTTTCGTATATTCTTTCTTATGTAATGTTCATGAGCCGAGTCATAGTTATCTACTTAGCCTGAGCTGGCTCGAAATTTTAATCAAGCCAGTTATCTCAAAATTCAAGTCATATAAATTTGAGTCAACTCAGCTTGCTCATATACAATAGAGCATAAGTTAAAGTGTTTTCTGTGTCCATTATTAGTTATGCTCCTACTAAAAGGAAAATTACTCAACAAACCAATTCGTTTCAACTGCATAATTGTTAAATCAGTGAAGGTGTTAAATCGATACTGACAAAAAATGGAGGAAAGTAAGGTGAGTGGCATGTCCTTGGTGCTTCAGACTTCTTGTTTGCAAATTCGTTACAAGTAGTTAGTTATTTTAGTTGAAGACCCTTTTTTCCTATTCATTATAATTTTATTAACATTTTATTTTGTCTACAGGTTGTAAATTATAAATTTTGGCAAAAAGTCGGTTTCCTACTTTGCATTGTCCAAAACTGATTCATAGGTGATGACAACATCAAGAGAAAATTTTTCTCTATTCAACATGTTAGATTGCATCATATCATTAATATTATCTTAAAAGACTATTTTAAGATGTTGATCAACTATAACTTATCAGTTGAATGTTATAAACAGTCTCGTTACACACATTATCGAGCAATCAAAGCCTGCAATCAATCAATCAACCGTTACTAATTATAGTGCAATAAAATCCTGCATTTCATCTTCATGTTCTAGTCAATTGAATGTTATTGAACACCCATTCAAGATTATTAACTACCATGACAAGCCATTACAACCTGTTTCTTAGAATAACTATAACTATGACCAAAGTTTGTAATCATAGGTTACAACACCACAAAATCAAGTATCTCTTCATTCTATCCGCTTTTCTTTGTGCATACTCTTTTTATCCTTTAATTGTGTTACTTGTATAGTTCTACTACTACTTCATACATATTATTCTTACTTTCTTACTACTTATTTCTACAAGTTACTAACTTACCATTAGTGATAAATCTTGCATTCCATAACACACATGCTAGTTAACTTCAACTCCACATGTTCCTTAATTTAAAAATATAATGATATGAATATTGGTGACTTGGTTCCAATTCATCAACAATATGATGCCCACATGTTTCAAACTGTGAGCATTACTTAAGCAGACCCAAAGAAATGAAAATATTAAATTACCAAAATGAATAATGGTATGTCACACATAACTATATGAATGTTTTGATGGAATTCATGACTTTGAAAATTTAGTGTTAAGAGAATGACCAATTATTTGTCTGATATGTGTTAATAATATATACACTGGTGTTTTATATTCTATTGTTTCACACAACATTTTAATATACAACACCTTTTGATGTAGATACAAAACTCAATGGAAGGCATGAATAAAAGTGCAAAAACATGTAGCAAAGCTACGCACGGACCCCATCCGACTACGATTGAAGATGTCCATACGGATATACTTACGGATATACTGGTGTACAACATATTAGTACGGCTCCAACCTAAGTTTGTAGCCCAATGTACGACCGTACGTAAACAATGGCACTCATTACTTTCAACATAAGAATTTACCGCAACACACTGTCGCTACTTTCAAAGATGTTACAACCAAAAATTTATAGTTCTCAGACCATGGCACACCACAATCTACCCCTTACTTCAGCATACCCAGATCATATGTAAGATAATGTCGTTCCATTACCAAGCTAGGCAGGTCCTCTTGAAGTCAACATTTTTAAAACTCTTAGTGGCTTCATATGTTTATGTTGTCGTAGTACAAATAACTTAGTCATCCGGAACCCTAACAAGCGCATATAAAACTCTACCTACCACAACCATTAGAGGCATTTCCAACACACGATCCGACATTGTTGGATTGTACTTACAACAATCAAATAAATATGCCCTCCTACATGTAAAATGTGACCGTGAGAAAACAAAATTATACAAGTACTCGCCAGAATCAGGGCTCTGGAAAAACTTGGAGCCCTAAATGAATACCGACTGGGAGAAAAGAACCATCAATGGAAAACCGGAACATTCAAAAATGGAGGTTTGTACTTTGTTGTGGAACCCACATATTTAACGCGGCATATCCTGTTGTTGGTTTTTGACACTCATACAGAGGAACTTAGCAACACAACCTTCCCAAAACTTTCAATAAAACCCTTAGATGTTCATTTGCTTGTCATTCACAACGACCTCCACATATTTGTTATTCACGATTTCCCGTACTAGACCGTAGATTTATGGAAGATGGCATCTCATACACAGAAAAAAGTACGGGTATTCCCCCCCCCCCCCCCAATAAGGCCAATACAAATAGGGATGACCATAACATACATCACCACAACCAGCAAGTTTTTGGCCTTATCAGATGGTGTATATACTAATGAGATAGACACAACTAAGAATGGCGATGACTCGTATTATTATTTGCGGTACTATAAATGAAAAAAAGCCATTATTTATACAGAGACTCTAGCAACCCCATATTGATTTTGTCTCGATACAAACTTTGACTTTCTACCTTTTATCCCCATTATTATACTAATCATGCAAACTATGAATTTTGTGTTCTCAAATTATCCTTATTTTTTCATTTCTTTTTGGTATTACATGTTTTACATGGTTTAATGAAGCATGCAATTGGATTTGTGTATCTTTATAGTTAATATGAACCAATAAATATACCAAACACGTCATTTACCATTACTTCTATGATTACAAGGCATACAGATCTTTAATTATATATAGAGTGAACTGCGGTTTTCGTCCCTATAGTTTGTCTAAATCTGCAGTTTTAGTCCAATAGTTTCAAATTTGCGATTTTCGTTTCTGTGGTTTCATTTCACTTGAAATTAAACCTGAATTCACTAATCTCGTTAATTTTGGTAGTTAAACCCATCAGCGTGCCCTTCACGTGAGAGGCAATTTTGTCCTTTTAATTTCCTAAATACACCCCAGCCCCTCATGTGAGTGGGCTTGCGGATTAGGATTGGGGTTTATTTGGGGAGAAAAAAAAGACAAAATTGCCATCACGTAAAGGGCACGCTTATGGGTTTAACAACCAAACTTCGCGGGGTTAGTGAATTCGGGTTTAATTGCAAGTGAAATGAAACCATAGGGATGAAAATCGCAAATTTGAAACCATTTGGACTAAACCGTATATTTAGACAGATCACGTGACAAAAACCGCAGTTTAACCTTATATATATGACCTACAAGGAACTTATAAAATATAATCATCACAATAGAGTTGATAACCTGCGCAAACCCACAACAACACACGAACACTTTCTTTTAAACATATGTCAATTCTATAATTAGAAACATTTCATTTAATTCCATAGCCCCCAATGATTCAACTAACAAAATAATTTAAAAAAACCATAATACCCTAATCGTCTTGTCGGTGGATCCACTCAAAACGTAATTCCCGGGTTCTGAAAGCGCAAAACATGTTACTGCGTTTTTGTGTTCTTTAACATCTACTATAAGATTTGTTGTTTGCCCCTAACCTACCATATCATAATAATAACACAATTTGATAATTATTAAGATATTGGTAATTAAGAAAGTATTTTCAGCTAACTTTTTTTTACTATATATGCAACCTTAATTGACACATTTGAGTATCCACTGAAAACGTATCCCCTAGAGTAAATGACTGAATTCACAGCTCCACTTCCACTGTGATTTGCCTCCAAAACTTGTGTGTGAACATAAGATTGCTACTTTAATTGAGATTTTACATGGTTCTCCTTCATTCATAGATAGATGCCTTTTGTATACTACCAATTTTTAATTAGATACTTAAGTTTCTCCCTCCTCAATTGATTTTAAATTTTTAACAATCATGTAGTCTTCTATTATATGGTTATAAGTACATTTTTGTGATTGCTCATGTGTTTTATAATCCAATATTTCTTCGGTTTTTAAAGTTTAAAACTGAATTTTGTTCTGGCATATTATAGTTTGGGAAGTAGTTTGTGGGTGTAAGACTTCTTGCTTAGACAATTATTTAAAAGAAGATGATGTCCATGTTTGTGATCGCCAGTACGAAGCTGTTGCTAATCTTCTTTGTTTCTTTCATTAAAAAGGCCAACAAACCATTAAATTATGTGGAATTATATTCTTATGCATTTTCATACCGCCTAACTATTACATGTTTGATAGCACCATATCATTAATATTATCTTAAAAACCTATTTTAAGATGTTGATCAACTAAAACTACTCCCTACGCACATCATTGTGCAATCAAAGTCTGCAATCAACCAATCGATCGTTTAAAATCATGGTGCAATAAAAGCCTGCAATCTATCTCCATGTTCCAATTAATTGAATGTTATTAAACACATATTCAAGATTATTAACTGCCATGACGAGCCATTACAACGTTTCTCCTATAACAACTATGAACAAAGCTTGCAGTCATAGGTTCCAACACCACAAAAGCAAGTATGTTTTCATTCCATCCGCTTTTCTTTATGCATACTCTTTTTATCCTTTAACAATGTTACTTGTATAGTTCTACTACTTCATACATGTTATCCTCACTTGCTTACTACTTATTTCTACAAGTTACTAACTTACTATTAGTGATAAATCTTGCATTCAATAACACATGTGTTAGTTAACTTCAACTCACTGCCACGTGTTCGATCTTTAATTTAACAATATAATGGTATGAAAATTGGTGACTTGGTTCCAATTCATTTCCTATTTGTGATTGTATTAATTGTTACATCACCGATCGAACTATATTCATCCATTTTCTTCGCAAAGATTGATATCTACAATCATATTAAAATAGTCAATTTCTTGCCACAAAATAGTAGGAAAATCAGTAGACTATAAAAGTCTACATTTTTGCAACTTCCAATTTGCTTTTTATTAGCATTACTTCAAATAAAATAGTCCTGCTTTGTGCAAACTTAGAGCTCAAAATCCATATTGTTTACTCAATTCTAACCTTAAGGTTTTAGCCATTAATCTGTACACTTTCTACGTTTCTGAAACTGAGCAATTCGTGAAGGTAACTTAATATGACTGTGAACTATACTAGGGCTAATTGTGGAATCGTATATATTATGAAAATCTAATAAGAATAACCCATAAATCAGCGACCTCACATTCCTTTTATTGATAATATCCTATTATATGTGCAAGTAAAAGGGATCTCATTATGAGTTGACTCACTGTCAAATTGATGAATCTGGTAAAAAAAATTGGATTTCTTGCATATCACATTTCAACAATGAATTAAGAAAACTATATTATCAAATACAACAGTCAACCACCACACTAAGGTATTGACGAAGTTAAATATATTTAATAAAATTATTTTTAATTTCATATATTTCATGTGTTTGTTGTAATGGAAAATTGCAACATAACATAACAAGTCCATATGTTGTGTATATGTGTTCATTCGTTAAGGATGCTTAACGAATGAACTCATAACTTATCTTTATTAGTAATTCGTTAAGGATGTTTAACGAATGAGCCTAATCGTTACTATTATTATACCATTCATTATGAAATGTTAACGAATGAGGTATAGCGAATGAGTCATTCACTATACTGTTGAGTTAATTTAGGGATTGAAGACGAATGAGTCTCATTCGTTATGGCATGTATAACGAATGGACTTTGTCTTCTATATATAGATGTACCATGTATGCTAATTTAAGAAGGGTGTTGATAATTATGTCCAAGTGTCATTACTTTGCCGAATTTCCCTCTCACACACACAATTTATTCACGTAATCCTTCAATCACCTATAACATAAAACTAAATCCATATATATATATATAACGTATGAATTGATCCGTATCAGTTAAATCAGGCTCTCCCAAGTGGTATCAGAGCTGAGCGTTCGATTATTAAGGTGTTATAATGTTAATTAAGATGAATTGATGAGAATTCATTGAGTAATTGTGTTAGTTTGTGTTCTGAAACTGTGTTTATCGATTTTGATTCAATTATTGCTAAGTAATGGATAATTGAGATCTAATTGATTATTCTCAAGTTCGTAAACAGTCTCGCAAGGTTCGTATTGGTTTAATTGAGTTACTATTGGCTAATTGAGTGGAATTGAGAAGGAATCGATATAGTATGATACAGAGGATCCTGTTTGATGTTTAATTGGATTTCGGAAAAGTTTGGTTCATAATTGGTAGTCTAGATGTGTTAGGGTTTGTTATCGGGGATTGTACGAGTTGATTAAGCTATTAATTATATAATTTAGTTGAGATACGGACGAGTAATCCATAGTTAATTGATTGTTTGAATTCAAGTCTAGATCTGGAAATTGTGTTTGAAGTTTAGAAGATGTCATTCATTACAATATAACGATTCACTCGTTATACTGTAGCTGCCATTCGTTATTAACCTATAACCGTTTATTGACATGTGGCAGGTTGTTACAACTGCTCATTCGTGTATTGTAGCCCATACGTCATCAAAATCCCATTCGTGTTAAACTCATTTGTTACAGAAACATCATTCGTGACAGACTGATTCGATACGTTATTCGTTAAACCAGTTGTTATGCTATTCGTCTGGTCATTCGTATGTTGATTCGTTATAACTGAATCATCATTCGTTATAGCCATTCGTTAATACAATGGTGTCATTCATTATAGTGATTCAAGATACCTTTCGTTACCAGAACCGTTTCCATTCGTTACCATAATCTTATAACCTCATCTGTGTTATTGTTCACCATTCGTCACTAAACTGATTCATTCGTTAATGAAAGTTTCATTTTAAACCCTTAAATTTTAACTTGGACATTTTTTAACCGAAACTTAAATTTGTTGATCATTTAACTCATATTTTTGACTTGGCTAACTATTACGCGTTGGCTTCTCAAAATATGATGATGCAACAAATGCTCCACTTAGATGCTGAGATTGGTTCTCATTCTAAGTGCCTTACTAATGAAATTCAGTGATTTGGCTAAGTGGGAACCGAGATTTCGAACACATTTGGGATTTGTGCATCCTGATTGTTCAAGATGTCTCGATGATGTCTGTATTGTTCCAATGATTGGTGATGCAACTACTGGGTATGAAGAAAAGGCTTATGCTTCTTATACGCAAGAAGAGAAAAAGGCCCTAAAAATTGAAACCAAAGCTTATTCCACTTTGACAATGGCCTTACCAGATAATATTTTCCACCAGGTGGAAAGTATTAAGATATGTGCTTCTCTGTTTCAAAATATCAGAATGAGAAGCATGGGTAACACACAAGAGAGCAAGAAGGTCGTGTTAAAGTTTCAATTCAGGAACTTTAGTTGATTAAAGGGCGAAACGATCGAAGAAATGTTGACCAGGTTTAATTATCTTATTGCTGAGATGAATAAACAAAAGATGGAACCTTCTCTGTCCGACCATATTGTTACTATTAAGAACGCTTTTCCGAGTAATTATTCTACTTTTCTACTTGTTTTAAAAGAAAATTCATTCTTTAAATCTGATGAGTTAACAACAATGGAGTTCATGCAGAAGATAGAGGGTAGGGAATATGACATGAAGTGTCAGAAATCATCCAAAGACAACCAAGATCTGACATTGTACGGAGGATCTTTACCTTTAAGCAGCTCTGCAGCTCCAGTCACTGTTTTCTTATCTTAGAATTCACAAGAAATGTCATCTTCAGTAAATGAGTAAATGCCAAATATTTGTTTCATGGCATCTGGGCCAAACAACTGTTCTGGTAATGCTTCATCTCAACTACCAAATGTGAACATGAAGGAAGCTGAACAACATTTTTCTTTCCTAAGTTCTTTCATGAGTTTATATGAAAATTTGGTGAGTGGTAAAATTGCCACGAGTGAACCAACTGATGAAGATTATGACCAGCTCGATCCGAATGATTTGGAGTTAATGGATTTAAAGTGGAATATGCCAATGATCGTGGGTAAAGTAAAGAAGTTCATGAAGAGAACGGGGAAAGGTCTTCCGACTTTGAACAAGCGGGTTGGTTTTGATAAGCTTAGAGTAAGATGTTATAATTTCCAAGATTTTGGACACTTCGCCAAAGAGTGTGGAAAGCCAATGAAGGAATACAATGGACCCCGTAGTCAAGATAGAAGCTCGGGTAAGACATTGAACGAGTCAAAAGAAAAAGCTTCTGGGGGTGATTTTTCTAAAGCTGCTGGTTAAGAAGCTTTGCTCACAACTGAAGGGATTGGTTGGAATCAAAGGTTGCTGGGTAATGGCAATCAGGCTAATATTGCCATGTTTGAACAAGCTGAAAACTTTCAAGATGCTCAAGGAGATGGTTTGACTACCAAGAGAGATTACTGAATCGGATTTGGATATTTCATGCAACATGCAACCAACAAATTTTGCATGTATGGCCAAGATTGATGAGGTTAGTCCTATTTATGTCTCTCTTGTGTCTGAAAATGTCTCAGCTGATTCGGTATAATTAACTGAAACTGTATCTTCTTATGTTTGTGAGGAATTTAAGTCGAAATATGAGTTAATTCATGCTCAAAACAAATCACTTCTGAAAGAACTCACTTCAGTGAAAGATAAATATAGACAATCATCGAATATACAAAAGAAATCTAAGGGCAAAATTCAAGGATTGTCTCATAGTAATCATGATATGAAAGCTGAACTTTCTGGAAAATTGTCCATCATTGATAAACAATTCTAAGAGATTCTCAAATCAAGAACTAAGATAATTGGCTTGAGAATGAAATTCTTGAGTTAAAGAAGAAGCTGGGTAAATTTAGAAACTCATCTTTCCTTTTAAATGAAATTATTGAAGTTTCGGATAAACAAAAGGGTTCAAAGAATGGCTTAGGTTTTGTAGAGGTTCCTCCATCATTTTTCAATGACTATACAAACAACCCATTTTCTGAGAAAGACGAAAATGTTGTTAAAACTGCTAGGTTTGAGACAGTCATTAATGTGGAAATGCCAACATAAAATTCTCAAGTTAAGCCAACTGTTCCTCAAAAATCTCATATTCAAAGCAACAAAGTGTTTGTCAAAACTGATGAAGAGGTTGTAATCGAAGATGTATTTGAACCTCAAGTTATACACAAGGCCAAGAATTTTCCACATTCGAATCACATTTTGTGTGAGCCTCGTGAATTTGAGGAAGACATGTATAGTTCAAATAACTCTAAGAACCACAATTCTAAGGATAAACCACAGATTCAAAGAAACCAACAATCTCTTATGAGGATTTAATGTGGTTCATTAATCCTACTGCTAGTAAATTAAATACCGTCCGTTTGTATACATTAAAGGGGGTAAACAAATTTTTCGAGGAGAAAGACATTCCCTTACACTTAATCAAACCTTAATTGGTTGAGATTGTCTTTCATAATGACACCTCTAGTTTACTTGATCTTGAGAAAGCTTTCACAAGATCTAAGTCAATTAAGAATCCTAAACTTAAACTGAGATGCAAGCTGTGTCAAGTGAGATAAGCAATTTAACCAATGAGCAAGTAAATAATGTTGTCGGTAAGCTCGATGTCAGATGAAACTGAACGATGGCTAACACAATGGGCGTATGATCATACTCGACTGAGAATATGTTGGACCTCTCCGACATGTATTCAAGTAAAGCATATAAGCATATAACACGTTAGGTATAAATTGTTAAACACGCAAGACTAACAACTGCAAGTTGAGTATTAAATAATAGGTAAATAGATAAAGTACGCATATGTCCCCAAAAGATTTAATATAAGTAAAAAGGGGAGTGATTACTCACCTTAGCGATTAAACAAGAGATAATGAATAGGTAAGAAAGCGGTGAGTCAAGCTCTTCGGGATTTACCGACGACAATCTGAATTACAAAAAATTGAGGAAATAAATATGGATGGAATAACGAAGATAAAACTAAATAGAGACTTGGAAATTGATGGTCGAGTGTGTACTTGCGAAAGTTATATATTACGTTAATTTATTATCAGCTTTATTATCACTTTTATTTAACCTAGGTTTATCATGAATAATTTGATTAAAATACATGAAAATACTTAACCAAATATTTATAAATATTTTTATAGTTTACATAAAGAGATTTATTTTAAATGTTTGTTTTAAACTAAAAAAACATTTAATGTATTTATATATATTTTTATTATTAATTGTAAGGCCCCGTTCCCGGTGCCCTACATTGTCGTTGGATTTACTCATAAACACAGTTCTAAATATCATAGTAATAAAAACTTTCGCGGAATAATAAAACTCCAATCATTCGTTACAAAACATTCAGCTTGTCTTTAAAACATAACATGAATTAGTTTATTAAAACACCATGACAAATCTTCTCTGGATGCCAGTCCCTTTTGATCATGCCATATGTCCCCCTCCCAAGCCAGCTGCTTCAAGCTATTTACCTGCGTGCGTACTAAAAGTCAGCTACGCTGAGTGAGTTCTAGTTAATCAGGTAACATACAATGCATACACTTACTTTCATATACGCATCCGAAGATACATATTATATATTTTACCCTTTTACCTTTCTTTCGTACACACAATTATTCATACATACATTCTTCTATACATTCATACTACATTCATAACTATATTTACCATATCAGATATTATTAGGATATGGTCCCTTCTATCTCAGATATTTTTAGGGTTTGGTCCCTTCTGTCTCAGATATTATTAGGGTCTGGTCCCTTTTATCTCATATATTAGTAGGGTCTGGTCCCTTCTTTGCATACAACCATACATACACTTATTTACACATACATTTTATTATACACTTTCATACATATTCTTAATCATTCATGTATCATTCATGCATCTTATATAAAACTCACATTTCCTAGCGATACGTGCAATATCCGAATATCGTTCACGTACCAACAAGCATTCATTTATAGCCTTAATCACTATCACATAAATCATATAAGACATACACTTACCACTAAGGGTAAGTGTATTAACTAATCACATCGAGTATGCACACGGCCCCGAAAACATAACAAAGAAGTGACTAGAAATTCACATGCAGGCAATTCCTTTCGGAATTTATGGTAATTCCCTTCTTGAGCTGTGCACAGCTAACTGTGTATCAATTAGCAAGCATCACTTAACTACTCCTAATTATATCATATTCCTAGGTTATTATAACCCCTAGCTACGGGGTCCGGGGGCAGCGCCCCTAGCAGCGAAGTTCTAGGGGCGGTAGCCCATAGTGGGGTCCAAGGGGCAAAGCCCCTGGCTGGGGTTAAACGTCATTAATAAGTCTTTACAAAAACCTCATCATAAAACTAAAGTTCAGTTATTTAATCAAATCAAATCTTCATTTTAAACATTACCTTTCATTATTAATTATTTACTTTTCTTTAGATCATATGTCATACAAGTCCATGTCTATCGTTTACGTATACGTTGTTTATCTTTCGTTTATTTGAAAATAACTTCTAGCGTATATGACTTCATGGGCGTATAAGGTATTGATGGCGTAAAATTCTTCTCAATGTGTAAGTCCTCCTTGGCGTGTAAGTCATCCCCAACGTATAAGTAGTGCTAGCGTGTAAGTCTTACATATACGGGCATACATACATATACGTTTAAATACATATACAAGTCACAAGTACTTACACGCTGCTTATACTTATGCATTGCTTACACTGATGTGCTACGTACTACTTACACGCTGCCATACTTACATGTTACATACATATGCGCAAACAATATACTTATGCGCTTTCTTCATTTATACACTGCACTTATACGGCGTATATACTTACATGGCGTATAATTGCAGGCAAGCCTCCTTTTTATGTGTTTTCGAGGTTTTTCTTCGATTCCGGCGCCGTCAGCATCCTTTAACCACCATGGCTGGTCGTGGTTTGCTTGTTTACGGTCTGAGTAGCTTCGGGGTGTCCAGATCTGAGCTAAAGCCGTTTTTGGTTAATTAAACACCCAAATAAAGCTGGATCTATATCCAAACGGCTCATACGACATCACGGGGCTGCGGTGTCGGGTTATAATATGTTTGGTCAGCTGAGACAAATAATTTCTTAGCTTCAGTTGGTCTTGGATCGTTGAAAGGATTAGTGTAGAGAGTGTTTGGCTTAAGTGTGTGTTTTTGAAGGTGTAGGCTATGGTGTAGAGATGGATGGAAATGAAAAGAATTATAGTTTAAGGGGTATTTATACTCCCTTAATTCCATGGACCTTAGGCTCATCTTTCCTTTTTAGTCCCTATTTAATTTCATCTTTAAAGCCTACTTAACCTTCCATCTTTATTATTTTATTATTCTTCTACTAACTCAAGTAGACTTTTCCATCATAAATAATATATTAAATATTATTCTTAGAAATTTCGGGATGTTACATTAATAAAGATTTTTTATTAAATTAATATTGTAAATAATTAATAACAGATAAATAATATTTATATAATATTTATATAAAATTTAATCTTTTTTATAAAACACTTGAACTATGTTTCTCATACGTGAATTAACAAGGTTATAATATGCATTTTAAAAAAATTCTTATTATCAAAACCTTTATAAAATATCAACTATTATCAGTTTATAATATATATATATATACGGTTTTTAACCAAAGCTCAAAAAAAAACTAGTCAATGTGTCGGTTTAAGAAAACAAACAAATATGAATTGGTTATTATATTTGTAATACTAATAATATGATTTAAATGATAATATATGAGTTTAAAGGATATTTATCAAAAAGAAACGAACAAAAACGGGTTGGGATGGCTCGAACCCGCGCCCCCAGCCAAACAGTTCCTTAACACTAAAACATAACTAGTTGTGCTACCATAGCAGCAGGTAATAACTTCATAACAGGAACTTAAAGGAACAGACAGACACAACCCCAAACCAAACTATAAACCCTAATAAATCCAATCTAGTAATTCTTAAAGAGTTTGTTTAATTATTGTTAGGGGTTTTGATTAGTGGATCAAAACTAACACAATGGTATATTTAATTACCTTTAATGATGATTATTTGATGGTTATTTGATTGGTCGGCTAATGAAGCTCAAGAACACGAATCAAACAGCTTGGATAATATAATTGGTTATAGTGGTTAAAGTAAGGATAAGGGTTATAATTGTATATAGTTTAAAGTTGTTTTAATAATTAAACCAATTTTTAACAATAATATTAAATAATAATTAATAACTCGATAAACGTGATATTTCATAGACGAAATTAACCCGAACATAGAGCCAGGTTGAGTTATGATTAATAAATATTAATTTATAAAAAACTGAGTTGTTATAGTTCTAATGGAACTGACACTTTACAAAGTTTTTCAAGTTGTTCAAACTTAGATTTTAATAAAAAGAAAAAGGTTGTGGTGTTTGATGATGAAGATAATGTGAAAATCTCAAGTGATTCTTGTAAACCAAGTGTTGCACAATCGACAATCAAACCACAACGTGCGATCGTTGATATGTGAACTTGTTTCTTATGTGGCGAACGTGGGCACATTGTAAGAAGTTATGGAACACGAAAAATGAAGAATGCTTATACTGTTGCCAAGGAACAAACCAAAAAGGTTCCTATGGTTAAGGAGATTCTCAAGAGACCTGTGTCTCACGTTGAAGAGACCCAGATCATGTTTCACCCACGCAAGGTGGTTCATGTTAATGAAACTTCTTATAAATTAAATCCCAAATTTTTTGTTCCAACACAACCAATTTTCAAAAAAGAGAACACAAATGTGATTAAGGACGTATATCTGAGACGCAAGTCTAAAAGACCAATGACGTATTCACAAGCGGCTAAACCACATTTGGATTATGTTAAGATTAACCCTTCTATTCAAATGAAATAGGTGCCCAAGACTAAGGCCTGAGCTGCCTTTTTAGTCTAATAATGTTTCTTGTGTGTGCAATGTTTTTCCAAGACTATATCAGGTGAAAATTGGATCATGGATAGTGGATTCTCTCGTCACATTACTGGCAATATTGACCTACTAACCAATGTGAATAAATATGCAAGGGGTTTATGTAGCATTTGCGGGTAATTCTTGGGGCATAATTACAAAAGAAGGGGATGTGTCAAACGATAGTATTACGTTTGAAAAGGTTAATTATTGTGACAACGTGGATCACAATTTGTTGAGTGTTTCTCAAACCTATGATAAAAAGTATATCACTGTGTTCACTAACAAGGTGTGCATAATACTCAAACCAGGATATGTCATTCCATAAGACATGGTTGTTATGTGTTCTCCTCGGTTGAATGATATTTATGTACTAAATATGAGTACTAATGTATCGACTACTACATTTGTTGAAACGTGTTTTATCTATAAGGAAACTGAGAAAGACTCGATTATGTGGCATAGGTGGATGGGTCACATTCATGTTAGAAAGATGAACCATCTTATGGCAATGATTTAGTGGAAGGAGTTTCATTAAAACATTTCAAGTTGACCGATCACTGTGTTGCATGAAAGAAGGGCAAACAGAAGAAGAAGTCACACCCGTCAAAGTTATTTAATTCCATTGATAATCCGTTGGAACGCCTTCATATGGATTTGTATGGTCCTTTGAATCATGCGAGTTTTTCTGGATACTGGTAGTGTTTAGTTGTAACCGAATACTATTCGAGGTACTCGTGGGTGTTATTTATGAGTTCTAAAGATCATACACCGATTCTTGTCCAGAACTTAATCACAAAGATCGAATCACTTTACAAACATAAGGTGAGACGTATTCGGAGTGACAATAGTACGAAGTTTAAAAATACTATATTGGACTTATACCGTATTCAGAAAGGGATCCATCGGAAATATAGTGCTTCATACGTACCACAACAGAACGGTGTGGCTGAACGGAAGAACCGAACATTGATTGAAGCAGCAAGAACAATGCTTCCAGATTCAGAGATTTCTATTCAATTTTGGAATGAGGCTGTAAACACTGCTTGCTGCACGCTCAATCATGTTCTGACGGTTAAGAAGCTACAAAAGATGAGTCATGAGCTTCTGAATAACCGCAAACCTAACTTAAAGTTTCTTGAACCTTTCGAGTGTCCTTGCACAATGTTAAAACGTGATGCAGGAAAATTCGATGGGAAGGCTATTGAAGGTTACTTCTTGGGCTACGCATCGCCTAAGAAACGTGTTTTCAATTTATCTTTGGGTTGTATTGAAGAATGGTACCATGTAGACTTCCAAAGCTACACAACACCTCCTGCCGGCAAGGATCCTGATTGGATGTTCGATTACGATAGTTTATTTAATTCTTTTACTCTCATAGTTGATCTCCTATATGAAAACTTGGTGTGTGCTTACTAGGAAGATTAATTGTTTTCCACACCAAGGTCTTCTAATTATTATTCCGAAGTGAATTATGATCATCCTGAAACATCTGATGCACTTTCTGTATAATCGGATGATGGTTATTTTGTTGATTCTTCTTCAGCACCGTTTGTTGATAATCCCGATGTTGGGGAGTCATCACATAATCTAGATGAGATTGTGGATGAAGAGAAATTGACTAACTTAAGTGATCAGGTTGTTTTACCTGAAAATCTGACACTTCAGATTCCTACATATCATCCTCAGGACACCATCATTGGTCATCTCGATGATGGTGTTCCTTGTAGGTTCCCAGCCGGATCTACACAGGAGTATCTCGTAACACGAGGGTGCGGAATCCCCACGTAATACGATACGAGCGTAAGATATATAATACGTTGATACGATCCACAAACACACGTTACAATACTAATAAACACGTTGTATTGCAACACTTCAACACGTGATATCACAAATCACAAAAACACGTTCTCAAAAACTTAAAACCACTCCTCTAAACAAGCCGAAGTTAGGCATATATAGGCCTCGACAACTTCGCCTAACAGACTAGGTGAAGTTGTCTTAACTTCGCTTGGCTACAAGTTCGCTTACATCAGGCGAACTTGTGTGACACCATATCTAAAACCAAAACAACCAATCTAACACGATTACAGACACATACAAAACACTAGATACTGAACTACTGACATTATGCACCAACAGACTCCCCCTTGGCAGTAGCTTCATATCTCTATCTTCAATCACGTGTCTAGTAATCCCAAAATCTCGTGTCACCCATCTTCAAGCATGAACGCCCTGTCTGACACACACAGAGACCACTCCCTGGTACTTCTTGGCTTCATCTTTCCATGCAGGGATATAGAATATCTTCTTATCGTTTAGCACCTGCAAGTCAGCTTGAGACAAATTTACCAAGTGCATGGGATCATACACTCTCAGAATCTCTTGTTCGTCTTCATTTTCCATAACCGCTTCAGCTTTTTGACTATCAACGTACCACCACTTGAGATTCTTTAAGACATCCTTAGGCATTATCTTCATCGGTACTTCTTTTAAACACCGAACCGGTTTATACTTCATTACCATCCAAGGTTTACCATCAGCTCGCATTCCTCTTTCGTTATCTTCAACCAGCTTCTCTTTTTGCAGCTTTAACAATTCAAACTTCTTCTTTTTCACACTTTCTTTCCATACAATCTTCCCAATTATTCTGGCCATATTATCATCACTTCTATTAATCAACCCCAATTTTGCCAAATCCTTCACCTCACACTCAGGCAAGGTATTGAGAGATCTCAACATCCTCTTAAAATACTGAATCCCATCAAAGAGTTTAATCACAAATAATCTCAACTGCTCATCATACAACCAGCATATAATACCCTTCTTCGACTCAGCATACCCTTTGATATTGTAACTCTTTTTGAACATTGTAGGAACCGCTGGCTTCTTTGTCTTTACAAACCACTGAGCGTAGCCTTCTTTCCATCTTGGCTGCTCTTCCCACTCAGACTCATCTAACATATCCATATCCTGACTCACATTTACCTTATCAACGTTTGGAATATCATGTTCTACACTGTCATCCACAATCTCTCCCTCTTCAATCTCACTATCAATCACAATATGTTCTCCTATCTTTTCAATCTCCTCAACAGGTAACACATCTTCATCACCCACAACATCATCATCCAACATTTCTTCATCATCCACAACCACAACATCTTCACCACCTGATCCACCTGTTGTACCAGTTGACTCCCCTGAGATGTGGAAGTCCCAAGAGTTTGTTCAGTTCTTGGCAACTCACCACCTGCACCTTTCGATGCATTGGGATCATAGTCTCAATCATGAATCTTCTTTGTTCTCAACTCGTCGCCCTTGCAGATCGTCTCCCCCTGAGATGCTAAGAACTGCTTTAGAGCATCAAAAAGTTTACCATGTTCAACAAGGAGGGACGATTGGATCTGATTCTCTGCCACAAGGCGCTGGATAGCTTGAGTCTGGATTAGATTGATTCTTGACTATTCAGCAACGACCCGTTCAAGAGCAGCTATCCTTTCAGAATCGGATAAGGTAGCATCAAAATCAAATCGCATATGAGAAACGTCTTGAGCATAAGGTGGAGGTATTCCCAAACTAGCTGGAGTGTCAGAAACAGACTGAAAAGTAACCGCGGGTGGTATTGTTACAGATAACCCCGCAGTAGCAACCAACGTCGACTCAACAAATCTTGCAACAACCTCCGATGGAGTAAGAGTCGGAGGTGGCAAGGAAACTATCTCCGGAGCCGAAAGCTGAAACGTGGTTGGTGGAATACCAAATGATGATGATGTCACCACGGGAACACTGGAGGTGATTGGTACTGTTACAGTCATCAAAGCCGGAACCATGGTCATACCAGATAACGAGGGTGGAGAGAAACGAACCACCCTTGAGCTTTCACCAGCTCCCGAACCCTCACTAGTTCTGGCCCTATTTGATCGACGTATCAACTGGTCTAACTCCTCCTCGAAGTCAGATTCACTGTCATCTGAGTCTTTCTTTCTCTTACCATGTATTCTTTCTTGTGTGACCAGAATCTGTCGGGCTTCAGCGATACCGTCAACGGAGGAGTCAGAGTCGGTTCTCTCAGAATCTGTTACAGACGTAGCTACCATCGAAACATTCATACCAGAAGCCTCAGCTACTGGGGCTTGACCCTCTGCAGCTGGATCAATTTGTTCCATATCAAAGAACCTTTGGCCACCAAAAGAAGCTTCAAGATCTACCTGTTCCTCCAGAGCTGCAACAGGATCAGCAGGCAAAGCTTGCTGTACCACAGGTGGTGGTTGAGGAACATCAGCCTGTTGCGGTGCCGGGTCCCGAAATTCATCTCCACGAGGAGCAATATAAGCAGGGTTCACCAAGTAACCAAACAATGGAGTGTGCCGCGGACGAAGCTCTGGTTTGCTACGTGTGCTTGACAACCTACATTGCGCAAAGATCCTCTTACTTACACTCTCAACATAACGGATGGGACGTCGTTGAGGTAGCATAGGTGCTACATGATTCAAAATCATCTGTAAGAATCTGGGGTACAAAAATCTTTCACGAGCGACCGCGCGTCTCTGACGATCGATTTCATAAAACACCATCTGACTGAAGCTGTAGGGCTTGTTGTAAGTCAGGGCTGTCATAGCAGACTGCATCGTTGCCCCCATACCGTCCGTACCAGCTTTACGGCCCGACATGCACACAATCATCACGTGCATCAGAAAACGCCACTGATCCAGCAAGAATCCCTTTCGCCTTTGAGTGTCACCCAAAGGACCCGAATAGCCATACGTAAAAATGCACCATCTCTGAATGGAGCTGAAAAATCTGTAGGATCATCTCTAGTTTCAGTCCCGAACTGCAAAGCGACTCTGATCTGATCTGCTGAGAACTGCACCTCCTGATTGTTCACTGTGGCGCGCATAACCGGAGGCTCAACTCTACAGTCATATTCTACCGTTCGCCAGAAATCTTCAATATTCGGTAGAGAATTGGGGAGAGTTGTAGTAATAGCGTAAAAATACATGAGCGAACAAGGAAGGAGATGATCTCGCGATAGTCATCGATACCACTAGCATCCGGATCCAAAGTAATGTACATGTTGTGACCTGGAAAGAACTGTCGGTTTTTGTCACCACCTTCGTCACCACCAGCTCCTGCTACAGCAGCCATATCTGCACAACAAACGATCTAAGTTAGAACATCGAAAAAGCAGATCATAACTTCGCCAGTTACCATGAGCGAAGTTATGATAACATCTTATGTGCAGGCGAAGTTAACCATATGGCGAAGTTGAGTGCAACTTCGCCTTAACCCTAACTTCGCCTGAGAACAACCAGGATAATTAATTAATTAAACATGAGCAGGCGAAGTTATGCATAAGGCGAAGTTGAGAACAACTTCGCCTAAGCCTAACTTCGCCTGAATCTGAAACGGCGAGTACAGAGGTCCGTTCCTGGGTTGTTTGGTGAATTTGTGATTGAAAACAAGAAAAGATGTTACTATGGAGATCTAGACGATTTACTAAGTTACGAACACATTAGAAACAGATTGGTTTATCAATTGTTTAAAAGTAAGCATAAAAAATGTCACACATCGAATCACCACGGCCCTTGATTATCACCATTTGTATGAATTACATGTAATACCGAGCCTACACACCTTTTACACGGATTGGAAACAGATAATTTGGATTCAAGGATTAAGTACGCCGAGGGTTAGGAGTGTATATAAGTTCGCCGAGGGTTTGACCAGGTTGACCCTTATATAGGTTTGAAAATGCAAGGGCGAAGTTAACCTTAACTTCGCCCCTGTGACAACTTCGTTGGTCAATAGATTATCATTAACTTCGCTCAAGGTCAACCATGGTCAACTTCGCCTCTTTACAAGTTCGCCTAAAGTGTACTCGGAAGCAAAGTGTGCTCGGAAAATAAAGTGTACTCAGAAAATAAAGTGTGCTCGGAAGTAAAGTCTACTCGGTAAGCAAAACACTTGTATTTTTCAATTTTTAACTAGCACAAAGTGTACCCGGAAGCACTTTTCTAGCACAAAGTGTACCCGGAAATCAAAACACTTGTGATTTTTCAATTTTCAACTAGCACAAAGTGTGCTTGGAAGTAAAGTCTACCCGGAAAGCACAACACTTGTATTTTTCAATTTTTAACTAGCACAAAGTGTACCCGGAAGCACTTTCCTAGCACAAAGTGTACCCGGAAATCAAAACACTTGTGATTTTTCAATTTTCAACTAGCACAAAGTGTGCTCGGAAGTAAAGTCTACTCGGAAAGCACAACACTTGTATTTTTCAATTTTTAACTAGCACAAAGTGTACCCGGAAATCAAAACACTTGTGATTTTTCAATTTTCAACTAGCACAAAGTGTGCTCGGATTACTTAGTGCTCGAAAACAAAGTGTGCTCGGATTACTTAGTGCTTTTTCATTTTCTTTCACATAACACCAAGCATGCTCGGGAGCAAAAGTGTGCTCGGGAGCAAAAGTGTGCTCGGTAGCAAGGGTGTGCTCGGGAGTACTTGTGATTTTTCATTTTCTTTCACTTAACACCAAGCATGCTCGGGAGCAAAAGTGTTCTCGGGAGCAAAAGTGTGCTCGGTAGCAAGGGTGTGCTCGGGAGTACTTGTGATTTTTCATTTTCTTTCACTTAACATCAAGCATGGACAACTTCGCCTCTTTACCTTAACACAAGTTCGCCTAACTTAATATACAAAACAGGACCTTATTAATTTGATCAAAATGCAACTTTCTTTTAAAATCCTCCGTTAAAGATTTAAACTTTACGATCAAAGAACCAAGTAATCGAGTTTTAAACCATAAAACAAAATATGCAATGAAAATTTTATTAATTAAATAAACGGGATCAAATTTCAGTCTTGACGAGAACCTGCATGTTTTAGAAAAGATCCGAACAGGAATCATACTAATTAAGTGGCTGTCACATAGATCCATGTTCAGCGGTATTGTGACATAAAGAAACAGGTTGTAAGCAGGTATAAAACTTAGTATGGTTTTCATCGCTTCTGTGATACGGATTAGGTTCAATTAAGCTCAAAATTTAGATGGACATCACATGTGAGATTGTGATGCCTCCTATCTATTCTCAAAGCGTATTTGGCTTTCCCCAAGTCACCCCGAATGATCTCGACCCGTAGTGTCTGATTAAACAGTAAGTACATATCGATCTTTAGAGTCTTCTTCCCGTTCTCTTTCTTGCCTCTTGGTTGATATTTGAAATAACATGAGCTTCAAAAAGGCTTAACAACATTTTTTTTTAAATAAAGATATTAATACAGCTTCAAATAGTAGGCGACTGCAAGTCCCGAATCTGGATCACTGCAGGTACTTGACACACCATCTTCTCGGGAATTAGAACACTCACGGGCTCGTGTATGACAGGGTAATCACTTTTCTGCCTATCATTCGGAAAGATGTATATGGAGACATGCACAACTCAGAATGATTCTCCACATTAAATCGAGGAGATTTAGTTTGTATCACTTCTACTTTTACGCACCATATAAAGCTACCATAACTTACAATGGCCGTTCTAGAGTCTTTTAGGCCTAATAACTTCACCAGTTAAGCACACAGAATTAGTTTTTCTATCACTTTCCATGGTTGGATCAATTTTCTTTTAAACATTGTATTGAAACTTCTTACGAAGTTATAGACTTGAAAAATTATATCATCTCCCATTTAAAAATGTTAAATTCTATCGCCCCGATCAAGTCAAAGTCTTCAGGTAAACGGCTATCCTGAAGATCCAATGGATCAGCTGGACCGACCACATACGAGTATGTGTCCTTCTAATTAAGTATGAACGACTATTTTTCAGCGAAAGAATAAAAACCCATCATAAACCGTCCCGGTCACTTTCAGTCATCTGGTTAATGGCTATCCTCATAATCTACTAGTAGAAGTAAGGACCAAACATATCCGAAGATGTGTCCTTCAAACTGAAACAACCGACATAATTCTAAGCGGTAGTGATGTTTTTTTTTTTTTTTTTTTTTTTTTTTAAATAAAAACGAAAAACAAGATTACTCGGGATTGATCATCCCATTTAGCTCAACCATATTTTGAAAACGGGATCGGTCAAACGCTTTAGTAAAAAGGTCGGCGAAATTATCCAACGAATCAACCTTTTCTAGCACAATTAATTTCTTCTCAGCACAATCCTGTAAAAAATGATGACGAATGTCAATATGTTTAGTTTTGCTGTGTTTGACGGGATTGTTAGTTACTGAGATTGCAGCAGTGTTATCAATGCAAATAGGAGTTTGAGTGAAATTCAGACCGTAATCGCGCAATTGCTATTGTATCCAAAGAACCTGGGAGCAGCAGTTCGATGCTGCCATGTACTCTGCTTCACAGGTGGAAATGGCTACTGAGGTCTGCTTTTTGCACTGCCACGACACCAATCTTCCTCCCAGAAACTGACATCCACCGGTTGTTGACTTCCTGTTCTGATTGCAACCACCATAGTCAGAATCTGTGTAAGCTACCAAATTCAGTTCTCCCCCTTTCGTGTACCACAATCCCAACTTAGGCTTGCCTTTGAGATACCGCAATATTCGCTTCACTCCCTTCATGTGAGATTCCTTCGGGCTTGCGTGTTCTTTTCTCTTGGAGCTCTCATCATCACCCATGCCTCTGGTATCTTGAAACCCGGATAAAGGACGATTGCCTCGTTTTTAGTAAAATGCACCGTGTATTCTTTGTCACAAATCTGAGATACACTCAGCAAGTTATGCTTCAATTCTTCTACAAAATTCACCTTCTCTAACTTCATTTTTCCATTCGTCACATTTCTAATACCACTGATTCTACTTCCATTCTCTCCAGCGAAACTAACCCTACCTCCTTGAACAGGTTTCCAATCACGTAACAATTTCTTGTTACAAGTCATGTGCCGGGAACAGCCACTATCCACAACCCACAGATTGTTTACAGCCCTGTTCGACTGTTCCTGCACAATTAGAGAAAAAGATTAAAATTTGGGGACCCAAGACCTACTAGTCTTGGGTCGATTAAATCTGTTGACCGGCATCCAGTACTTTGGTTGCCCAAAGTCAGTTTGAGAATGACTTCTGTATGTTCTGAAAAGAAACCTTCTCGAGGATTGACTATGAGGCCATCCAAACCTTAGTGAATTAACTGAGTTATAATTGTTAGTTTGGTTGTTAACTGAGAAAAACTGAGATCGATTTCTTTGAAATCTTGGATTAGATCAATGTCTGAAATTTGGTGTGTTCACATTCTTACCATTATTATAATTAATAATCCTTTTATTCTCAGTTTTCGAAGACCTCATAACTCTAAATTTTCTCTGGTTTAGAGGACAATCAGCAATAAGGTGTCCTACTTGATTGCATCTGAAACAACTTCTGTGTTCAACTTTCGTCTCAATAGTCCCGTTCGTCTTACATATGGTGGGACGAACGGGTTTAGGGAAGAATTATTTTCATCAGGCTTATATTCCTCCCCACGTTTTAGTAAGACTACCTCTTCTTTTATCTCACCCGATTCGGACGACTTGTCCGAATTTGATGAGACAGAGCTAGGAACAGGAATCTCAACATTAGAAATTGGCTTACTCGTTTCGCTCTAATTAACTTCAGGTTCTTTAGTTGAAATTGTGACTGGAACTGTCTGACTAATCTCAACATCAGCAGATTTCTGATTACTAGGATTATAAGTATAGTTATTGTTATACGTTAGTGGACTTCAGAAAATCCAATTCCCCCTTTGTTAACTGAGGAACGTTGAACACTTATAATGTGATCTAGCATAGCTGATGAATTTCTAAATTGTTCAATTTTTCTGTTTAGTTCCACCACTTTTACCTGGTAATCAGCTATCTGTTTATCTCTTTCAGCAATTAGTTTGGTTTTTTCTTCTAACACTTCATAACTAAGATCAATTACTTGTATTTTATCAGCTAGACTGGCTTTAAGACTTCTGATATCCTTTTCACTAGCTTTTATTTTTACCGAGTAACTGTTTTCTCTAGTTTAATAGTGATGATCTTCTTTTAACGTTTTAAATTGTGCGTCCAAACTAACAAACTGATCAGTTATAGTTTTCAATTGTTCAGACAGATTTTCACATTGTCTATAGTGAAGTTTAGAACTTACCTCAGAGAGCTGATCGTTCACTTCTGCCATATATGCTTGATTTTCTCCCGTCTCCCTCTCACTTCCTCCAGTTTTGATGTTTACCAAATTAGCCTGTTCGAACACTTCCTCAACTTGAATATTCCACTTGTATCCACCATTCTGTCTAGATACCATAGCCCTATTCTCACTACCTCCCCCATTCTGTTGTGCAAGCCTGTTCTGACTTCGTTCGACTCTCTCATTTATACATTTCTTAGCAAAGTGACCATTCTGTTGAAAGTTGTAACATCGAACATTTGATTTATCAAACCCTGGTCTTTCTCCAACGAACTTTCTACCCGTTTTCTTCATGAATCTCTTTACCCTTCTTACTATCATAGCCATCTGCTACTGCAGATCCATCTCCTCCAAATCATCAGCATCGATCTGATCGTAGTATTCATCCAAAGTTGCAGGGTCGACTATTTTACCTTTGATGTAGTTCTCATAAGATGCAATGAAGGATGCATAAAGAGCAAACTGTTGTTCAGCTGATTTAACACTCATGGGCATCTGTGAGTAGTTGTAGCTCGGAACATTTGACGAGAAATTTCCTGTTGTGGCTTGAGGTTTTGAAGAATTACTACCTCCAGCTACGAAACATACGTCACCATCCATATTGAGAGTCACATGACCATCACGAGTTGAGTTTGAGTTTGATTCTCCCTTTGAGTGGTAGGCAGAGGATTCTGATTTTGAACTTGAACTTGGAGTGACTTTCGCACCATACATTCCCGGATCCTGAACCTGATCAGTTGGTGTCTCCTTCCGAACCATGTTAAGTTCAAAATTTCGTAACTTATTGACTGCTGTTTCCAAATCAATATTGGCAAAGTCTTTATCCTCTCTCATCAAAACCGTGTACATTTCCCATTTCGGTGAAAGAGCATCAAGGAGTTTCTCTACTATCTCTTCTTCCTTGTATTCAATGGAGTAATTACTAAGTTCGGTCATCAAGTGATAATATCTGGTGATGATATCATCAAGTGATTCATTTTTCAAATACTTGAATACAGAGAATTGGGTTTTTAGTAGCTTTGTCTTGGAGGCACGTATCCCCACATTACCTTCATATCTATTTTCTAGTGCTTCTCATAGCTCTCTAGCAGTTTTGTACTTCTTGAAGGTATGAAGAATCTCTTGTGGAAGAGCCATGGTTATTGCTGCATGAGCTTTACACTCTGCCTCATACATTTTCTTTTCCTTCTCTTCCATCTTACTGTATTTCTTAATTTGATCACGACCTTCAAACAAGGATGTTGGTGGAATGTATCCATCTTGAATGCAAACCCACATCTTAGCGTCTTGATACTTCACGTACTGTTCAAACCGATCTTTTCATGCAACGAAATCGGTACCCTTAAGCATTTTTGGAGCCTTAGTAGCTGAACCGGCTTCAACCTCCTTTTTTACCAGTTCTGTAATGTTTATTGAAGTCATAGTTGAAAGAAACACGACTCGAAATAACAAAAAAGTATTTAATATTTAAACAGTGACCAGAGAGCGAAGTTGTGACAACTTCGCTTGTTAACTTCTCCTGATCCTAACTTCGCTTAAACCTACTCAACTTCGCTTATACTCAACTTTGCTTGACAACTTAACTTCGCTTAAACCTCCTAACTTCGCTGCTTACAACTTCGCCTACTCTTAACTTCGCCTTCTCTATAACTTCGCTTAAACCCTACAAACAGTGACAGCAACTTCGCCTGATGAACACAAGGTTTTTGCAGGTTTTAATTGGACGTATTGCGAGATATGCGAGGGCGTAATGGGTTATATTTGATGGTGGAAGATGGGTAAGACACAAAAACTAGGTATTTCAACGTAAACTCGTTCCGCGAATAGTCAAACGGAACGATCTTAACACCCGTGTGATAATCCCGAACCACACAATCACGAGCAAAAGCTCTGATACCAATTGTAGGTTCCCAGCCGGATCTACACAGGAGTATCTCGTAACACGAGGGTGCGGAATCCCCACGTAATACGATACGAGCGTAAGATATATAATACGTTGAGACGATCCACAAACACACGTTACAATACTAATAAACACGTTGTATTGCAACACTTCAACACGTGATATCACAAATCACAAAAACACGTTCTCAAAAACTTAAAACCACTCCTCTAAACAAGCCGAAGTTAGGCATATATAGGCCTCGACAACTTCGCCTAACTTCGCTTGGCTACAAGTTCGCTTACATCAGGCGAACTTGTGTGACACCATATCTAAAACAAAAAAAAACAATCTAACACGATTACAGACACATACAAAACACTAGATACTGAACTACTGACATTATGCACCAACAGAACATGCCATCAGATTGTTAATGCGGGTTATTCTAATGTATTGTGTGCTTATGCTGATATGCATTCATCAGGAATCATGAATATTACGAAATACACTTGCTTTCTTTATCAAATGAAACCAATAAGTGTTCGTATGTCGCTTGAAGATTCGCCATGGGTGGAAGCAATGCAAGGGGAATTGCAACAGTTCATTCGACTGGGTGTATGGGATCTCATTGATAAACCTGATCGGGTTAAGAAGCCTATCCCAAACAAATGGGTTCTTAAGTGTAAAAGGATGATCATGGGGTCATCATTAGGAATAAAGCGTGTTTGGTCGTGCAAGGGTTTCGTCAACTAGAAGGCGTAGATTACATCGAATTATATGCTCCCGTTGCAAGACTAGAAGTTATATGCATATTCTTAGCCTATGCGGCCTTCAAGAAGATTAAGGTATATCAAATGGACGTTAAGAGTGCATTTCTTAATGGGGAACTTCATGAAGAGGTGTTCGTGAAACAGCCACCTGGTTTTGAATATCCAGACTATACAAACCGTGTTTACCATTTAAACAAGGCTCTTTATGGTCTACACCAAGCCCCGAGAGCTTGGTACGCCACGCTTGCTGGCCATCTTACGGATAGTGGCTTCAAATGTGGAACTATGGATTGTACCCTAATCTACAAAACTGTCGGAGAAGATTTGCTCCTCGTCCAGATTTATGTCGACGACATCATATTTGGCTCAACAAACGACATCATATTTGGCTCAACAAGCTATGTAAGGACTTCGAATAGTCGATGCAGACCAAGTTCGAGATAAGCTCGATGTGGGATATGAATTTCTTTCTAGGATTCCTGGTTCAACAGTCTGAAGACGGAATATTCATTCATCAGACAAAATATGTGGACGATGTCTTGAGTCGATTCAAGATAACTATTGGAAAACAACATTCTACTCCTCTTCCCGTGGGTCACAATTTGTCACCGGACGAATTAAAGGATACCGTTGATCCAACCCTGTACCGAGCTATGATAGGTTCTTTAATGTATCTAACCAAGTCGTGTCCTGATATTATGTTTGTTGTTTGTTTGTGTGCCAGGTTTCAAGCGAGTCCCCGAATTACTCATCTAGCGGCGGTGAAACGTATATTTCACTATCTGAGGGGTAATACTGACATCGGGTTATGGTATCCCAAGGATAATACTTTTGATCTCACTGCGTTTTCCAATTTGGATTATGGATGATGCAAGATCAACTTAAAGTCAACTATAGCGGATTGTCAATTTCTTGAAAACCGGCTTGTTTCCTGGCAGTATAAGAAGCAGACAACAGTCTCCAATTTAACTGCAGAAGCTGAATACGTGGCAGACTCGAGTTGCTGTTCACGGGTTTTATATATCCAGCAACACTTGCGGGATTACGGTTTGAAGTTTGTTACTACTCCCATATTTATTGATAACTCTGCTATTTCTATTACGAAGAACCCCGTGCACCACTCTAAAACAAAACATATTGATATCTGATATCATTTTATTTGTGACTGATATGAAAAGAAATTAATTAACATAGAGAAGGTACACACGAATTATCAAAATCCGGACCTTTTTACTAAAGCATTTGATAAAACAAGATTTAAATTTCTGCTTGGTTTAAATGGTGTAAAAACTCTTGCTGATAATCCTTAAGCTCGGATAATCACTTTTGGTTTGTATAGTTTTTGTTTTATTTTCTTTAATATTTTGGTTTTGGGGGGAGAAAATAGAAAAATACAAAAAAATTGTGCTTTAAGTTTATACAAATACAATTCAAAAAAATTCAAATATTTAAAAAATCCAAAAACATTGAAAAATTATGCTCCTCAAAAATGAGTTTTGACGCAAAAAGAGAAGATGATAGTACATTGGTGATCTAGTCTCAAATCCAGTAAAAAATAAGCTTAAAAGATTTTGTGCCTAATTGTATTAATGCATTGGTAGGCTTTAAAACAAGCAAGATAGAAAAATTAAATCAAATAAACATAAAACGCTAGCCGAATCCGGTGGATTAACAACTTTAAGCATGGTTTATATATGTTTTAAATATCAAAATGTTTTAAAGATTGTTGTGTGTGCATACGTTCATTCTTGGACTCTCTAGGCATGTAGAAATACCGATATGAGGGTTAAGGCCTATGTATTCTGCTTTATTTTCTTGGTGTTATGTACAAGCCTTGGACCTTCTCCGCGTATACTATAAAGCAATGCATTGAACCAAAGGTTAAGGCCTGTACAATTTCAACTTTATTTTATTTTTTTTTTGTTAAAGTGGAACCTTATTTGCGTGTAGTAATACCGATCTTAACAGAAACTTTTAACCTTCTGCTTTATTTTCTATTTGTTATTATTGCGTGAGTCACAGTTGATCACTTTTGGTAAGAAAATGACATACATGATAAGCTTCATGATATGAGATATTCAAATTGTGTCTAAAAGATGGGGGTCACTTATGATTTGTGCTTAATTGAACAAACTTAATCATATCACTGACATTTCAGAAAAAAAATTGGTGTTAAAGTTTAAGTGGACAACAATACCAATGACTGACTTAACATCAGTCATACTAACGTTGAAATATAAAACTATGGTGGAAGGGTGATTCGGTCAATATGATTCTCTGCTCAACTCACAAAAATATGTACTGCTTTCGTAATATAGATTTCATGGTTGTCTTAACTTTGTTTTATTTTGAAAATATTCAAAATCCAAAAATATTTTATTTTATTTTATTTCTGCTTTATTTTCAATTTCCGAGCTAAAGGGTAATTTTGAAAAGAAAACACAAAAATATTGTCCCACGTTTTTAAGTTAATTCTTTTAACTTACGTGTTATTTCACGTAAAACACGTTAAGGTATTGGTTTTTACCCCGAGTGGTAAAAGTTTTAAGGTATAGTTTATCAAACCACAACTTTTGATACATATTTAACCTTTGGAAAGTTAGAATGAAAATTCATTTTTACTTTGTTATTTAACACCCCATTCGTTACACTGTTGTAACGAATGAAACCCATTCATTAACATAAATGATACCGAATGATGGTCATTCGCAATAAAAACTGATAACGAATTTAACCATTCAATAATGTTCTCATTCGCTGTGATTGTGATAATGAATGAAGGACAAATAGCTTGTTATTCGTTATGATTTTAAGTTAAAGTTGATTCGTTAATCTTTGTTAACGAAAGACTAAACTAATGGAAGGCCATTCGTTAATTTTGAATTAACGAATGAGTTCATTCGTTCGCCTAGGGGCGCGTGCAAATATGATATTATATAATGCAGTGGTAAACTATTGACCAATTCGTTTTCTTCAATTATTACACTCCCGAAACAAACGCTGTCAAAATTTTTCTGGAAAATTTTACATTCTTTAAAATCAAGATCCATCGATAATTTTGTGTTCACAAGGTATAAACGAACACAACACAATCATTATCGTCAAAATTGATGACCGTTTGAGGGGTTAATTAGGACCTTAAATAAACTGATAATGTGATAATTAAATGAACAAATTAAACATTCATGTTTGTTATATCTATTAATAAAGGTTGATTAGCGATAATGTTACGAGTCCAATGTTATAAGTTTTACATCTATTCATTGTGCTTTCAATCCAATTGCATTTTAAAACTGCATGTTTGACTGCTTATGATGAATCAATTTTAACCTGACCATTTGAATGTCAAACTTGATATTCATCATGCTTATTCGTTATGAATAATGAATGAAGCTTCATTTGTGTCTACAGTGGCCGAATGAACCCATTCGTCTTACTTAGATAACGAATAGGCACATTCGTTTGATCTTATAGCGAATGACACCTCATTCGTCTTGTATATGTAACAAATGGACTGATTCGTTACTGAGTCATTCGTTATTTGGCTATTCGTTATTAATATGATAACAAATCGTCTCATTCATTATAATGAATGGACTCATTCGTTATAACGAATGGATAACTAATAAGCTAAGTTATAATAAACAGAATGCTATATTTTTTCTAAGTTTTGGTGAAACTTAGAAAGATTTATAATGTTCGGGTTTACTAATGTTCGGGTTTATGTTTCAGAAATGGAAGATGAGCATATGGTTGATGCCCCTACACAGAAAAACCCTGATGTTCAAGAAAAACCTGCTATTCAACAAGCTCCACAGATTGAAGCTCTACAGGTTCAAGCACCACAGGAACCACAATCTCAAGCACCATAAGAAGCTGCACCTGTTGTAGCTGAACTGGCTTATGACAAGAAACACACACCTGTGCATTTCTACAAGATGATTTTGTGGGCCGTGATACGTTTGAGGACATAATTGCTTTCTTACGTCGCTCACGTATTCACTATGCGAAATCCGTTGATGTCTCTGTATATTTCAGCACGATTCGTCCGTTCTGGGACAATGCTCGTTACGTTGATGCTGAGAAGCACATCGTTCGAGGTGCAGAAAAAGACGATCAGGATTGATATTGATGTGACACGTCGAATCCTTCGGTTTGCTGACACGATTGATTATCCATGTGAGTTCGACAAGAAGCTGATCCAAGTCTTATTTTAGAGATTATTCTACAAATGTGATCTTGACCGTTCACAATATAACAAGGCATACTTGTGCGAACAATACAAGTACCTGCTTCACGTTATTATACATTGCCTTGGTGAACATAAAGGAGGATACGACGAGTGCAAAATCATGTTTTAGTCTACATTCGTTACACTGGTACTGAACAAGCTGTTTAACTTCTCCTAATGTATCCACGGTTCTTGCAGTTGATTTTTAAAGATCTGGTTCCAGGTATAGTTGTTAACCAAACATTGATGAATGATGTAATGGTCTTGGAACACATGATTGAAGATACGATGAAGCCTATGAAGACTTATCGTAAAAAATTGCTAAGGACAGGCCAAGGTTTAAGCGTTTAATTGGTCATTTGGCGAGATCTAATTATGAATGTCCATCTAATGATCGTTGGATCCATGATGATTCTGATTCTGAACGTGAAGTTGGGCCAAGTGGGAATCATGACGGGAATGATGGTGGTGACAAAGGTAATGGAGGAAATGGGGGGAGATGGTAGAGGTAAAGCGGTTGAGGCAGCAAGTTCTTCGGCTACTCAATGAAAACGAAAGGGTAATGCGACCATGACCGAACAACCCAATAAGAGGAGAGTTAACATAGGTAGAGGTGTAGAGATTGGTCCTTTCGAACCAATTTCGTCGATTCCTCAATCGATGTTGTCTCCTATGCCGACCTCTCCTATCACTACGATTGCTACATCTCTGCACCAACTACATTGACAATGCAGCCATCAACTCTATCATTTATGAGGTTTAGTCATCCTCAAGCTCCATTGCAGCCAGTGCCTCCTTCATTTCATACTTCGACTGTTCCACAACAAATGGATATGCTGTTAAGTTTGATCCACCTCCAAGAAAGTCAAATGGATGATGATCGTCAATTGCAAGATCAAATGAGGATGGACCAACGTAAAATGTTGAGCCACATCTCTTACTGTCAAAAAGAGAATCGTGAGCTTCACGCAATTGTTGATGCTCATGGGGGGGAGCTTAAAGAGCAGGAAAAAATTATTCTTCAACTAACGTGCAAAGACGATATGTTGAAGAAGTTGAAGAATAATGATGATGAGAAAGACACCGATGTAGGCATGGGTGGCGGTGAGCAGAAACAGCATGCGAGTACATCTGGTTGTGTTGAAACCGAGGGAAATGATCAACAGTTGGTAGTATATCAAGATACTACTAACGTGAAGCCAATTGAGTCGATCAAAGAAAACAACATTTAATTTATTGACAATGAGCATGGAGTTTACCATGAGTACAGCTAACGCTGATGAGATTGAGGAAGAGGAATTTGTGGATTATGCCTTGTCTCGAGACCAAATCTCGTTGTTTCTTGGTATGAACGACGAGGAATTGGATGTGTTGGATAACGAGGAGGATGTAGAAATAATTGATGATGATGATGATGAAGTCCGGTTTGACATGAGTATCCCATCTCGGGATACGTCGTTTATTTAGAAGACGTCGAGGTAAAAGATGTGACAGCAGAGGAGTATCCTGATCTATAAACTCGTACCAATGTTGATTAGCGTATTCCATTCTTCACGATAGAACATGTACAAGCTACTGAAGAGCATCTCAAGAAGAAAAAGTGGAAGAAAGAGAAAGTAGTTGAAGGTGGATCGAGTTTGAAAGATTCTGCATATTCAAAAGGTCTTGCTTTCGAGGGTATGTTTGAGGTCCACAACAAAGCTCGTCTTTCGAAGATGATTGAAGTTTATCGGTATGCAGATCAAGAGAACCAGAAAGAGGTCAAAGCGCATGCAACGACTCACCAAAAGACGACATTCAAAGCTGTGAAGACCGTTAAAGGTGATATTGTATCATGGCTTTACGATTCTTACCTTATGGTATGTATAATTAAGTGGGAGCACGGTGTTCTCACACTGCCGAGGTGGGATGTACAAACACTTGCTAACCAGTCGTTCGTAAATCGAGGTGGCAATCAAATGGCAGGATGGTTCCATCAACATCTGTTGTTTGAGGTTAATCATGGTTTAAAAATTTTCAAGCCACAGATTCCGACAAGAAAATATATCGACGAGATCGATCAGAGAACAGGTTGAAGAAAACTGGTATTGAAGGTGAAGCCACCATGAATGATGAAAAGAGTGCCTGTAAAGACGTTTCCACAAAGTCTTTACAAGACATTCAACCAGTGGTATTATGACAACCGCACTGGTGAAGCTGCTATTGTTCTCGTTACAAGTTTGAAGACTAAGTTCATACGAGTTATTGATCCAATGTGGCTCGTTAATTTATTGGAGTCGGATAATGATGTATTGTTCAAGAATGAGATCCGATTTGCTAATATGAAAGATTTTGAACGAGCTATGTAATTCCAACGTGTCGTGCGTGTTTGCAATGCATTTGGATTTCATAGTTGCGCATATTGGAAGACTAAGAGGTTCAGCTGATTATCGACAAAGAACACGAGACGAGGGGAGTTTTTTAGTGATCGTTTTTGTCATTTCGGTCTTTGTATTTATTTTAAGTTATTTATATTAATGTAAAAGGGCATTTTGGTCTTTACACCAGTCCATATGTTATGTTTATGTGTTCATTCGTTAAGGATGTTTAACGAATGAACTCATACGTTATCTTTATTAGCCATTCATTAAGGATGTTTAACGAATGAGCCTAGTCATTACTATTATTGTACCATTCGTTATGGAATGTTAATGAATGAGGTATAGTGAATGAGTCATTCGCTATAATGTTAAGTTAATGTAGGGACTAAATACGAATGAGTCCCATTCGTTATGGCATGTATAACGAATGAACTCCGTCTTCTATTTATAGATGTACCCTGAATGCTAATTTAACAAGGGTGTTGACAATTATTTCCAAGTGTCGTTATTCTACCGAATTTCCCTCTCACACACACACTCCGTTCACTTAATCCTTCAATCACTTATAACATATCAACAACTAGATCCATATATATACGGTATGAATTGATTCGTATCAGTTAAATCAGGCTCTCTCAAAGTTTGTTTTAACAATTATTGTTTATTATTTGACTAACTTGCATGACCTTTCTTTACCCTCGTGCCGAGGGGCTACCCAATTTCACCAGAACTTGTTATATACTACTCCAAAAATGATAATTTGGTTTGTTATCCTACTTAGATATGTCGGTTTGAGGCTCCACAATGCCTCCCACCTCGTGTTTACGATGTCTCTAGATGCAGTTGTTCTTGAGATACTCATAAGACTACCAGCAAACTTGTTGGGCAGTTTAAGGTTGTATGCAAGGAATGGCACGACTTACTATTAACCCGAATTTTTGAAAAGCTACATTTCTATCAATCACTTCTTTCGAGTAACCAAAAAACACTTGTGATCCATCACCTCATTGGAACTGTTCATCCAATTGACTTCACAACCGGTGAATATGGCCCAGGGAAACCCATCACATGCCCATTCTACCTGGATATTGCATGCATCTCCATCCTCTCACACATGGATACCCTCTTATGTGCTTGGGTACATGATACACATGAATTGTTCTTGTGGAATCCAACCACTACTGCCTACAAGACATTATCAAACTCTACTGGCCGAGGCAACTTTGTAGACTTCACAGATACAGTTGCTTTCTTCAAGGACCATTTGAACGACTACAAAGTAATGCACGTGATCCGAAAATAAAATGCTTTTGAAGCACATTATACTCCTGTTTACTAGCATCTTGGATGGAAACGCCATTCCCAACAAAAGTAGAATACCTAGACCGCAATTTCTGTTGGTCCATGGGAACTCAACGTGGTACGACCGTCTACTACAAAATTTATCTAGCGTTGATAGAAGGTAAAAATGTCATAATTGCATTAAATGCTTTTTCTAGGCATGTAACTGAGCTACAGTTCCCACTAGTCCAAACAAATGGTGTTTTCTAGAAACCAACATGCTTACTATTTATGATGATCTTTACCTGATTGTTACAAATGGCCTACAGAAGCGGACGCTCCCACTATGGATCCTAAGATAAGACCATTGGATCAATCTTTTCACCCCTCATCCCATACTTCATATAACAAAGCGTTTATGGTGCTCAATTACACACTACATGACAAATGGGAAGTGGTTTGTCATGAGTAACTCACTGACACTTTATGGAATCGCTAGGGATATGAGGCCACTTCAATATTTCCACAGCGTCAACTCACTTGATGGTTGTGTAGGTGCCATGTACTTGGAAACCGTTGTTGCACCGCCTATATGATGTCACCCCATGTTTAATTTACGCGGTACGTCAACCAACCATTTTTACTATTACACCCTTACTACCTCTTTCTACAAAAAATTTAAATTATTGCTTGATGACTCGTATATTTTCTTGGATGGTTGATTATTGCTATCTTACTACCTTTAATAGGTTATAATTAAAATCTAACTTTCTTTTCTCTCTCTCTCTCTCTCTCTCAAATGATGGATTTACTAAAGAGATAAACACAACTAAGTATGATGATGACTCGTACTATTCTTTCCGGTACTATAAAGGAAAACTAGCCATTACTTATACAGAGACCCTAGCAACCCCAAATGATTTTGTTTTCATACAAACTTTGACTTTCTACCTGCTAACCCCATTATTATATCATAATCATGCAAACTTAGAATTTTGTGTTCTCAAATTATCCTTACTTTTTTCAGGTCTTTTTGGTTTTATATGTTTTACTTGATTTAATAAAGCATGCGACTGCATTTGTTTATCTTTATAGTTAATCTGAACCGATAAATATACCTAGCATGTCATTTACCATTACTTCTATGATTACAAGGCATTCAGATCTTTAATTATATACGACCTACATGAAACTTAAAAAATATAATCATCACAATAGAGGCGATAAGTTGTGCGAACCCGCAGCAACACGCGGACACTTTTACTAGTCCTACTAAAAATGAACACTTTTTTTGAAAGGCTAGAATTATTATAAAGCGACGAAAACACAAGCCTCCAACAAGGAACCAAAGGCCTAAATAAAAGAGTGCAGTCACAAGTATAGGTGCAAATCCAAAACGGTTAACCGGTCACTAATTGGTTTCTAACTGATTCTCAAACCGGTTAGTAACCAGTCCCTATCTAACCGGTTTATACCAGGAAAATTTTAGCCCCAAAACCGGTTAACCAAAATCAGTTTTAGATTTTCAAATTATTTTTTTAAAACCGGTTTTTGTCCCGCTTAATTACTGTTTAACCGGTTCGGTTATACCCGAAACCAGTTTTACCCAAAACCGGTTATACCGGTAAGTGTTTTTGTGCTTGAAAACCGATAACTAACCAACCTAACTAACCGGTCTACCAATTATTAACCGTTGACTAATAACCAGTTATTTATTAACAGGTTTTCAAATAACGGATTAACAAGTTTGTGCATGTCTACTTACAAGAAACAAATTTTGTTACAAAGTATTAAATTCATATAACTTTATTAAGTAATACGCATTAACAATAACTAGTTTTAATTTAATAGGCATACTGTAAAGAATATGGTTTCCTTTGACAAATTGAAATCAAAATATAATTTTATTGAAGAATCAAAATCCTTACAGGTACAAGCAATAATCGAAACTAACATTGAATAACATGAAAAAGTATTACACTGGTTATCACAGATTATTCAAGCTCCATGTTGAAAAGAAGATATTGACCTGCAACCTGCTGGATGCGACAAGTTTATGCAGCGGATCAAATCAGAACTGAATGACTGAATATAGTTGATAGATGAAGCAGATGGTGTGTTTGTAAAGAGAGAAGTCAGAGGTTACCTCACAGTGTTTTGTCCGGTCATGAAAAAACCGTGTGAAGGTCAATCTCAAAGTATTTTGTCCGGTCATGAAAAAACCGTGTGAAGGTCAATCTCAAAGTGTTTTATCCGGTCATGAAAAAACCGGATTAGCCGTCATAAGAACAACAGCCTTATTATCACAATATGGTGACACAGGTAATTGACTTTTAATGTTTAGATCAGCCAGAAGTTTAATTAGTCATATTACCTCACATGCTGCCACTCCCATGGCTCTATACTCGGCCTCTGCAGAAGAGCAAGAAACAGTTGGTTGTTTCTTACTTTTTCACGAAATTAGGGAATTGCCGAGGGAAACACAATATCCAGATATGCACCTTCTTGCCAAGCATTTGCCTCAATAAGAGTCAGCATAGGCTGACAAGTTGAAATTGTTACTTGGGCTAAATAAGCAGCCTATCCCTGGTGACCCTTTTAGATACCTGAGTAACCTCATGGCAATTTTAAGATGAGAGTCTAAAGGTTTGTGCATGAATTGACTAAGACAACCGACCGTATATGAGATATCAAGTCTAGTCAATGTGAGATAGATTAATTTTCCAATTAGCTTTTGGTAGCCAGTAATATTAGCCAGCTCAAAATCTTCTTTGTAAGAGTTTTGTTTGTTTGTTACTACTACATTTTGCTCGATTGGATTGTCAAGCGGTTTGGGTGCAAGCATACCAAATTCTCCTAGAAGATCTAGGCAATATTTTCGTTGAGATAGAACCAACACTTTGTCAGTTTTTAAGACTTTTATACCCAAGAAATACTTAAGTTCACCTAGGTCTTTTATCTTGAGTTTAGACATTAGGCATGACTTAACGTATTCAATAACAGAGTTATTGTTTCCGGTTAAAATTATGTCATCAACAAAGCACATATGGAATCTTTTTGGGTCTTTACAAATAAAGTGTAATCAGTTTTACTTTGCTTAAAACCAATTTCAGTAAGAATGGTGGTGAGTTTTTCATTCCATTGTCTAGGAGCTTGTTTTAGACCGTACAAGGACTTTTTTAGTTTGCAAACTTTGGTTTCATTTTCATTGTAATACCCTTCCGGAAATGTCATGTAAACATCCTCATTGAGAGACCCATACAGGAAAGCATTATTGACATCTAGTTGACACATAGACCAATTATTTTGGATGGCAATGCTAATGGCACACCTTATAGTGGCCATTTTTACAACAGGGTAGAGCGTTTCACTAAAATGCAGCCCTTCTCTTTGACTGTAACCTTTGGCAACAAGTCTAGCTTTATGGCGTTCAATTTCCCCATTTGATTTATATTTATCTTATATATCCATTTACACCCGATGGTAACCTGTCTGTAGGAAGATCAGTGAGAACCCATGTATTATTTTCTAGAAGGGCTTCCATTTCAATATTCATGGCATTGACCCAAATTGGATCTTTGGAAGCAACCTTAAAAATTTTTGGTTCAACGCTTTTATTAAGACTCGACACAAAACAAAATTTTCGGGTGACAAATTCGAATAGTTAACAACTTTTTCAATCTCATATTTAACCTTGCCTTCAATGGTGAATTCATCAAGTTTTTTAGGCATGGTTGTTTTTCTAGTAGATCTTCTTAGAGCTGTTATGGCTTGTTGTCTTGGTCGTACACCCTCAGAATCAGTAGACTCAGTCCTAGGGGTTTCAGTGGGTTCAGCCCATCCTGGTATCTCTGTCAGAGTTGCCATGATTTTGAGATAGAGGTTCCAAGTGAATAACAGTGCAAAAGGTTTGACTTCTGTTAATATGTATCTGTTCGGCTGCGGTTTCACCGCCATGCCTCTCAAAACCACCTATTTCAGTGCTAGCAATCTCAGTTAGAGTATTCGGTTGTTGAGCTTCACTATCATGCCCCTCATGATCTGTTGATACTTTTATCTCATCATCGGGTGTAGGTGTCTTGTTTTTTGCATTTTTTTCAAGTAAATTATCAAAAAGTTTTAAGCCTTCAAAAAAATCGAAGGAGTTTTTTTGTTTGAAAGGAAATATATCTTCATAAAATTTTACATCTCTAGAAAAAAATGAAGTTCTTTTTTCTAAATCCCACATTTTATATCCTTTTTTTTCAATAGAGTACCCAATAAAAACACATTTGATAGATCTAGAGTCAAATTTATGCAAGGGATTTAAATTAGTGCAAATAGCAAGACACCCGAAACTTCTAAGATGTAACAAAGAAGGTTTTCTTTTAAATAACAGCTCATAAGGAGATTTACCAGCAAGAATAGAAGACGGAATCCTATTTATTAGGTATGTATGTCACACCCTCAAAATCCACTAACGGAGTTTTACCATCAGAGGGTGTGAACTAACAGGATCGGAATCATTAGTTATAATCAAACACCATAAATAAAGTTTTCAAACCACGAAACATTTAAGTGTAAATAAGTGCGGAAGCGTAAATTCATAAACCAAGTGTTGCGTCACGCAGGACGACTTAAAACCCAATTAATAACAGTTTAAAAACAAGTTTGCAAAAACAATAGAGTTCAATGTAATGCATGTTCCTATACCGCGCGCCCGCCTCGGCTACCTAAGAATAACATACTAAAAGTGGCAACACGGGGTTGGTGAGTTCACAAGTTTATATAAATAAAGTGTTTGTGTTTGCGTTTACGTTTACGTTTTGCTTTTGCGTTACCAGATAATGTTAAGTTAATTATATATCCATAGGTAGCTAACCTATAAAACAAGTATTACTAAGTGTTCGACACCGAAGCTGATTGTTTATCAATTGCCTTGCCACCATGTCTACCACGACCATGGAAAATGTGTTAGCCAAGATTACACCCACTCGACCTCCAGTCGAGTTTAGAGTTGGGTGGGGTTTGTCAAACCCAGTAGTACTACTCAACAATGACTCGCTATTATACAAATACTAAACGGTTCGATGTTATGAAGGACTTTAGTTGGTTCGTTTGCCACTTAGCCTTTACAAGTGATATATAACTAATAACAAAATCTAAAGCGTTTTGGAGTATGTTATCTCCCCCAAGTAAAAAGCGTTTAAAAGAGTAAAAGGGGAACGTGAAACTCACTGTTTGCGAAGAATTCAAAAACAAGTCAACCAAGAGATGCGTGTCACAGAAAATCCTCACTAGCGTTCTTCCTAGCACCTTAATTCTTCAACCAAAAGCTTGAAAATCCTTGTGTGTATGTGTGTGTAATGTGACGGCAGCCAAGAAGAGAGGGAGGGGGGCGATCGGGTTTGGGATGGAGAGAGGAGGTTAGGATTTTTGTTATTAATTAATAATAATTATATTACACAATGGCCCCTCAACTTTTAGTTATTACTTTTCTAGCATAAAATAGCTTTTTGCATCTTGAGTTAATGTTCTACTCAATATTATCAAATAACACATAAGCCTAACATATAATTATCAATTACTTATTGTTTTGATGTTTGTCGTTTGTTCACCAATGGTTTGAGTCAACTCGTTTGCGTTTCGGTGCAATCCCGAAAGACTACATGTGTAGTGATTGTCAAGCGTCATTTAAAACCCTAGTTTAAATGAAATGAGATGTGCGTTATAGTTCTAGTGATCTTAAGTTTGAATTGACGGAGTTTGGATTAACGGAGTTAACCTGAAATTGACGAGTGTCACATCATTCCCATGTTGAAAGAATTTTCGTCCCGAAAATTTGGGTCAAGTCGCGATGGGTGTCTGAAAAGGCAAGAAAAATTTTCAGTTTGTCATATCATCCCCTAGTAGAAAGAAATTTCGTCCCGAAATTTAATTCATACCTCTGGTGATTTCTGACAGTTTGACGGCTTTCGCGGTTTTTGGTGTTTGGTCAACCCTTCAAAAAGGTGAGGATACTTTTTATCATTTGGTCCTCGCGTTCCCACGTGAACTCCGGTCTACGTCTCGAGTTCCAACGAACCTTAACGATTGGATTTGTGGTCACTTAAAGTAAAAGCAGTTCTGGTTTGTTTAGCTTGATGACAAACATCACACGGGTCAGTTGATTTAGTATTTTTAAGAGGAAGGGCGTTTTAAAGAACATGTAGAACATTTTCAGCGGGGTGACCCAACCTCTTATGCCATAGTTCAACACACATAGCCGTAGAGTTAGCAAAAATAGAATCACCTAAGGACTGACTTTTATTATTCAAGATGTTAGACAAAATATAAACCCCCTACTTCACTACCAGTCATCAGATCGATAAATATGATATAAACTTTGTTTTCTTTTACCATTTTATTTACAGATAATAGGTTAACATTGTACTCAGGAATTACCAACACATCATTAAGGGATTAAGGGTAACATGATCTGACAATTTTAGTTATGTGAGCCTTGGTTCCATTAGGGTGCAAAACAATGAGGTTAAGATCAGAAACATTGGTACAATTAAAAAGACCTTTTTCAGAGGTTACCATGTGTTGGTTGCCCCATAGTCAATGACCCAATGATTTGAGAAGTTCATATTTTTAAAACTGTTTAGGCATAAAAAAGTGTTCCAACCAAACGAAATACTTTCCTGACATATTAGAGGCAGGAGTGTTGGTGCATGCTTTGTAACAGATGATCTTTTGTGTTTGTTAGAATTGAGAGCAACGGTCAAAGGGGAGTCTGTTGGTGCATTTTGTGACCGTCGCTATGCAATTCTGACCAGCGGAGACGCCATAGGCGAAGTTAGAACAACTTCGCCATAGGCGAAGTTAGAACAACTTCGCCTACTGGCCCAAGCCCAAGCCCGCGAAGTTGGTTTATCTATATATATGTGTGTCTTGTTTAGGGTTTAGTATCCAGAAAGTCAGAGTGTTTTGTGATCAGTTCAATTGTCTAGAGAGAAACAGAGAGGGAGAGTCGTGTGGGACGGCCCGAGGTAGAGCTCACCTCGGGTCGGCCGTGTTTTGTTTATGTTCGGTATGTAACGTGTTATGGTTATTATATAAAGGATCTGCAGATTCGTTTATTCCATTCGTGTGTTTGTTCGTGTGTTTGTTTATGTGTAATCGTGTTCTTCGTCTTCTACACCATTAAACGAGTCTAGGAGGATTCCGCGCTCCTAGACCTCGTGCGGATCTCGTATCGATCAGCGACGCCCCAAGGGGACTTACAAGGAGCCTCATTTCTAGAGGTTTCACAGATCAGGGACATGATCTTGTTAACTTGCTCAGGTGTGAATGGGAAAGGACCAGTTTGAGCAGAGTTTGCCATTTTTTGTCTATCTTGATCATTGTTTGAGGTTTGTTAGGCTCTTTGAAGATTGTTTTTTTTCTTATAATTAGGAGGATACCCAACAAGTTCAAAGCACTTATCAACGGTATGACCAGGGAGATTGCAATGTGAATATTTAAAAGGTTCTCTTTTGTTAGGATTTCTTCTAGGGTCAGGGCCTCTAGTAGCAAAGGCCTCTAGTAGCAAAGGCAGTTGCCTGAGTTTTACCCAAAGGGTTAAGAGCCCTATGGGATTCTTCATTGGAAATTAAGGCAAAAGCATTCTTGACAGTAGAAAGAGACTCTTTAGAAAGAATCTGAGCTCTTAGAGGTTGATAGACATCATCAAGCCCCATTAAGAACTTCTTAAGCTTAATTCTTCGATTAAAATTTAAAAGGTCAGTAGCAGCAGCACAAGTACACTTAGGAAGATCAATTAACTTAGCATATTGCCTCCACATACAGTTTAACTTGTGGTAGTAATCAGATATGGATGAACCATTTTGACACGCATAATTAATTTGTCTGTGTAAGTTAAAAATTACGGACCCATCTACCTTATTGTATGCTTCTTTTAGTTCAGTCCAAACTTCAGAAGCAATTTTTAAAAATATTTGACCAATATATAATTCATCAATTATAGAATTAAGGATCCACGACAGTACAACACAGTTGCACCGTTCCCATTGCTTAGCAAGAATGGGATTGGCAGTAAATTTGACACAATTTCCATCAATAAATCCAGTTTTATTTTTCACAAGAAGAGCAAGCTTCACTGAACTTGCCCATATAGAGTAATTTTCAGTCCCAGGCAACTTGAGATTTATTATAGATAGATTATTAGTATCGGACGGGTGAAGATATAAAGGGTCAGCAAAATCAAGATAACTCATTTTATCAGGAACATTGGACCCCATTTAAAGAAACAAACTAAGAATAAATAGAGCACAACAACAATAATAAATGAAACTCAATCAACAGTTCAAGATAGCACAAAAAACCTAGGATGCCTAGATCACACAATCTGGGGATGGCTCTCCCTTTTTTTTTCCTTTTTTTTAATCAATATGTTGGTTCTCTAACCCAGCCACAAATGCCTAATTCAATAACAAAATAAAAAAAATTAAGCAAGATCTCACCGTGAAGAGGCGCGGCAGATTTAAATTCTCTAATTTTGAGATACCGAATCTAGAAGTGTTCAGACTTAGACTTGGGTGATTAAATCCCAAGTGTGAGTGCTTTTGGTTTTTTCTTGAAGTATTCCTCTTTGAGAAACAGGTTCGCCACACAAAGCTAAGAGACATAACAAAAAAAACAAATTAGAGTAATCTGAAAAATAACATAGAAATAGAATTGTAAAAGTTTCGTCAAGAAAATTAGGGCTTTTAAATACCTAGCAATTTACAAAGAACCGCAAGAAAAGAGTTTAATCATAAAAGTTACGATTAGGGTTTTTCTCAAAATTAGGGCTTTTAAATATCCAAAGATTTGTCAAAGGACAAGAACATACCAAGAACATAGGGCTGTGATACCATGTAAAGAATATGGTTTCCTTTGATAAATTGAAATCAAAATATAATTTTATTGAAGAATCAAAATCCTTACAGGTATAAGCAATAATCAAAACTAACAATGAATAAAATGAAAAAGTATTACACTGGTTATCACAGATTATTCAAGCTCCATGCTGTAAATAAGATATTGACCTGCAACCTGCTAGTTGCGATAAGTTTATGAAGTGGATCAAATCAGAACTGAATGATTGAATATAGTTGATAGAGGAAGCAGATGGTGTGTTTGTAAAGAGAGAAGTCAGAGGTTGTGTTCGTGTGTTGAACTCTTAGATAATGGTCCCTTTAAATACCTAAGAAGATGAGCATGGTCAAAAAGTGTACACCTGAACTTCCTTAAAATAATCTAATCAGCCCTCCAATTTAGTGACAGCTCATAACATGGCAAACAAGAGAAAATCAACATTTATGAAAAAAATCATTATAAATGGAAAATATATATAAAAGCATAATATAAATCATACTATTTTAATTGATTATTTCAACACATACAATTGATAAATGCAAAAGACATGAACTAATTTTTATCAAAGTTAATCTCTTTTCAGTTCTATAACGGTACAACCATCTTTCTCGATAGTACAAACAAATGAAGCACTCTGGGCATTGCGCCGGGTTATAAACTCTGAACGTTTTAAAGGCTTAGATTACAAAAATCTGAAATGTTGGCATACTTGCTAGATGTGTTTGTGTAGGGTCTCAATTACTATGCTATTATTTTTAACTCATTTTTAATATGAGTTTTCAATATTTCACTTCAACTCAAGTTTGACTTTTAAGCAAGTTTATGTACACTTGAATAATTTGACTTTCTTATCAATATCAAAGCTTTATTCCCCTACATTAGAGCACTGTCTGGTGCGTTTAAACAAATATAAGTTGGCCTGCTAGTAAAATGTACTTTGTGGCCCGTTTACTCTTACAAATGCATTTTGACACGAAAATGCGATATATCATGAACTTGACCCACTAAAAATTTTGTTGTTAAACCGGGTTATAGTTAATCAAAGTGATCTTTAAAGCTAATTTGCATAAGAATATGTATATTAAATATGTGACCAAAATGCCCTTTAACCAAAACTTGAATTAAGTTGTGTCTACCCTTCGTCCGAATGTACTCAAATATGCAACACATTTCAACTGAAATCAGTTTGGCATGTTAGTTAAGTGTGATCCCAAACTGCCTTTTAACTATGAAAATGTCAAATACATAATCTAAACCAAATTTTCAAATTTCCTTTCTGCACCAAAAGGAATGCAATTTGATATCATATATGTAAAATTCAAACAAAATGAAAAACAATATCTAACCTAGCTCTAAATCAGCAACGGATATGAAAAGTCTTAACATTGTGCTGAAATAACAAAAAATCAAAATGTGAATGAAATTACTTACCATTTCAGAAGGAACGGGAGTCCCATCTCTTTTCCATTTCCATTCAAGAGTTCTTACGTGTTTCCACGCTCCTTTGAGACCCCGAAAAATGGATAAATTCCTTTTCTTAAGAACACATGCAGGAACTCAAGGCTCAGATCTCCACTATGTCAAGCTGTCACGCCATTTAGTGGGGCGTCATCATAGCCTATACTAAAGATTTAAGTGACAAACCAAGAACATAAAGCAGCAACCACCGCCACCAAAAACAACGGAAATGGCACCGGCACAAATGCACATGCGCCTCAGCAACTAACAACAAAACACCACAACAGTTACCATTGAGATGAAGTGTAGGTATAATTGCTTGTTGGACTCCTTTTAAAGTTTCATCAAGCATGTAGTGATTCCAGATTTAACATTATGATCATAAGGTGGATTTTGTATCCTTACTAAATGCATTATTATCAAAACCCTTGTCTTGTTCAACACTGGTGGACCCGCCACGACACCAGTGCCACCACGGGTTTGCCGGCAATAACAGGTCAGTCTTGGGACACCGACACCACCATAAAACACCGGCATGCCACCACCATATCAATAGAATTTAGAAACAGGACCAGCCACCGGACCTCGCTGACACTACACCAAATTCACCCGTAGCACACAGCCACGTATTAAAGACAATGGTGATGATGACGGTGGTGGTTGAACATGGTGGTGGGGATCTCGGTGGGTGTTGAAGACGATGAAACCACTTCGCCATAGAAGGCCCTTCAGAGACAGACAGAAACAAAGGCTGGGAGGTCAAAACACAAAAGAATAAAAGAAGAAAATAAAGTAAGAAGATGGCAGATGTCAAGTTCTACACATACGTGGAAGAAAAAGAAGCATGACAACATTAGAAGATACAAAGTACAAACCTTGATACACAAAGTACAAAATTATAATACACAAAGTACAAAAGCATAATGCAAATTTATCCTAAAATTGTAATATTATAAATCATATCACTTTCATTTAAATTTTACTATAATGTAAAAGACAATCAAATAACAAACATAAGTTGATTAATAAACTACTTGTATAAACTAGTATTTAGACTCGTGTTCTAGACTCGGCTAAACAAACACGGCAACATGTTCTAGACACGGGGTCTATACGCGCCTAAAGAAATACAAAAAACACGCAAGAGTATTAGGGATGGTTAGAGAGTACTTGTGACGCTTATAGTGTTGCAAATTAGAACATTAGAGCGACATTCTTTTATCTTTTTCTTATTTCTTTTAGTTACAAACAGAATTATAACACTTAACATTTGACTTTTATGAAAATTGCACAAAAGTTTCTGTACGATAGATTACTTCCTTTTTGTTAATAAAAAAATGTTAACCGAGAAAAGCAAGATCAATCACCAACGATTGCATATACTGAAAATTCAAATTTTCTTGGACTGTTTAGTATTTTTCGTTAGGAGGGTTATCGACATTGGACCCTCATGTAGCTATGCAAGCTCAACCACTTGACTGTGCCACCACCAACCAAGTTTCCATCCGGTAACCATAACAAACCACGTTTCTTGTTTTTCTCACACAACCGAACACACACACACACACACACTACTCCACAAATTGAAGATCCTCCTACCCACTGACATAGCCAAAGCCACCGTCGTCAAACCATCACGTCCACCACATCCCATCCGTCGCCAATTCAAACCCACAAAATATTCAAATCACTTCAAATCCTCACCCTTGTCGCAGTTTACTGATTTGTTCAGTAAACCTTCAATAGTCAATATCGCTAGAGATGAGGAGAGATCTAGGACTTGCGCCTACAACCGCTTTGGGTTATCGGCATCGCCATGCCTCTGTGCTGCAGGATACATGGCAGAAGGCAGCTCATCTTCTTTATCACGTTGACCGGAAAGCCATGAACCCCTAACGTTATTTCCGCCATGGATCCTTCATCCTTCGCGACTTTCCCCGCCTAAAGCCGAGAATGTCATCAAAAACATACTTGGTCTCTTCACTACACGCTGGTTGCAACTTTATTCGTCGCCCAGATGGTCGTCTGAAATGTGAGCGGCTTCAGTAAACCGCCGACGGTGGGTGCCTCGCCGGAAACCTAATTGATGGTTACATGTTTGTGTGAATGAGAATAGGTTTTTGTAAACATATAATCGTAAAATAAAGCATACGTGGCAACATAGCATAAACTGATGCAAAGTGACAACACACTCAGAAGCCACGCGTTAAATTATGGAATGAAGGATGAAAGTGAGAAGGACACGTAAGTGATACATGGTTAAGAGCTGCCACTGAAATAGATTTATATTATGCAACTAATAATAAAATAAATATGGATACTAACATAGAAGCAGAGGTTACCATTAATGAAAGTAAAAAAGGCAATGAACAGTGGTATTATGAGAGGCCACCGACATTCAAAATTATAATGTATATATAATACTTTAGTGATTACTATGTATTTGTTTAGAAACTTTTTATTTATTTTTATTATTATATAATGTTACAGTTTGATGTAATTGCTTAATAATCTACCAACTTGCAAAGAAGACTGCAATATCAACGTCCGGGTTGTTCCTTTGTGTAATAACCATGTAAGGGACAACTAGAAATCCTCATTTCTATGGGTCAACGAAAACAAGTTAAGGTTTTTGGCTTCTACTTAATTAAGGTCTCAAAGTCCAAAATAACATTATATATAGATTAATAATAATGAAAAAAGTAAACTCAAAGTAATGTAATGGTGTGGTGGTAGGTTTGTTTGTTGCTAAAGTATATAGGTCATGAATTCAAAACTTGTAGTAAGCAAAAAAGAAAAATTATAACAATTGTCATAAAAAGGCCCTAAAATCTTGTTTTGATTTAGGCATCCGCATTCGTTAAGTCGATTCTGCTTGATCTGATGAAGAGAGATGACCTGTTATAAATTCTTTTAGATGTTACCTTTTAATTTGCATTATACATATATGTTCTATTATAGATTTACAACATATTAATAGTTAATATATGATAGGGATCAATTCGAGATGGTTAATCTCTTAAGATAGTTAATTTGTTGAGTGGATCAAGCTCAAAATAAATAAGGGAAAGAACAAGACATTTTACTTCAATATATTTCCTTCATTCCAATTATTAAACAAGGACAAAGACTTTAGGGTTACAAGAAACCATAAAAACCAATAACTACTAACCCCGTTAACTGCATATCAAGTAAAAAGGAAATGTTGAATAAAAATAGGAAACTACATGTAACGTGAAAGGAGGGTGTATGGCTTCATGGTAGCTACGTGGAATATCGGGTAACCAAACATGTGCACGTATCAATATATTTGATGGTTCCGCCAGGGGTCGCCACCCTGTTTTTGGTAGTAGTGTAAATATACCCGTTTTTCGCCCGAATATATGTATGCGTGATGTAAAATTACCTTTTTTCGAACTAAAATTTTGGGGCCCCCTCGACATTTTTATCCAAGCTTCGGCTCTGTGTCGCATCCCTCGGGTTGATACTTTTTGAAGATCTTCAAGTCTATTTGCATTGAAATTTAACTTGATAATGGTGTGCAGTTTGGATCTAATGTTCTCAAGATATAATTCCACTTTACAATTTGAGTAAACTGCACTTTTCGTTCTTGTGGTTTGTTTAAATCTGCGGTTTTAGTCCAATAGTTTTAAATTTGTGATATTTCATCCCTGAGGTTTCATTTCACTTGTAGTTAAGTCCAACCCACTAACCCCGTTAAGTCTGATTGTTGAACCATTTAGCTTGCCCCTCACGAAAGGACCGGGTTTGTCCTTTTTCTCGTCAAATAAACTCAACCCTAATTTACAAGACCCCTCACGTGAAGGGATTGGGTGTATTTGAGAAAAAAAGGACAAAATGGTCACTCACGTGAGATGCACACATATGGGTTTAACAAACAAACTTAATGGGGTTAGTGGGGTCGGGTTTAATTGCAAGTGAATGAAACCACAGGGACGAAAATCGCAAATTTGAAACTATTGGACTAAAACCGCATATTAGAACAAACCACATGGACGAAAATCACAGTTCACTCTTAAATTTTTTATGTTTTCTTTATGTTTTATTCATTTGTAATTTGATTTTAAATAGGCATTGGTGGTTGATGCAAATTATTAGGAGAAAAGTTGGAAACTCGGAGGAAGCTCTACTTTAAAACAAGATGTTTTTTATTTTTAATGATGAAGTTGTTGGTTTTTTGTATAGTAATGACTAATGAAACTGAGTGAACTGACACGTGGATTAATGAAACTGAACTGACACGTGGATTGCCAAGTTAGGTTATTTGAATTAATTAATAATTCAATATTAACTGGTGTTATCTAGTTAAAACAATCGACTTTCTATGCGATGAGCATCAAATTATTCATTTATGCACAATTATATGTTAGTCATATCAAGCGCTACAAGTAGAAATGGATCTAATATAACAAATATATACAATGAATTTTTTTTCTTATTTGTATCGGATTGTGTATAGTGGTTGTTTCTAAAGTTTTGTAATTTGAAGACAGAATTATAGAAATCGTCCTTTATGTTTGTATCTAATTTCACTCATTATCCTTTATCTTTAAAATTGATATGTTTATCATTTACGTTCACAAACTCAACAACGTTTATCCTTTAGGCTTAACCCAGTTAGTTTTTCTCGTTAAGTCAAACCATGTGCTTTGCACATGAGGATAGTTTTGTAATTTTAAACAATTGTTATATTATATATTTATATTTTATGTGTATAATTAGAACCTTATTTTTATAATATTAAATGATACATACTCATTTAAGAAAAAACCCACCCGACCACAGTAAGACAATACGCTATGGGGGCGGCGAACAGGCGGTTTTTGGGGCGCCGAGGGCGGCGAACACCGTAGTGGGGGCGGTTCGAGGGTGCGTGACGAGGGTCAGATCGTTTGAATGGCCGGCGCGGTTGATAAAAATTGGTGGCCCCCCTCCTTTCAACGGCTATTTTTCTGAATCGTTATCGCCATCGCCGTCGTTTTCTCCGGCGTGGTGGAGGAAACATCGTCGTTGTTTTCTCCGGTGTCGTCTTCTTGTGCGCTGTGTTCGCTGCCGCTGCTAACGTAACCTCAATTTCAATATACCCATTTCTTCAATTTCTCAAAATTTTCATCTGGGTTTTGTTTCTTTGTTGATTTGGGATGTGGGTTTTGTAGATGATCTAATAATTTTGTGTTTTTGTTATGATTCTTGATGTTACAGGTGTTGAAAGTTTAGGGGTTTTTTTGGTGGAAGAAAGAGGTAGATATTAAGTTGTAGATTCAAGCTGTGAGGGAAGTTGAATTACTGGTTCTGCTTCAAATGTGATTTTGCTTCCAATTTCATGGTTTTAAATTTTGGTTTTATAAAAAACAATAAAAAAATTAAAGGGGCTTCGAAGCCCCCTCACCATAGAGGGGCATCTTTGGGGTGGGGCTTTGAAGCCCCCGGTGCCCACGTGGCGCTGACGTGGCACTGGGGAGGGGCTTCGAAGCCTCTCACCATAGAGGATGGTCTAAAAGACTCCACCTCCACCATGACTCAAGACCACCATCGTCCCAGCTCAACGCCACCATCTTCGGTGTCCTGTTCCGTCACCACATTTTCTTCTCCGACGAGACAAGAACCCCGCCCCAGACACCCACTCAGATAAAAAAAAACCCACCTCACAACCATTTGTTTCCCACCTCCTTTTTTTATCACCACAGCACCTCAGTTCATTCTTTTAAGTGTATACAAGACCACCGGAATCACATCACAACTGATTCAGACATAGAAATAGGGGGTTTTCGGAACTGCAATTAGTTCAAATGTGTGGGGGTGAGGAAGCAGTGAACGGTACCTCATCATACTTTAAATCACCGTCACCGGACCCGCAATCGGCTCTATGTACGTCATCATCCAAATAGCGGTTGCTGGTAAACGCTACTACCATACCGAAACCCTAGTTGAAGAAATTTTCGTCGGTGTCTTCTCTGGCAGCGTCCCTCTAAACAACTCTGAAACCCTAGTTTATGTTCAATTGGGTGTTTTCTGAATACCTAAATTCCATGAACCATCTCTTTCGAAATTCCAATCCAAAATTCAATTCCTTCCCAAATCAAGCTGCGGTGGTGATTCGAAGCGGTTGGAGGAGCGGCAGGTACGGTAGGCTTTGATAGTTGCATTTGTTGTGTAGTTGGATAGTGGTAGCTAATGGTGTGGGTGGGTGGTGATGATGTGGTGGTAGTTGAAGTATGAATTCCAGGAGAGAGAGAGAGAGAGAGAGAGAGAGAGAGAGAGAGAGAGAGAGATTTAATTTTTTTTTTGAACCGCCAACTAAGTAACGTCGGGTACCCCGTACGAGGCCCCCATTGGCTAAAGGTAGCCCGAGCCGGCTACTAGTCCGGAAGGACAGAGCCCCTAGCGGTCCACCTATTGAGGGATTCACCGGATAATACCCGACCCCCATGCCTGCCAAATGGCACGACAGCGAAGAGCCGGTAAAACTGGGTGAGATCAGGACTCGAACCCTGTCAAGCTAGGGTCATCCCTCATATCTCCATATAAGTTGGTGGTAGTGAGGTTTGATCCCCCTACCTCTCACTTGTAAAGTGAGTGCTCTACTATTGAGCCACAACCAACTTAGAAATTTAATTAGTAAATTGTTTTTTAATAAATAAGTGAAATTGACTAATTTTCCCTCGTGTGCGAAGCACATGACCTGAATTAACGGGAAAAATTAACTGAGTTAGGGTTAAAGGACAAGCATTGTTGAGTTTGTGAACGTAAATGATAAAACATATCAATTTTGAAGATAAGGACAATCAGTGAAGTTTAATACAAACCTAAAGGACAATTTCTGTAATTCTGTCTAATTTGAAGGTAAATCGTAATTCTATTAATGGTATACGATAACTAGAGGTGCCAATATGAATGAGTTGGGATGGATTGGGTGATGAGTCAGAATGAGTTTGTGTCAGCACATGTATATGTATGGATCAATATATGTAAAGCTAACTCATCTTTAACCAAGTAAAGGTTAAAACAAAAAAGGTTTTAAAAACCCATAAAAAAATTCAACGAAGTCAATAAAAAACTAATAACTAAAAATATAATTAAAAAACGAAAAAAGTAAAACAATTAAAATGTTTCCACTATCGTCCTCATTCATTAAAAATAAAAAACCTAGTTTTGTTTAGGTTCAGGTTCGGATTTTTCCGGTTCGGTTTTGGTCGCTTGCGGTATCTGTTCGGTTTCAATGTATTCGGTTTCGTGGGTTTTGTTTTGAAATAAAACAAGATTTAGCTTGTTATAGTCCATTCTAACCCATAAACAAACCCATTCTGTAACATCCCGAAAATTCTAGAATAATAATTAATAATATAATAATAATGCTCTAGGGGTAGCGGGCTTGGTTAATAGAATTAAAGATGGACCAAAAAGGAAAGATGGACCTTAGGTCCATGGGCTGGAGTATAAATACCCTTAAACCTTAATCATTTCCATTTTTATCCATCTCTACACCATAGCCTACACCTTGAAAAGCACACACAAACCTTATCCAAAAACCCGAGCCAAGATCGGAAGGTGGAAACCCGAACCCGTTGGTGCTAGATCGTTGTGACGAACCAAAACAGCATCAATACTAGACCGTGTTCGTAAACCTACTCGTTTAAGGTATGTTTATATCTTGAACTTGTTCGTTTATGTTCGGATTTAGCCTGGAAATCATAGATCTGTTGTAGTATGGTAAAAACGAATCCAATGAAGCTAAACTTACTGAAATTGATTACAGTTTGATGGGCTAATTGTTAGTATGAAAACCCGTAATATATGTACATAAATCGCACCATGTAAACCCGATGTTTTGAACGATTGAGTGGTTTGGGTTTGTAGGCGCTGCATAGACGATTTCAATGATACCTAAATCATGAAATTTGGTTAAGAAACGAAGGTTTATTGTAGATCCGGTATGAGTTGACTGTTATGTGTTCTTATCGATTTGACCTTGACCTCAGGGTCAAAGTCTGGATAAGACTTATATGATTCGTTAAAGTAAAGTAACGAAATAACTAGCCAATTCGTTCTGGCAAGATAACGAATTAGTCACCAATTCGTTATGGCAAGATAACGAATTAGTTCACCCATTCGTTATGTCCAGATAACGAATCAGCTCATCCAATTCGTTATGTTTAGATAACGAATCAAGTCAGGACCAGATAACGAATCAGAAGGACGAACCAGATGGCGAACCAGTTAACGAATTAGCCGGTGTTTTGATAACGAATTAGGCTTAATTCGTTATAGTAAAATAAGTGGGCGAATTAAATAATAATTTAAAATCCTAATGGAAAATGTGATAAGACAGATAATGTAAATAAAATTTTTCCAAGCTGACCTGACAGCTCGACCCCAGCCAGGGGCTCTGCCCCTTGGACCCTGCTAGGGGCTGCCGCCCCTAGAACCCCGCTGCACCCGGACCCCCATTCGTTATGGGTAATAATTAAAGTAGAAGGACGATATGAGTAGTGATAGTTAATTGATACGTATAATTGTATACAGTTAGTCGCGCACAGCTGAAGAGAAGGACAACCATTAGAAGTGAACGTAACCGCAATCAAGTGAGTTTCTAGCCCCATTTCCTTGTTATGTTTTCGGGGCTGTGTGCATACTCGATGTGAAGTGTGAATACACTTACCTTAAGTGGTAAGTATATGCTATAGATGTCATACTATGTAGCTATTATATAATGCTTGTCGGTGTGTGAACGATCTTCGGATATTGCACGTATCGTCAAGGATAGTGATTGTCTAGTGGTTATTAGTGGGTATAAATGCTATGATGTGACTTGCTTATTATGTAAATAATGAACTGATAGGAAGTGTGATATAGATAAGTAGAAGTAGAGTGTGATAGAAGTGGATAGGGGTCTAGTAAGAGTATTAAAGTGGCAAAGTGGCATAACGATTATTCGTTATTAAAGTGGCAAAGTGGCATAACGATTATTCGTTATTAAAGTGGCAATGTCGCATAACGATTATTCGTTATTAAAGTGGCAAAGTGGCATAACGTTATTCGTTATTAAAGTGGCAAAGTGGCATAACATTATTCGTTATTAGAGTGACTAAGCTGTGGAGGTAAATAAGAGGTTAAGTGGTAAGGTGAGCAGGTTAGATAGTGGACTATGTGTCTTCGGATACGTATATAATGCATGTAGTGGTTGTATGATAAGTTGCTTGATTAACTAGAACTCACTCAGCGTAGCTGACTTTTAGTATGCACGCAGGTGATCTAACCAAAGAGCTAGCATAAGGATGGCACATAGAATGGATTGAACGGCTGGCATCTGAAGATAGAAAAAAAGATGTTTTAAATATAATGTTTTGTGTTATGGTATCAAAGAAAAGATTTAATGTTTTGTAACGAATGATTGATGTTTTATATTACGCGAAAAAGTTTTAATAAACTCTGATTTGTAGAACTGTGTTTATGAGTAAATCCGACGCTAAAATAGGGCTACCGGGAACGGGGCCTTACACATTCTAACACATAATCAAAATTCACTAGCATTTTCTCAACTCATCTTGACCTCCTTAAGAATTATCTTTTAATCCATCCTGACCCGTAAACCCATTTGGGTTTGTTTTCTAACCACTGTTTACTATATTTAGCTTAATTGTGTAGCGCTTTAAATTTTCGTTAGTTACCTGTGTATTACACAAGACTCAAGCTAGCGTATAATATAAAGGGTGTTACTAAACGTATCCCTCCCCTCATTTTTACTTAACATGTCTCTCCCTTAAATCTTACAATACTATTAAAGCAATACAATGCTCCACATGGCATTCAACTAGGGTGTCCACATCATTGCCAAGTCACCTATTTCTTTTTCTATTATTTCCAAATCATCTCATACACCATATACCTTAAGATTTTTCAACCCTAATCATTTTAATCTCTCTCTCTCTCTCTGTTGGCTTATTACCTCCACCGTCTTCTATATTCCAGTAATGTAGATCGGGATTAATCATTATCCGGCATGGTTATATATTATAATCTAATGGCCAACAATGTTATATAATTTTCCGGCAAGGTTATATCTTTTTTCGGTAAGGTTTTTTGGTAACATTTTATATTTATTTTAATTGTTATATGATTTTGTAATAATCTCTTTAGGTTGTATATTATAATCTGAGGTTGAATTGATATTTTGAAGTTATTACAGTTTTCCGGTAAGGTTTTATTTGCTACTCTAATGTCTGATTATCATATTATTCCATATTTCATTTACAATTGTTTTTGTTTTCCGTTTTGTTTGTATCTATATAAATTATTATATGATTTTCTTATAATCTCTATAGGTTCTATATCAAAATCCCGGAGGAGAAGAGAATTGAAGATATACCAGTTGTGCGAGATTTTCCGGAAGTTTTCCCGGAGGATCTGCCCGGACTCCCTCCTGTACGACAAGTCGAATTCCAAATCGAATTGTCCCCCGGTGCAGCACCCATAGCACGAGCCCCGTATCGGCTCGCACCGGCGGAGCTTCAGGAGTTGTCCACTCAGTTGCAAGATTTGTTGGATAAAGGTTTTATCCGACCTAGCTCATCGCCATGGGGAGCCCCTGTCTTGTTTGTCTGAAAGAAGGACGGGACTTTCCGCATGTGTATCGACTACCGGGAGTTGAACAAGGTGACGGTCAAGAACCGTTATCCTTTACCCCGAATTGATGATTTGTTTGACCAGCTTCAAGGATCGAGTTATTACTCGAAGATCGATCTGCGATCCGGTTACCATCAACTAAGAGTGCGCGAAGAAGATATTTCAAAGACGGCTTTCAGAACACGGTATGGTCACTACGAGTTTTCGGTTATGCCTTTTGGCCTAACCAACGCACCAACCATATTTATGGATCTCATGAATCGAGTATGCAAGGCGTACCTCGACAAGTTTGTGATTGTTTTCATCGATGATATTCTCGTCTACTCCAAGAACGAAGCTGACCATGAAGAACACTTAAGGGTAATTTTAGAGTTATTGAAAAAGGAACAACTGTATGCTAAACTCTCGAAATGTGAGTTTTGGCTTCGCGAGGTTCACTTTTTAGGACATGTGATCAACGAAAATGGTATCCATGTCGATCCCGGTAAGGTAGAGGCCATCAAAAACTGGGAAGCACCTAAGACTCCGACTGAGGTGTGGCAATTCCTAGGACTGGCCGGCTACTACCGACGTTTCATCGAGGGATTTTCAAAGATTGCTCAACCCCTCACCGCTTTGACTCACAAAGGCACTAAGTACAATTGGGGTGACGCGCAAGAATCCGCTTTTCAACTGTTGAAAACCAAACTCTGTAGCGCCCCTATTCTAGCCCTCCCCGAGGGAACGGAAAATTTTGAGGTACACTGTGACGCATCGATACAAGGTCTCAGTTGTGTGCTGATGCAACTCGAGAAGGTTATAGCTTATGCCTCTCGACAACTACGGGTTCACGAGAAGAACTACACGACCCATGATTTGGAACTCGGAGCTGTGGTGTTCGCCCTTAAGATATGGAGGCATTAGTTGTATGGTACCAAGTTTACCATTTACACCGACCACAAGAGTCTCCAACATATCTACGATCAGAAGGAGCTGAACATGCGACAGCGTCGTTGGGTCGAGCTGCTCAAGGATTATGATTGTGCCATCAAGTACCACCCTGGCAAGGCCAATGTAATGGCCGGCGCCCTCAGTAGAAACGAGACAGATAAACCCAGACGAGTGCGAGCATTGCAACTCACGATTCATGCAAACTTACCCGACCAGATTCGCGAGACGCAACTTGAAGCTTTGAAAGATGATAATCTTCCATCGGAACTCATGCGGGGCATGAACAAGCAACTTGAAACCAGATCGGACGGGGTCCGATTATTTGAGAACCGGATTTGGGTTCCACAGTACGGAGAGTTGAGAACTCTAGTGATGGACGAAGCTCACAAGTCCCGATATTCTATCCACCCTGGCTCAGATAAAATGTATCATGATTTAAAGGCACTTTACTGGTGGTCGAACATGAAAGCCGACATTGCCACCTACGTGAGCAAATGCTTGACTTGTGCCAGAGTCAAAATAGAATACCAGAAACCATCTGGCCTACTGCAACAACCGGAACTCCCAATGTGGAAATGGGAACACATCTCAATGGATTTTATTACGGGTTTACCTAAGACACCGACGGGATGCGATACCATCTGGGTGATCGTTGACCGGTTGACTAAGTCTGCAAACTTCTTAGCGATTAAGGAAACGGACAAAATGGAAAGACTGACTCGCGTCTACATGAAGGAAGTAGTGTCTAGACACGGAGTGCCTGTCTCAATCATTTCTGATCGAGATTCTCGTTTCACTTCGCACTTTTGGAAGTCGCTGCAAAGCGCACTAGGCACCCGTCTTGATATGAGCACAGCATACCATCCTCAGACGGATGGGCAAAGTGAACGAACTATTCAGACCCTGGAGGATATGTTGCGTGCATACGTATTGGATTTCGGAAAAAGTTGGGAACCTCACTTACCTTTGGTAGAGTTTTCGTATAATAACAGCTACCACGCAAGTATTAAAGCAGCGCCGTTTGAAGCGCTGTACGGACGGAAGTGTCGATCACCACTCTGCTGGGCAGAGGTGGGTGACAGCCAAATCACTGGTCCAGAACTGGTACTCGAAACTTCGGAAAAGATTGTTCAAATCCGAAATCGCATGGCAGCGGCACGAGATCGCCAAAAGAGTTACGCCGACAAGCGCCGAAAACCTCTCGAATTTCAAGTGAATGACCAAGTGTTACTCAAAGTCTCACCTTGGAAAGGTGTGGTTCGCTTTGGTAAGCGAAACAAACTCAACCCACGATATGTTGGTCCTTACCGGATAACTGAGCGCGTTGGTCCAGTGGCGTACCGACTGGACTTACCAGTGGAGCTCAGTGGCGTACACAATGTATTACACGTATCAAATTTGAAGAAATGCTTATCCGATGAAACCCAAGTAGTCCCTTTGGATGAACTACAAGTTGATGAACAGTTACGTTTCATTGAAGAACCAGTCGAGGTTTTGGATTGGGAAACCAAAACGCTCAAGCACAACAAAATTCCAATCGTTAAAGTTCGTTGGAACTCGAGACGTGGACCGGAGTTCACGTGGGAACGCGAGGATAAAATGATGAAAAAACATCCTCACCTTTTTGAAGGGCTGACCAAACACAGAAAACCGCGAAACCCGGCAAACCGTCAAAAATCACCGGAGGTATGAATTAAATTTCGGGACGAAATTTCTTTCTACTAGGGGATGATATGACAAACTGAAAATTTTTCTTACTTTTTCAGACACTCATCATGACTTGACTCAAATTTTCGGGACGAAAATTCTTTAACATGGGAATGATGTGACAATCGTCAATCAGGTTAACTCCGTTAACTCAACTTCGTCAATTCAAACTTAAGATCATTGAATCTATAACGCACACTTCATTACATTTAAACTAGGGTTTAAATGACGCTTAACACTTACTACATGTGTAGTCTTTCGGGAATTGCACCGAAACGCAAACGAGTTGACGCAAATGATTGATGAATAAACGAAAAACGTCAAAACAGTAATTATGTGGTAATTATGTGTTAGACTTATGTGTTATGTGATAACATGGTTATAAACGTTAACTCAAGATGTAAACAAGTTAGTTTAAGCTAGTTAAGTAATACTTAGAAGTGGAGGGGCCAAAGTGTAACATAGTATTCTATAAATAATAATAATAACTAAACCCTAACTATTATTTTCTTTTTCTCTCTAACCCCGATCGGAAACCCCACCCCCTTGCTCCTTGGCTGCCGTCGACTTACACACACATATACAACCAAGAATTCAAGTGTTTGATTGAAGAATTAGGTGCTAGGAAGGTATAATCGATTATCCTATGCATCCTTTATACTTAATCTTGACTTTTATTGGGTTAATCACAAACCCTAGCTGCCGATTTTATATGATTATGTGTTCATATGATTTTGTTTGATTGGATGATGTATTGATGATGAATTGATAACTAGATTGAATATTGTTACATGTTAATTGTTTGTGTCTTTGATTAGAGTTCAAACAAAAACCCTAATCATGTATGTAAGGTGTAATTGATGTGCATGGATGGTGTTTAGGGAGTCTAGAGTGTTATATGAATGCATGATAGTTCATAGATAGTTAATATGTTGAGTTTGGATGCAAACAGTTTCTGGACAGAATGTGTATTTGATGTTTAAGTGACTGTAACGAAGTGTAAATGTGAAAATTGGTTGAGATTATTGATACTACAGTAAACTAGGTTGAGTCTAGTTTCTAAAGAATATAAACTTGTAATTTTTGGACAAGTAGAAGTTAACTTTTATGATTTTACAAAAACGTTATGCAAAGCTGAGCTGTTAGACCTGCTGTTAGGTTGTTTTGTAAATATTATATCTCATGAACTACGAGACCAATTGGGTTGGTTCTACTTCTGGAAGTTGACTTATGGAGTTAGGAACCTAACCCAAGTGGTCTTGCATTTATTGGACTTTTCGTTTAATGGGAATTGCAAATAACATTCTGTTGCGCATGAATTTGACTGTTATGAGTTTGCTGTAATGATTTGATGATTGTGAGAAAACTATGTGGAATAAAAATATAATAAGATATGTTCTGGAAACCTAAGACATATATTCTTGTGTGATGAATTTTGGTGAATTAATTGAGATGCTATGATCGGTGGAATAGTACAATCTTTCAAGTAGAATTTCTGTCTCGGTGAAACTAGCTGCTGAGTTTTGTGAAAATGCATGAAACATGATACTTGCTATATAATTATTATGTTTTGACCAAATTGCCCTTGCGGGGAATAATTGCTAATTTATTGTCATGATTTGACCAAATTTCCCTCGTGGGGAATAATGGCTAGTTAATTGTTATGTGTTGACCAAATTGCCCTTACGGGGAGTAATTGCTAGTGATGTACTTTATGAATACGTGACACGTAAATAATTGCTTACACATGTAACGTATCACAAATACATTTGTTAAAGTCACACACGATTCACAAACGAAACACGAAACATGTTATGTGCATAGGTACTATGTGCCGGGTCTAGAGACTCGATAATATTCCGACACTTAGAAAAATCTCTTTGTTGTTTTAGAACGCTAGAGAGAGTTTTTCTGTGACGCGCATCTTGGTGATTTAATTTGGGAATTTCTTCGCAAACAGTGAGTTTCACTTTCCCCTTTTAAACTTTTTAAACGCTTTTCACTTGGGGGAGATAACATACTCCGAAAACGCATTTAAGATTTTGTTAATATAGATTATATATCACTTGTAAAGACTAAGTGGCAAACGCAATAACTAAACTCCTTCATAACATCGAACCGGTTAATATTTGGATAATAGCGAGTCATTGTTGAGTAGTACTACTGGGTTTGACAAACCCCACCCAACGCTAAGCTCGACTGGAGGTCGAGCGGGTGTAATCTTGGCTAAACACATACCATGGTCTGGATGACCTGGTGGCAAGGCAAATGATAAACAGTCAGCTTCGGTGTCGAACACTTAGTGATACTTGTTTTATAGGCTAGCTACCTATAGATATATAATTGACATAACACTATCTGGTAACGCAAAACGCTGTAACGCAAAACGCTTAACGCTGAACGCTGAACGCAAATGCTAAACATTTATTTTTATATAAACTTGTGAACTCACCAACCTTGTGTTGACACTTTTAGTATGTTATTCTCAGGTAGCCGAGGCGGGCGCGCGGTTTAGGAACATGCATTGCTTGAAACACTTTTAATTATGCAAAACTTATTTTAAACTATTATCTTTGGGTTTTAAGTCGTCCTGCGTGACGCGACATTGGTTTCTATGATTTTTACGCTTCCGCATTTAATTACTCGTAAACGTTTTCATGGTTTTGAAACTTTGTTTTATGGTTTGATTATAACTAATGATTCCGATCCTGTTAGTTCACACCCTCTGACGGTAAAACCCCGTTAGTGGATTTTGAGGGTGTGACAATATTCCATTAAAACATCAAGTCTACTTGGACCACATTTATTAATGAATACCTTTCCCGGTCTTCCAATCACTTGGCTTCATGAGTTTGGTTAGCCAAAAGCTTACTCGGGAGTGAACTTTACATGGCTTTGAAGAACAGACTTGCTTGATAAACTGAACCTTGCCCGGATTAGCATAAACTATTGAACCTTGCCTGGTAAACACTAATTTGCAAACCCTGCTCGGATATCCACTAAAGAAGACTTCTTGAAGATAACCTTGCCCGATAGACAAAATATCGTACCCGGCTAAGTAAAAGCTTGATCGGAGGTCTAAGGTGTGCCCGGATCCATACTTAGTTAATTCTGAGGAGGTTGAGAAGATTCCAATCTTCCATATGTCTCTTAGAACAAATCTTTGACTCAACAATCTCCTCCTTAGGTCAATTGTTTGACTCAACATGGACATTTAGAATAATTAAATTATTTATGGATTTAAACATGCTAAAATGGAACATAACTCAAAAGCATAATCATAAACCATAATCATATGATTGAGTCAAAATAACCATAATCTCCACATCCCTCTCAATGAAGTTAGTATCGATGAGACTATGCATTTTGTTGAGCAACCCGTTGAGATTATGGATCATATGGATAAAGTTACTAAGCGAAGCCGCATTCCTTTGGTTAAAGTTCGCTGGAATTCTAAGTAACGCTCCGAGTTTACGTGGAAGCGTAAGGACCAGATGAAACTCAAATATCCCCATCTGTTTGTCGTTGCAGATTCTCTAATTTCGGGACGAAATTCCCAAAAGTAGGGGATACTGTAACAATTCGGGTTTTCCCGCTTTATCATTTGTAACCATTACCCGACCCACTTTCAGGTCCGGGCTTTATCATTAATAAATTTATGCATTTATCGAGTTATAAATTATTATTATATTTATATTTACACTTATTCAACTTTGACGCTTTTAACCCAAAACATAAGTTCTATCCATTTCTTTATCCATCTTCAAACTTGAGGGGCCTGTATGTAAACTTTGTTATAATCCATTTCTTAAAGTGGGTATCCATTTCCAAACCCGACCCATAATCAAGCTTTCTTGTACCCGAATCAAGAAATCAATCAAATTAGTGTCCATAATTGTTTGTAAGTAAGTTGTATTATAGGAAATCGTTTGAATTAGTCAATTCGCGGCCAAACCGACACACCAACACGAGTAAATAATATCAAACTGATTTGCTGTCTTTTTTTAACCTTGCCGACAGCCTAAATCATTGGTGAACACGGGATCGCCGATATTATTTTAATTAAATTCATACAATCATTCCTTATAACGTGACCGACAAAAGCCCCCTATTTAATTGAATCATCTTGCTCGTTAAGGACTTATTCATATCATTTTTCTTGGCCGACCCTATCTCCCTTCGTCCTCCCTCGTATGTTCATCATTAGAAGTAACTGAAGGTATGGTGTGAGTCGCGTTTTCATGAGAATCATGTAAGGCCCCGTTACCGGTAGCCCTACATTTGGTGTTGGATTTACTCATCAACATAGTTCTAATCATCAAAGTTAATAAAAATATTCGCGGAATATAAAAACTTCAACCATAATATCTTACATAACCTTCAAATCTTGTCTTATAAAACATTCATAGTCATTTAAAACAAAACATAGTCTTTAAAACATCACAACATTTCTTCAGATGCCAGCCTCTTCGATCTTGCCATGTGTCCTGTTCAAACCAATTGTCTCAACCTGTTAACCTGCGTGCATACTAAAAGTCAGCTACGCTGAGTGAGTTCTAGTTAATCACATAACTTACTTTACATACACATATACGTGCCCAAAGGTACGCATTACATACTTAACCTGTCCATCAGTCCTTTATATACATTCATTTCTAACCTTACATTATAAAGAGCATTCGCCCTACATACCTCGGATATTATTAGGGTCCGGTACCCTCCATCCTCGGATATTAATAGGGTCCGGTCACCCTTCATCCTCGGATATTATTAGGGTCCGGTCACCCTTCATCCTCGGATATTATTAGGGTCCGGTCACCCTTCATCCTCGGATATTATTAGGGTCCGGTACCCTCCATCCTCGGATATTATTAGGGCCCGGTACCCTTTCTTCCATACCTTTATAACATACTTTTCTATATATATAATCGTAAGTTTCATACATACATCATTCATTCTTCATCTTACAACATACATATAACATCATCCATTTCCTGGTAGTACATGCAATTCCGAAGATCGTTCACTTACCGACAAGAAATCATTCATACATTTCACGTAATACATATATGGCATACACTTATCACTTAGGATAAATGTATTAACTAATCACATCGAGTATGCACACAGCCCCGAAAACATAACAACGAATGGGGCTAGAAACTCACGTGAAGTCGGTTACGTTCACCATTAATAGTTATTCCTTTCTTCAGTTGGGCACGGCTAACTGTATAACAATTACTCATATCAATTATCTATCACTAGCCATATCACGTTTCTATTCTAATTATAACCCTCAACGGACGGGGGTTCGGGGGAAGCGCCCCTAGCAGCGGGGTCTAGGGGCGGCAGCCCCTAGCAGGGTCCAAGGCAGAGCCCCTGGCTGGGGTCGAGCAAAATTTTGAATTATTACTTAACTGTCGTAACAAAATTTTCCATTAAGATTTTGAATTGTTACTTAATTCGCTAATTCAAAAGTTCAAGGGCTTAATTGCAATTTTGCAATTAATTCATTCTTTTTCTAAGTTCAAGGACCATTCTGTCATTATGTTAAACTTCTAATTCGTTACATTATTCTTAACGAATCGGGCTGTCATACGAACTGGTTCTTGTAACGAATTGAACCCCTTAACGAACTGGTTGTTTAAACGAATCAGTTCCTGTAGCGAATTGGATAATCTAATTCGTTATCTCCTATAACAAACTGGCTAATACGAATCAAGGGTAATTCGTTACCCTTTTCCCTTAACGAATCGGATACGAATCAAGTCTAGCTCGTTAGGCTTCCTTATAAGAATCAGCTAAAGAATCACCCTCCGATTCGCTAAGTTCCCATAGCGAACTAGGGTTAGGTCAGGGAATGTCAGAACATTCCCTGACATTCCTGTTACCTCGTATTAACTTTTCCGGCGCTGCCTTTCCGGCGCCGCCAGCGGAGAGCCGCCGGAAAACCGCGGATTCGCCAGAAAAACGTGTTTTAACTCGTTTTTCACCGTTTTTCGTTCCGTTTGATCCAGATCTGAGCTAGGGTGATCCCTAAGCTTATCTTAGGTTCAGTTTATACCCGATTCCATCCGGATCTCGTGAATTAAACGGTTTAACAGTGTCGGCTCGTAGTTTTGCGATTATATCTAACGGTTTTAAGTTAATAAACATCATAATAGTATTACCTCGGGTCGGTGCTCGGTTTCCTTCTTGGTTTCAGCTAGAGAGAAGGGAGAACTAGAGAGAAGCTTAAGTGTGTGTTTTGGGTGGTGTATGGAATATGTGTGAAATGAATTAAATGGTGATTAATGGTTTATATATTTAGGGATCATGGGCTTAAGCCCATGGTCTTTCCCTTCTTTCTTTCACAGCCCAAGTTCATAACCCATATCCATTTACCCAACACTAACCCAACTCATGTTCTATTTATCTAAACCGATAACGACTTACTATAAAATAGTCGAAATTTATTTTATTATTATAACCAAAAGTAGGATATTACAAATCAATAACCCTAAATCTGTTTTAATCAATTGTTAACACTTTGGGTTAATTGAAATTCTAGGGTTCTTGGTAAAAGGAGGTTGAACCCGTCCCTGTTTATGTTTAATCAAACAGACTTTGTGCTTGAATGTCTCTTATGGTCTGCTGGGTAAACACAAATGTTTGGGAACGGAGGTCGCGGGTTCGACCCTCCCTGCACCCGTTTTGTTCTATATTTAAAAAAAAGCTTTATATTAATTAACATGCTAATTATATTAATGATAATGATGATTAAAGAAAGTTATTTTATTAAGAACCGACCTTTTAGTACTCGTTAATTCATGTTTTCATATATATTCTTCTAAGGCACGTTTTTCATATATACATAAATATATAAAGAAGATTCTAACTTAAAAACTAACGTTTATATATATATATATATATATATATATATATATATATATATATATATATATACTAGCATAAGTGCCCGCGCGTTGCTGCGGGTTCGCACAAATTATTTCCTCATATTGTTTCATAGAGTTTGGTATGGTGTGTAATGGGTTACCAGTGCGAGCATGCTGCAGCATACGTATATGGTTTGTTGGATGTTTTTTTGTATGGGAGTGCACACTACGCATAGTGTTTTGTGAAATATTCCTTAATAAAGTAGGTTTATGGATTATGTGATTTTTTAATCAACATAAATGATTACTAGTAAGAGTGCCCGCGCGTTGCGGCGGGAACACAATTGTGATTCAGTTAGTAGCGGCCCGTTCTGTTACCGACATTTGCGATAGTAAAATTTGTATTTCGTATAGTTTACGATACCAAGAATTGAAATTTTAGACAAAAATATTAGCCAAAAAAGAAGATTATTTAATTCATCTTCTTAACGAACAAACACGAACAAGAAACTCTTGCTTATTTAGTTTTTCGTCTTCGATTGTTTGTTCGTCGTTTGAGTTACATGAGCGAACATGAACATGCTCTGTTTGCGTTTGTCCGGTTCTTGTAGAAGCCTAATTTTTGGTGATGTGGTGCTTGTAAAACCATTAACTTAGATTCGAAGCACGAAATTTTGGCATGTTTTGAGAGTATACTGAAAATACCCTATGATTGAAAATATATAAAAATGTAAATATAAATATATATTAGTAAGTTAGTAAACTAATTAACATAATAAAAGTATTCTATCATGTAGATTATAAAACAGGTAGATAGCATGTAAAGATAACCATCTTTCAAAAAAATGTGTTCATCTAATTAAAAGAACAAACATGATATTTGAAGCAATGATAGGCATATCAAGTTAAAAGACCATTACAAAGTTACTGTGGGCGGGTCTCAAATAGAAGCGCAAGACGAAATGTAATTAAAAAGATGCTGAAAACATACACACATTGGAGGTTTTTGAAACTCTCGACAAACTTTCCACATCTATACATGTTTTCTTCATCCAAAACTGTTTTGAGAACCGACAACCGAAACATATAACCGAAGAATAAATCGAAATAGGTAAATTTTACATACAATTATCATCACCAACACCTTGATCCCGACCATAAAGATTTAAGGTTGGAGTTCTTAAAGTCGACTATCACAAACTAATTGAGTCAAATTTAAGATAAATAGAAAACTGTTGAAACAGAGTTGTATTTGCATAATATTGAATAATTTTAATTCATAGTTTGACTTCATAAAAGTCAAATGCCATAAGGATATGCTAAAAAAAATTATTCAGTATCATTATTCATTAGTATGTTTAAAATCCAATTTCACATACAACTTAACATCTTTGAAGATAACTCATGAAGTTAAAGTGTATCGCAGTTGGCTTCTTCAAGTGACAAGTTGTTGGTTCGGTAATATTGTTCACAATTACTGTATGCTCACTTTTGAGATTACCATCAAGAGCTTCGGTATGCTGATTGTTGAAAGCGTTGCCCGGATAATCAGTTGGTCGTTGTAGGCTTGTGTAGTGACCATTTCTTGACAGTTCACATTTAACAACCTGTTGTTCGGATTAGTTTCAGCCCTTCGAGTTTGTGTCAGGTTGGGGCCAGCAACACGCGACCGTGACCTGCTTAACACGCCAACTATATTAACATTTCAAAGAAAAACTCGTCAGGTCAAGCGGGGTCTTGTTCGGGTCAGCCCACAAATATACGGGTCATGTTGGGGTTCGTCTCAGGTTCAAATCGTGTTAAATGGGTCTATGTATGCAGTATTCTTTGAATAAGGTGGTTCAGTTTGCATATTTGTATTCACTTAAAGGACAATTACATTGCAGATGGGTCGTTGAGGCTCCCACATGTTAACAAGCGAGTCATCTAACTTTGGATTAAAATGAACAATATTCCAAATGCAGATATTCCATTCCAAAGGCTGCATCAGTGGTTATTATTAGCTCTCTAAAACGATCATGCGATCCGTATAAAAGTTAAACTTTTATAAACTGTTAAAATCCAAACAAAGAAAAAAAATATTGACAAGGGCAGAGAAGTAAATTCACCTATCCTTTTTTTATCAAGACATTCCTAAGAAACCCATGAGTCCATGAACTCAGTAACATTTAGCTAGGGTCCCACCAATTCTCTTAATGTTTGAAGTTGAACATTCTTTATTATCTGCATACACAAATAATCACAAATGAATATTGTTACTTAACCAAACCACCTTCATTTGATGAGAAAAAGATAGATTGGTCATCTCTTTAAAAATTATAGTGTAATGTGTACCTGGAGAGCATACATATCCGCTTCCATTTAAGTTATTAATGCATTTCTGAACGGCCCATCTTTGCATTCATTTTTTGTTGCAGCATCATGCATAATAGGGATATAAAGTTTTCGAAAGCTAAAAGATTAAAAATTTAAACTACCTGTTGTTTGAAATAATCACGAGAATCGGGCCACGAGCTGTGCACTTTAACAACTAAATATCTGACGTGAAGATCAACGAGGAAATTAAAAGAGTATGTTTAAGGAGAAAAAAATATTAACGAACGTAAAAGAACAAACCTAAGCACCCGTAAATTAACACACATAAATGAACGAACATAATGAACGAAATCCACAGACATAAATGAACGAAGGAGACACGCCTTTATGTTCGTTCGTTTAACTAAAGGAACAAAAAAACTTGGTTGTCTTCGTTCGTTTATTAAATAAACAAACTTCCCGCCTAACAGGTTACAAACACTTTGTTTAAAATCCTGGATAAAACCTAAAAAACTGAAACTGAACAATTTACAAAAAAAAACTAAAAAACCGAGTTTTCATTTTTTGGTTCGGGTTTGAGCCAAAAACAAACACCCACAGTAAAAATAAACAATGAGTCATGGTGACTTACAGAATGTATGCCGGTCCCTCTTTTGGTAAATGCTAACAACCTTTTCTCACCACTCTGTACATCACATATAGCTTAAGTCATTACATAACAAAGTATTAATAAGAAATTTAAATCGAAAGCTAAAAGAATAAAAATTTAAACTACCTGCTGTTTGAAATAATCACGAAAATCGGCCCACAAGCTGTGCACTTTAACAACTACATATCTTGCGTGAAGATCTAAGGGAAAACTAAAAGAGTATGTTTAATAATAATTATTGTTAAGTATATGTTATATTAATAAGGTTACGGCCAGTAATCAAGTCCAGCTCGTCTTAGTTTTGTGTCATCAGCCTCAAATCCCAATAATAATTATTATCGTTAAGTCTATGTTATATTAATAAGGATACAGCCAGTAATCAAGTCCAGCTCGTTTTAGTTTTGTGTCATCAACCAGTTTACAATCGTATAAATGACGAGAATAATAGCACCAACCGGGTCAATCCACCAGTAAAATTGATCACCAATAACAGCAACAACTGATCCAACAACATTTGTTACCACGTCAAAGTAATGATCCGGTTATTAATGCACATTTGTGTTAGATTCAACTTAAAATAACAATATACAAGACAATTCGATGTCAAACATGGAGCCTACACAAGTATTTATAATCTTTAAGTGTATCATTAAAAGAACAATTAAAGCTGGAACTGAAGAGGATTTTACTCCTTTGACCCATTACCAAGTAGCAATTACATTGGTACAAAAACCGATTTTGATCAAATGTATTTCAGGTCAGCCCAACTGTCGCTCGTATAAAAGGTTGTCAATTTTTTACCCGTTAACCGGGTGATCTGTTATAAACGGTCTCTAAAGTTACCCCCTTTGACTCATTACCAAGTTTTGTAATCATATTTGGTATAAAAACATACTGGGCTAAATTTGTTTCGGGTCAACTCAAAGTTTTACCTGAAGTAGAAAGTAGCCATTTTTTACCAGTTATGCGACCGACCCGTTACAAAAGATCTCAAAACTTTCCCCTTTGACCCATTTATACAAAACTAATATAATTCAGTTTCAAGAATTTCCGATAATAAGCGTCTTCACTGAACAACCATCTTGATTAACAAAATATCTCTTAGACTGCTATAACAAACTTGTAGTGTTACAATCTAACATTAGTTGTGCAAATGTCATAGAAGAAACAGGGTAATTTTAAAGTTAATAAACTGCCACTTTTTACCCCAGATCCGACACAATAAGCAAATCAATCAAAACAAATATACAAAAATTTAACGATAAGTACTATTATTGATCTAACATTCATGCTCACCCCACTTTCCATCATACCTAGCCTTGTACACCATATGAGAGTAAACACATCACCTGGAACAACTTAGCAGGACCGAGCTCATCCAACAGTTTCCTCTAAGCAACATTCCTCACACCTTATCACAAAAATTATGTACGGCAGGTGGCGTGGCACGAAAGAGCAGCCGCCTTATTAACAATAATACCATGTCATATATGTGTCACAACAACAAAACTATTCAAGCATCAAATAGGCGCCAGGTTGGCTAAAGTCAATTTGAAACTACACAAAAAGACGGATCTTTTGACTATTGTGAACGATTAACGGCTGGTAATTACGTATTCTCTTTAAAATCATAGTAGACACAACACATCTAGCTGTAACGAACACAAAGACCACGGTATCATAAAAATAAATAGTGGATTAAAAGATACAAAGTTGACTGTCAAATTATGCAAAGGTCAAATAATCAGCTTCAATAAGTCAACTTGATTGAATCACGCATTATTATATCATAAAAACTGGATAAAATGTATATTTGGGAGACTAAGTTCATTTCCAAAAAACAGAAATCTGTCTCCTTGTCCACCAAGACAATGGCCCACGACATTTCTTGTTAAACCGAGGTCATTTAACTGGTTTAAAATACTTGTTTTGCCTAACCCTAAACCGAGAATCCATCAGTGTATGGTGGGTCCATTGAGGAATGAACTTCTTGATTGTAACCGAATCTGGTGATAATAATAATAATAATAACCCTAACAATTCGAATAACTAACCAGTCTGGTGAAGATGATGTTGTGTTTATAACACCTGATACAAAACCAGAAAAGAATCAACAAATTAAGAAGGTCAAAACAAAAACCTAAAACCAAATTGAGATGGCGCTAGGTTGAATGAAGCGTAAGAATACCTATAATCGATCATCGGCTGTGGTATCGATGGTTATTGAAGGTGGGTAGGAGTTGTGGTTATAAGACGGTTGAATGGATGAAATTAATGGTAATTGAATACAAGAGCTTCTCATAGAGAGAAAAACAAAGAATGCGAAAGGCTGACTATCTCTGTTACACTGTAGTATAGATATATATATAAACCGAGTAGTTTTAATTGTAAAACTAAAATAATATTTTATTAAGTTATGTTTTCGTAAATCAAAAATATTAGTTTAATTAATAAATCCCTAAATAAATTATAATATAAAACGGTTATCGTTTAACTCGTATCGTGGTTAAGATTAGGGGTGTTCATCGGGTCGACCCGATCGGATTTCGGGTTAATCGGGTCGGGCTAGTCGGGTTTTTCTTAAAAAATATCTAACCTGAAACCCGACCCTATTAAGGTTCGGGTTAGTCGGGCTTGGGTTAATCGGGTTTCGGGTTAACCATGTTACTTTCAAATTTGAAGTTGATTTTTATGTTTGTAACTCGTGGGTTGCAAAATTTCTTATTCCACTCAATTTTCAATTTATTTCACAAGTAATTATCTTATAATTACATATAGGCTTGTAAACGAACCGAACGGACATGAACAAAGGCATGCATGTGTTTGTTCGTTTAACTTTAAATGAATACGACCACAAAAACTTAATCAAACAAATATTTGTGTTCATGTTCTTTCATTAAAAAAATGAACATTTTCGTGGTTTTTATGATCGTTCATTTAAAATCTAAACGAACAGTTCACGAACATAAATGAACAAAATTAAACAAAGATAAACGAACTTGAAGAAACATGTACATACATTAACGAACGCAAACATACATAAACGAACATAAATGAACGCATTTAAATGAACACATATATAAACATATTACGGTGATATAATTTCTAAATGCAAATAATATTTAGTAATTTTCTATTAATATGCGAACGAACATGAAAGAACGTAAACAAACTTAAATGAATGATCATAAACGAGTGCACACGAACATAGATGAATGAGTGAAACATTTGTTCACGTTCGTTCATTTATTTTAAAAGAACTTCTAGTCTAACGGTTAATGAACATTGAACAAATAGAAGAATAACTAACTCCTCTATAATACTTTCAGTATTGACTTTTTGGTGCTTATTTCCCATTTTCATTATTGTATTTGAAGTAAAGTATCATCTCTAATCGGGTTATTCGGGTTAACCCGAAACCCGATTATTTTCCAATAATAAACCCGAAACCCTACCCTATTAACAATTCGGGTTATTCGGGTCAACTCGAATAACCCGATTAATAATTTTTGACCCTATTTAACCCGACCCTAATTAACTTATTCGGGTTCGGGTCAGGTCGAGTTAATCGGGTTCGGGTATTTTGGACACTCCTAGTTAAGATCCTCATTTTAAGCATATTCTTTATTCTCTTAGGCATTAACATTCGCGTGTGATTCGTTTCTCTCTTTCTCGCTACCTTAATCATCTTCGTTCATCCTTGAGGTGAGTACCACATTCCCCCTTTTTACTCGTTTTATCACTTTTGGGGACATATGCGTAACTTAGTATATTTTCACACTTTATCTATACACAAAACTGCAATTGTTGTCTTATGTGTTAACTAATCCCATGCCATACTTGCTATATGTTTATGTGTTCAATGTGAACCGCATTCGGAGAGGTCCAGCATAATCTCAGAAAATAGTATGATCATACGCTAGTAGATTTAGCCTTGTGCTTTTCGACATCTCATTTTATTTGCTCATTGGTTGATTTGTTAATCTCATATGACTCGTTGCAGCTACATATTTATTATATATGTATAATTGAACTGGTGTGTTGATCACTCAACCTCATGTTGACAAACTATATTATTTTCAACGCATATGCAGGTCACTGTTTGATGTGAAGTGTGGACTTAAAGGATTGTTTTAAGGACTTATGCAAGAAGAGTTTATTTTGAGACTATGATTTTTCATTTAAATTGTTGATGTTTTGGTTGCTTTGAATTTCTTTTTGTAATGAATAATGGTGTTATTTGAATTAAATAAATAGATTTTTGAATTTTAATATTTGCATTATAGTAACCTTGCGAGCTGTGACAATCAGTCCACGCCCCGGCATTTCCGCCGTAGGTTGGGGTGTGACAGATTGGTATCAGAGCCGAAGGTTTAAGATAGGTCGTTAGAGATTGCCTTAGACACATGTTTAGGAGCCCTATACGTGCTTATCTGATTACCTTACGTGTTCTATTTGATGTTACTGCTTTCCCTTAGTTAGAAATTTTCCTTATTATATTGTTGTCATGCACACACGCAATGCTCCGAGGTTATGCCTCAAAATTTAAAATTTTATTTAAATTTAAAATCAATATTAGATTGCTTTTTATTTGCGGGAAATTCCTTAAGAAATCCCACCTGTTGTTTTCACTTGTTCTCCTTAGGGCTAGGTTATATGGCATGTCCCTATCATAAAAAAAGGGGAGAGAAACTGTGAGTTGGGCACTGGAAAAACGGTTCCAAGAACCAAAGGTAAGACGCTAATCCTTACATGGGTGATAACCTGATCACAGTACTCAGCCCTATGGACCCGAGCGAGACCCATGAATGCCATATGACCGACACCCTAAGCTGTCAACCGTAACCACACTAGTGGTTGCATTCCTATATACATTTTTAAACCGAATTCATGGTGGTTCGTGGCTTAAATTCGGTAACCTTCCGATTATGTTTTCTACGTTATTTCAAGTGGTTAGTCGGGAATCCCGACTATCCATTTACTAACTTGTTCGTATTTTTGTCGAAGACATCAACGTGGCGGTCCACAAGATACTCCGACTACCCATATTTTATTTCGTTAGTTCGTTATTTAGTTTGGTCGGTGAAAGACGCTCATCGGGCCGAAAAACTATATTGCATTGATAATTCGTTAATTAGTTGGGACAACCAAATTGCCACGTAACGCTCATGGGTTGTCCAACTCAAATGTTTGTTCGTTAATTATTGTTGGGCCATTCAAATTGCCATGGAAAGCTCATGGGAGGCCAACGTCCCTAGATGCATTTCGTTATATTTTTGTGAAACTAACCTAACAGAAATTTAATGTTTTCAAACATATGATCCCCCAACTAATAAATCTTTTCACTTATTTTCCCGTAGAATGTCGTCACTCAGAAATCACCGTCGTCACCAACGTTCATCTGGCTCACGCGACCGCTGCCTAGCTGCTAGAATCATGAGAGAGTTTGCTGCTGCTATGCCTGCAATTATCACTCAGATCCAGAGCCTCAACTCTAACGGATCAGCCACCTCGGCCACACCCAACAATTATAATTTCCGTAACTTCTTGAGCACCAAACCACCATCTTATCGTGGTGAGGAAAATGCCACCGCCTTGCTCCAATGGTTTGAAGAAATGGAGAACATATTTATCCACTGTGAATGTCCGGATGTCAAACGGACCAAGTTTGCTTCTAGCTGCTTTATGGATCGAGCTGTTGTATGGTGGAATGCTCTGAGGAACGACCAAGGGTCGGATTTGGTCGTGGCTATGCTTCGGGAAGAACTGAAGGAGGCGATGAAAAAGGAATTTTTCCCAGAACATGAACTGCAGAGGTTGGAATGGGAGTTTTGGGATCTTAAGCAAATTGGTGGCGATAACTCCACTTATTCTAGCCGATTTCGCGAGCTGGCTGAGCCGTATTGTGCCACATCTGCTAACCCCCGAGACCCGCAGCATTCAGAAGTACATTCGCGGTCTCCCGCTCGCTTTCCGTGATGTCGTAATGAGTCGTAACCCATTAACCATCGGTGAGGCCATGGACCTAGCTGCCTCCCTCACCGATAGTCACGTTCGGGATGGAGCCTTGTCTCGCAAGGATTCCAAGCCCACTCCCGACAAGACAAAGACTGACTCCTCTACCGATGCCAAAGCTGAGGCCAAACCATCCAACAACAACAAACACTTCAACAAGAACCACCAAAAACGAGCCCAACTACCAAAACTACTCCGTCAACCAATCCAACAACCAAGCCCCAAATGACCCTAATGCCCCAAACAAGAAAGCTTACTTTGGCCCACATCCCCTTTGTGCCAAGTGTAACCGCCATCACCTGGTTCAATCCCGTTGCCGGCTGTGCACTCAATGCAACCGTTACGGCCACCTTGCCAATACTTGCCGAGCACCGCCTGGTTCCCAAGTTGTCCAAACCTGGTCTGCACCCCCTACTGCTAGACCTGCTGCTAACCCTGCTCAGCCCGGTGTTCCTAATACCCGAGCTTGCTACCACTGCGGAGACCCTAATCATTTCCGTAACGCCTGCCCATTACTCACCCATGCTAACCAAGCCCATGTCATGCATGCACCACCTTATGTTACCCATCCACCTCAAGCCCAAGTATACCATGCACCGTACTACACTGCCCAATCCTACCAAGTGCAAACCTACCAACCTCAAGCCTATGCTCCTCAAACCCATGCACCTCCTGTGCCTCAGCTCATGGCTCCTCAATCGGCATCAACTCAAGCCCTTGCAATTCAAGCCCCTCCTTTGAACCAAGTTGCTCAAACCCCTCAACGGTCCAATGGTCGTGCATTTATGATGAATTTGAATCAAGCTCAGAGTTCTAGCGACGTGGTGAATGGTATGTTTCTCATTGATAATCATCATGCTTCGGTTTTGTTTGATACGGGTGCGATAAGAGTTTTATATCTTTGGATTTTGCGTATATTATTGATAAGACTCGGGATAAGCTGTCTAGACCTTTCACCGTAGAAGTAGCCGACGAGAATTCTATTATGATTGACTCGGTAATCAAGGATTGCGTCATAGTCCTTAACAAAGTATAGTTTCTAATTGACCTCATTCCGATGCAAATGGGTAGTTTCGATGTAATTGTAGGTATGGATTGGTTAACTCTTAATCGTGCGGAAGTTGTTTGTTTCGAAAAGCTCATTCGTATACCTCTCAAAAACGGTCGTACTCTCAAGGTTTTCGGTGATACTCCAACGTCTAAGATTAATCTCATGTCGTCCTTTCAAGCTCAACATTATTTGCGCAAGAAATGTGTCGTCTTCCTAGCCCTCGTGGTGGAGAAAGAGCGGAAAGAGAAGAAGTTATCCGATATCCCGGTCGTTCGTGATTTTCCTGATGTTTTTCCCGATGATGTCACTGGTCTTCCTCCGGTTCATCAAGTTGAATTCCGAATTGATCTTATAACTGAAGCTAACCCTGTAGCTAAAGCCCCTTACCGTCTTGCACTCTCCAAGATGCAAGAACTCTCGAGCCAACTCTAAGAACTTTCGGACAAGGGTTTTATTCCCCCGAGTTCTTCTCATTGGGGCGCACACGTGCTATTTGTCAAGAAAAAAGATGGTTCATTCCGCATGTGCATTGACTACCGTGAACTCAACAAGCTTACCGTTAAGAAAAGTTATCCGCTCCCTTGAATCGACGATCTTTTCGATTAACTTCAAGGAGCCGCATGCTTCTCGAAGATCGATCTCCGTTCGGGTTATCATCAACTCCGAGTTAGTGATGATGACATTCCCAAGACCGCCTTTCGAACTCGTTATGGTCATTATGAGTTCTATGTTATGCCTTTTGGGTTGACAAACGCACCCGCGGTGTTTATGGATCTCATGAACCGTGTTTGTAAACCTTATTTGGACAAGTTCTTTATTGTTTTCATTGATGACATCTTAATCTATTCGAAATCCGAGAGCGACCACAAGAATCATCTCCATACCATTCTTGATCTGCTTCGAAAGGAGCAATTGTATGCTAAATTTTCTAAGTGCGAGTTTTGGTTGAAAGAAGTTCAGTTTTTGGGCCACATTGTTAACGAAAAGGTATTCATGTTGATCCTGCAAAGATCGAAGCTGTTAAGAATTGGAAGCCGCCTACGACTCCCACCGAAGTTCGTTCTTTTCTCGGTTTAGCGGGTTATTACCGTCGTTTCATTCATAACTTTTCCAAGATCGCATTACCCCTCACCGCTTTAACACACAAAGATAAAACCTTTGTGTGGGGGTCAAAGCAAGAAGAAGCCTTTGAAACTCTTAAGGAAATGCTTTGCAATGCTCCTATCCTTGTTCTTCCGGAAGGAAATGAAGATTTCATCGTTTTCTGCGACGCTTCTAACCAGGGTCTTGGTTGCATTCTCATTCAACGAGGCAAGGTTATCGCTTACGCTTCGAGACAACTCAAGGTTCACGAGAAAAATTATACGACGCATGATCTCGAACTTGGTGTTGTCGTATTTGCCTTGAAGATTTGGAGACATTACCTCTATGGTACGAAGTGTGTGGTGTTTACCGATCACAAGAGTCTTCAACACATTTTTGACCAAAAAGAACTCAATATGAGACAACGTCGATGGGCCGAGTTGCTTAGCGACTACGAATGCGAAATTCGCTATCATCCTGGAAAGGCGAATGTCGTGGCTGACGCCCTCAGTCGTAAGAAGCCATTCAAATCGATACTTCTTACTTGTGTTCTTGTTCAAAATGATCTCAAAAAGCGTGTTCTCGATGCTAAACACGAATCTGTCACCGAAGGCAATATGTATGACGAGATGTCGTGTGGTGCCGAAACCCAACTTGAGACTAAACCCAATGGTCTTCTTTACTTTCTAAACCGCTTATGAATCCCCAATCATGATGATCTTCGCACATTTATTATGGACGAAGCTCACAAGTCACGATATTCCATATATCCCGGTGCAGATAAGATATACGCCGACCTTCGTTATGTCTATTGGTGGCCTGGTATGAAGAAAGATATCTCTTTGTATGTTTCTAAATGCCTCACTTGTTCCAAAGTGAAAGCCGAGCATCATCGACCTTTTGGTTTACTCGAGCAACCTTCCGTCCCCGAGTGGAAATGGGAAGGTATTGCTATAGATTTTGTCACTAAGCTTCCTTCTACCCGCAAGCAACATGATAGTATTTGGGTAATTGTTGATAGTCTAACCAAGTCTGCTCATTTCATTCCCATCAAAGAGACTTATTCTATTGAGCAATTGGCACGTATTTACGTTGAGAAAATTGTTTGTCATCATGGAACTCCGTTATCTATTATATCTGATCGTAATGGTCGTTTTATTTCTCGTTTTTGGAAGTCGCTTCAATCCGCTTTGGGTACTCGATTGGATCTTAGCACTGCTTATCACCCACAATCTGACGGTCAATCTAAGCGAACAATTTAAACTTTAGAGGATATGCTCCGTTCTTGTGTCCTTGATTTTGGAGGAAATTGGGATATTCATCTACCGCTTATCGAGTTCTCTTATAATAATAGCTTTCACTCTAGTATTAACATGGCACCTTTTCAAGCGCTCTATGGTCGTAAATGTCGATCTCCGATCTGTTGGAACGAAGTTGGTGAATCTCAAATCACTGGTCCTGAACTAGTCCAAGAAACGGTGGATCGTATTGCTCAAATCCGTCAAAATCTCCTTGCTGCTCTTAGTCGTCAGAAGAGTTATGCTGATAAGAGACGTAAACCCTTAGAGTTCAGTGTTGGTGATTTTGTTTTACTCAAAGCTTCCCCTTGGAAGGTAGTTGATCGTTTTGGAAAGAAAGGGAAACAAGCTCCTCGTTTCGTTGGTCCTTTTGAGATTATTGATAGAGTTGGTCCTGTTGCATATCGACTCAAACTTCCTGTTGAACTCTCTAATATTCACCCGGTGTTTCATGTTTCTAACCTCAAGAAGTATCTTGTCGAGGGTAATCTCCACATCCCTCTCGATGAAGTTAGTATCGATGAGACTATGCATTTCGTTGAGCAGCCCGTTGAGATTATGGATCATATGGATAAAGTTACTAAGCGAAGCCGCATTCCTTTTGTTAAAGTTCGCTGGAATTCTAAGTAACGCTCCGAGTTTACGTGGAAGCGTAAGGACCAGATGAAACTCAAATATCCCATCTGTTTTTCGTTTCAGATTCTCTAATTTCGGGACGAAAGTCCCAAAAGTATGGGATACTGTAACAATTCAGGTTTTCCCGCTTTATCATTTGTAACCATTACCCGACCCACTTTTGGGTCCGGGCTTTATCATTAATAAATTTATGCATTTATCGAGTTATAAATTATTATTATATTTATATTTACACTTATTCAACTTTGACGCTTTTAACCCAAAACATAAGGTTCTATCCATTTCTTTATCCATCTTCAAACTTGAGGGGCCTGTATGTAAACTTTGTTATAATCCATTTCTTAAAGTGGGTATCCATTTCCAAACCCGACCCATAATCAAGCTTTCTTGTACCCGAATCAAGAAATCAATCAAATTAGTGTCCATAATTGTTTGTAATCAAGTTGTATTATAGGAAATCATTTGAATTAGTCAATTCGCGGCCAAACCGACACACCAACATGAGTAAATAATATCAAACTGATTTGCTTTCTTTTTTTAACCTTGCCGACAGCCTAAATCATTGGCGAACACGGGATCGTCGATATTATTTCAATTAAATTCATACAATCATTCCTTATAACGTGACCGACAAAACCCCCCTATTTAATTGAATCATCTTGCTCGTTAAGGACTTGTTCATATCATTTTTCTTGGCCGACCCTATCTCCCTTCGTCCTCCCTCGTATGTTCATCATTAGAAGTAATTGAAGGTACGGTGTGAGTCGCGTTTTCATGAGAATCAATAACCCTAAACCTGTTTTAATCAATTGTTAACACTTTGGGTTAATTGAAATTCTAGGGTTCTTGGTAAAAGGGGGCTGAACCCGTCCCTGTTTATGTTTAATCAAACAGACTTTGTGCTTGAATGTCTCTTATGGTCTGCTGGGTAAACATAAATTTTAGTTTAATTAATAAATCCCTAAATAAATTATAATATAAAACGGTTATCGTTTAACTCGTATTGTGGTTAAGATCCTCATTTTAAGCATATTCTTTATTCTCTTAGGCATTAACACTCACATGTGATTCGTTTCTCTCTTTCTCGCTACCTTAATCATCTCCGTTCATCCTTGAGGTGAGTACCACATTCCCCCTTTTTACTCGTTTTATCACTTTTGGGGACATATGCGTAACTTAGTATATTTTCACACTTTATCTATACACAAAACTGCAATTGTTGTCTTATGTGTTAACTAATCTCATGTCATACTTGCTATATGTTTATGTGCTCAATGTAAACCGCATTCGAAGAGGTCCAGCATAATCTCATAAAATAGTATGATCATACGCTAGTCGATTTAGCCTTGTGCTTTTCGACATCTCATTTTATTTGCTCATTGGTTGATTTGTTAATCTCAAATGACTCGTTGCAGCTACATATTTTATTATATATGTATAACTGAACTAGTGTGTTGCTCACTCAACCTCATGTTGACAAACTATATTATTTTCAACGCATATGCAGGTCACCGTTTGATGTGAAGTGTGGACTTAGAAGAATTGTTATAAGGACTTATGCTAGAAGAGTTTATTATGAGACTATGATTTTTCATTTAAATTGTTGATGTTTTGTTTACTTTGAATTTCTTTTTGTAATGAATAATGGTGTTATTTGAATTAAATAAATAGATATTTGAATTTTAATATTTGCATGATAGTAACCTTGCGAGCTGTGACAATCAGTCTACGCCCCAACATTTCCGCCGTAGGTTGGGGTGTGACAAGAATCATCTCGATCAGTTTGGAAACTCGCATCAATGTAACCCTTTACAACAAGCTCCTCCTCACCAGAGCCATATATTAGAAACATATCCTTAATTTTCCTAAGGTATTTCAATATGCTCTTAACCGCCATCCAATGGCTAGTTCCCGGATTTTGTTGGTATCTACTTGTCATGCTCAAAACGCATGACACATCTGGTGTGGTGCATATAATGGCATACATGATGGATCCTATAGCAGATGCATATGGGATTCCATTTATTTTGTCTTGCTCATCCTTTGAGCTTGGAAATTGAGATGCACTCAATATTGTTCCTCTTTGAATAGGTACCAAACCTTTTTTAAAGTTGTCCATCTTGAACCTTTTCAATATTTTGTCAATGTATGCACTTTGATTTAAACTTATCAACCGCCTTGATCTATCCCTATAGATTCTTATTCCCAAAATATAGGCGGCTTCACCAAGATCTTTGATGGAAAAACAACTTTCAAGCCACGTTTTTACACCTTCCAAGGTTGGAATGTCATTTCCAAATAATAGTATGTCATCGACATATAATACTAAGAAGGTAATGATGCTCCCACTAGCTTTCTTATACACACAAGCTTCATCAGCGTTCTTGATGAATCCAAATTTCTTAACTTCATCATCAAAACGGTGATTCCAACTTCTAGATGCTTGTTTCAATCCATAGATTGACTTCTTTAACTTGCATACTTTATTAGGATGTTGTGGATCAAAAAAACCTTCAGGCTGAACCATAAAGACATCTTCCTCAAGGTGTCCATTTAGAAAAGCAGTTTTGACATCCATTTTCCATATCTCATAGTCATAATATGCGGCTATGGCAAATAATATCCTAATAGACTTTAGCATCGCAACAGGGCAAAAAGTTTCATCATAATCAACCCCTTCTGTTTGGGTGAAACCTTTTGCTACAAGTCTTGCTTTGTAAGTATCCAAGTTTCCATGCATATCAGTTTTCTTCTTGAAAACCCACTTACTTCCAACCAGTTTGGAATTCAGAGGTGGTGTAACCAAGTCCCATACTCGGTTGTCATGCATGGATTGCATCTCAACGTTCATGGCCTCAAGCCATTTATCACAATCAGATTGTGACATTGCATCGTGGTATGTGGTTGGTTCATCCAAATCTACCACATAGCATCCATCCACAAAAAATCCATATCTTTCGGGTGGGGTGCTAATTCTACCAGACTTGCGAACGTTTTGTGTGTTTTGATCAACCATTTGATAATTATCAACAACCTTTTGTTGATTGCTAGTATTAACCAAACGTGTATCGGCTATTGGTTCTCGATCCTCCCCGAGTTCCACAGTTCTATGGGTTCCTTCCATAAGGAGCTTTCTTTCCAAGAACTCAGCCTTCCGAGCAACAAACACCCTTTGCTCATTTGGATTGTAGAAATAATATCCCGTAGAATCTTTGGGATATCCTACAAAAATACACTTAGTGGATCGGCTCTCAAGTTTGTTTTTGGGTGCTGTTCTTGACATAAGCCTCACAACCCCATACCTTTAAATATGATAATGATAGAACCCTTCAATTCCAGATTTCAAAAGGTGTCCTTTCCACTTTCTTGGTTTGTGTTATATTTAAAATATGGGCTACGGAGATCAATGCGAAGCCCCAAAATGATTGACGTAATGTGCTTCTAGCCATCATAGATCGAACCATATCCAATAGAGTTCGATTCCTCCTTTCGGACACACCATTATGTTGTGGTGTTCCAGGCGGAGTACGTTGTGAGACAATCCCATAACTCCTAAGATGATCCAGAAATGCATTATTGAGGTATTCACCTCCTCTATCGGAACGAAGTACTTTGATTGTTTTATTGAGTTCATTTTGTACTTCATTTTGGAAGACTTTGAACATTTCAAAGGCTTCATCTTTGTGTCTTAACAAGAACACATACCCATAGCGACTATAATCGTCAGTAAAGGTAATGAAGTATCTTTCACCATTCCTTGTCATTGTCTTAAAATGACAACATACATCTGAATGTATGATACCTAATAAGTCTTTCGCCTTTTAATTAGTTCCACTAAAGGGTTCCTTGGTCTCTTTCCCAATAAACAAGATTCACACATATCAAATGAATCATAATTTGATTCCAAAAGACCATTCTTTTGAAGTGTATGAATGTGTTCCTTGTTTATGTAACCAAGGCGACAATGCCAAAGAAAAGTCTTACTCAAATCTAATTTGAGTCTTTTGGTGCTAGATTGGTACAACGAGTTATCAATAGTTGTGTTATCATGAACTAATTCATAAATGCCATTAGACAGCATCACTTTAAAAAAAAAGACATCATTCATGCAAACATAAATACCATTGTCTACTAACTTTAAATCATAACCAAATTGTCTTAATAAAGAAACATAGATAATATTCCTAGTCAAACTAGGAGAATACAAAATGTTTTTCAAAATAACTTCCAAACCATTTGGAAGCTTCAAAACATAATCTCCTCAGGCTTGGACGTCAACCTTTGCTCCATTGCCCATGAAGAGACTTATATCTCCTTTCTTGTAATCACTTCTTCTTTTGAAATCCTGAAATGAATTGCATATATGAGTTCCACATCCGGTATCCAATACCGATGTGTCAGAAGAAACAATATTAAGATCAATATGGATCATGAAAGTTGTACCTGAGGTTTGCCCTGCATCCCTTTTAGCTTTCAACTCCTTGAGATAGGTTGGACAATTTCTCATCCAATGTCCTATCTCTCCACAACCAAAGCACGGATCCTCAAAGCTAACCTTTAGCTTCTTTGGTTTGGGTTCCGCCTTTGCCTTTCCCTTGAACCTACCCTTGACTTGACCCTAACCACTAGCAACCTTTGCATTAGGTTCCGGGTGATGCATCTTCTTCAAGCCACCCTCATTGATCGTAAGAACAGGTAAAACCTTTTTACCCATTCCAGCTTCGGCTATTTTTGAGCATTGCATGAAGCTCACCAATGCTCTTGTCCCACCCATTCATGTTATAATTCAAAACAAATGTCTCAAACTTCTTAGTTAAGCCATTAAGGGTCATATCCGTGGCTAACTCTTTTGAGACAGGACAGTTAAGCCGTTAAAGCCGATCAATGTGGCTTTTTATCTTAAGCACATAAGATGAGACAGATTGGGTTTCTTCCATACGACATGCATGAAATGCTCGAACCGTTTCGAAGCGTTCCACCCTAGATTGAGTAAGGAACATTTCCTTGAGCTGGGTGATCATGTCATATGCCCCATGATTCTCGAAATACTTTGGGATCTTGGGAATCATTGTTCCCAACATGAGGCAAGAAACTTGCACCGAATTATCAGTATATTTTAACCAATCGGCGTGGGCATCCAAGTCATTTACATTAGGTTAATCAGGAATAGGATCGTCCAATATATAGGATTTCTTTTCTTGCTTGAGAACATTTCTCAAGTTTCGATACCAATCCATAAAATTGTTGAAATTTAGACGATCCTTGTCCAGAATGGATCTTAGTGATAGATTATGCACGTGAGGGATAATTGCGTTCGGTGGGTTGTTGTTTGCGGCCATCTATAAATTAACAAAGCTCAATTTTAGTATTTTCGATATCATTAATAAATTTTAATCGTTAATACCCTTTAATGTCTCCAAGACAATTAATGATTAAAATCTAGAACCCAACGTTTCATTCAAATAGTAGTTAGGTGACCTTTATCCTACTATTTAAATTAAGAAGGTAGTCAACGTTTGACAATTGCAACCCTTTGCAACTTCTAGTTTTATTGGGATCAGTTAAACATCATATGTTTAGTTGGCATGTTTAATCCCATCAACACCTTTGTACACCATGCTTCGGTGACCCTATTCACATGGTTTCCAAATCAAGTCGTCCTACTTACACACACGTGTGTGTTTACAAATACAAGTGGTTATGTGACCTTTATCCCAAAAGTATTGTAAATCCACCTCAAACTCACAAGTTTCCTCAATGCGGTTAGGTGACATTTATCTCACATCAAGTTCTCAAGTGATTCGAGTGTTGTATAAAAGGATGGTGTTCAACTTGTTTTAAAAGGGATTTAAGTTTTCTAAATTCTAGATTGGAAAACTATTTTATGTACCTTCCATTTGCATGCATTCAAATGTATGGTACCTTTGAAGCCAATTTTCAAAATTCCTTTTAATAAAAACCATTTTATTATGAAATCATTAATAGTTAATAAAACCAATTTTATTACCTAATAATTTCTTAAGGAATTAATTTTATGCAAGTCGTTGATTTTAAATTGTTAACATCCATATCCAAATATGATAAAACAAAACATAAATCAACCACACAAGCATAAAAGATAATCACAAGTCCAAAACCATAGCCCCTAAATTGACAATACTTGTTGACCGAAACAAGTGTGTCATAAGGTCTCTCCTAAGGGACGAGCATGACACAAGGTATGCGATGGTGAACTCCCACTTGACTCCGCATCCATATGCTTCAAGTGTTCACCTCTTGTTGTGACCCTTTCTTTTATTTGGGTTTCCAATTGGGCTCCAACTTTAGCTCTTGCTACCTTGGGCCTCTTTTGGGCTTAGTCCATTAGGCTAAAATCCCATGGTGAACTATTAAGTCCATTAAGGCCCAAAACCCAAAATGGTATTATAGTTGCATCTTCTTTTTCAAAACATATCCTAATACATTTTCTAGTAAAATAAATACAACTATTCTACTTATTATTACAAACCAATTTGAAATAAATAAATAGATTACAAACCCGAATAAAGATTATTACAATCAAATTGAATAAACAACAACACATCACTTCAATATACACAAGATCATCAGCTAGGTTATGAACATCCAAACAAACAGGTCAGCCCTTGATAAGAATGGTTCCCCTTTTGACCTTTTAAGTTCTCGGCCAGAAGACCAAAGCTTCAAAGTTTTCGGCCCGAAGATTTTGGTCAGTCGAGAACCTAGAGTTCTCAGCCAAGACCGAGAACTTTGGTTTTCAGTCAAACGAGAACCATGGTTCACAACCATGAGTTCTCGGTCCAACCGAGAACGCGTTTTCGGCCAATCGAGAACAATGGTTCACAACCATGAGTTCTCAGCCAACCGAGAAAAAGGTTCTGAGTGTTTTCGGCTAGACCGAGAACCATGGTTTCCAGCCAAGGGTTCTCGGCCAAAGCTGAAAAACCCAGATTTGTCCAAACAATTAATTTTCCAGATCTCCACATGCATGTGTGTGGTACAATCTTGAAAAACCAAAGGGTAACCAAATGCCTAAATTTTTCGGCCAATATGGTAAAAAATACCATAAAACCCGAATACTTTAGATCCCATTTTGAAGCATGTAATCGTATAAGCGTTTCTTGATGCCATTGTTGGGTTTTTACAAGATTATCAAAGTCCATATAACGCATTATATGTAAAACGCAGAGGAATAAAGTTTTAAATCTTGTTAACCAAAAACACATAAAACCTGTTTTATGTTTAAACCCAATCAAGGATCCAAATACGATTTGCATGCTATCAAAACAACCATAGGGTGTTATGTTTCATACCTTCAAATTTCCAGAAATATGAAGAGGATGAGGATGTGAATGACGAGATTCCAATGGAGGAAATCCTCAAGCTTGTATACCCGTACAAGTTTCCAACAAACACCCAAGTTGCTAGGATCTTACACTTGCAAATCTTCCTTGTGTTTTTCCTCCTTTTCGGCCGAGAGAAAGAGAGAAGAGAGAGCTCTTGTGTGTGTGTGAGAGAGAGAGTAATCAAGATGTGTCCAACATCCTAAACCAATCCACCTTCTTGCATGTTATTGAAAACACAAAAGGAGAGAGAGAGAGAGAGGAGAGGAGGGGCCGACCCCATGGGGCTTTCCCCCCCCCCCCCAAAACCAAAACCCATTTTGTTTATTTTATTTGTTATATTTGTTTACGTTACATAAATATATGTAACATAGCACAAATATGTAACATACATGTAATTTAACCAATTTAAATAACATCTCTCAAAGTATAAATTATCCATATAATTTATTAATCACACAAGTGCAAATATTTAGAAAACTCATTTTCCAAATATTATAAGTGTTGATAATTATTAGTTAGATCATATCTAATAATAAATATCGTGGTGTTTGTCTAACTTGTTATTGGGTATGACCCGACTTGGATCATAACGTACTAGCTACATCAACTCAAATATGTGTCTTGGGCAGATCGATTCCAACAGTTGGTCAAAGTACATTTAATATATTTTATCAAAACCGGTGTATTAAAGAAAAATTTATTTGTATCTTATACTTATCTATTTATTAATGATTATCTCTATAATTTATAATAATTATTATAAGTTTAGTACTTTTGTTATTATTAATTAATTATCTTTTGTAATTAGTTGTTACATATTATTTTTGACAGAAATAATAACATTTACACCTTACCATATTTATATTTCAATATCTTTGACTTAAACATTATTCTGTTATTATATTGTAATATACATTATATTTTCTATATATAGCCAATTACGTTATTTTTGGAAAACCCAGTAAATAAGTTATAAAAATATTATAGATACATATTTATATATCCAATCATTACAAATCCTATTAGTATGTTACAAGTTATACTGTTAATATATTTAAAATATAGTGATTTCAAAATTTTTACTAAAAATAACACCTATGGACTTCTAACTTTCCGATTACATCAATTGGTAATTCATTTATTCCGATTATTGGTAATTATTCCGGTTATATACTATGACATCAATGGTAAATTTGTTCACATGATTCAAATCTAACATAATTGGTAATTTTATTATTATGTGATATCAATTGTTATCAGTTTTATTTGTAAGTTATCGGTTTTATTTGTAATTATTCCATTTACTAACCAAAATATAATTTCTGATTACCAATCATTTATTCCGGTTACTAATCAATTGTTATATGTTGATATCAATTTCTATTTAATATATATTCATGATTTTAATTACATAAAAACAATAATAAAGTTTCCATGATTTTCACTTATTTTCACATTTCCATGATTTTCATTATTGGTCAAGTTCTACTTAAAAGTTTCTTAAAAAGTTTCTTGTATTAAGTAAAGTTCATTTGGTGTTTTACAATTTTATATAATTTATATATTATTTCCGATTAATATTAAATGTATTTTATTAATATAGTCATCTATTAAGTATTAGTTTGTATTTGTTTAGTTTCTTGATATGGTAACCATTATTAAATTAAAAATATAATGACCAGCATTTCAGTTCACGTAAATCATTACAAATTAATTACATTTAATTCCATTTATGACAACTGATTTTTGTTTAAAGATATTTAAGGTAATTAATTAATTTACAATTTGATTTCCATTTACTTAATTGTGGAAGTCAAATTACATTACTTAGTGTTGAAAGTAAAATTAAATTATTAACGTTTTCCAATAGACCCGAGTAATTATGGAAGTCAAATTAAATTATTTAAACTCAAATTTATTTTAGTTTACACTAATAATAATGTTACAAAGAGTTATGTATTTTAAGAATAATTTCAATTATTGTGATAAAAAACTACCATTTGAGCAAAATGATATAATCATAATTATGAATATTATATTTTGCCAACTTTAAAACAAGTTATATTTTTTATATGTAAATCGTTTGAATTTAAGTTTTTACAATATATGTTGACCACTAATTAATTTATTAGTTATAATGTCTTTAACCATAACACTTATTTGAAATTGAAGAATACAAAAACAATTATATAATAATTACTGTATGTTTTTTTCTTCATATATATTTTTATTAATATTTATGACTATGTTACTTTTATATAATAGCAATATTTGTCATTTGTAGTTTGTTTGGATTGCTAAATGACAATGATTTGAACATTCATAGACCAATTCCATCGAAGTTGTTGTCATTTCTTGATGAAGAGTTTTTTGAAAGCAATATCTTTCTATAATATTTGCGAGATTCACACAATAATCTTGGTAACTTGCTGGTTATATTTTTTTAAAGTTTCCTATTGATCTTTTATACCTTATTGTATAATGATGAATAATTAGTTTATTATTTTTGCTAGCCAAAAAGTATCATCTTGCTCGGAACATATCTGTGTTGGTCGAATATGTTGTCTATATTTATATAATTTGTTGACATGTTTTTCCACCCGTGTGTAACACGGGCTATATCCTAGTTTTACATTAATACGATTCAAACATTTCCTATTATTTTTTGTAATTTATTTTAAAACACACTTTCTAAGAGTTTTTTATATACTTCTTTAAAAATAACTAGAAACATTTTTTCCTCGTTTAAAATAAACATATTTTATTTTTTTATAATTGTTTTATTTTTTTCAAAAGTGTTTTTTTAAATAGTCTTTAAAGATAGTTTGCATTTTTATTAAAACAAATTTCAAATTGTTTGTTAATTAAAAAAATACAATGTATATACATAATAAACCAGACAAATTTAATTAATTGAGAATAAATATCTACAGTTATGTGGTAATATTTTAAAGGAATATTGATTTTAAATAACCCTAACTATGTTATATTGGCAAATAGCAGTCTCAGCTTTAAAATTGACTTATGGCGGTCCCTACTAAAGGGGTATTTTTTTTAACAGACCGCGACTAACGGATGTTAACTTCATTAATGATTTACTAACGTGGATCTTCTTCTCCGGCCGCATCACGCAGAAAACATGCCGAAAACCTACAACCCGCCTCCATTCTCCCTAATATCGTTACACCGTCTCTCCCCCCCCCCCCCCCTCTCTTTCCCCTCATTTGAAACCAAACCGACTTGTCGTCGTTGTCTCCGAACAAGTCCACCCTCGTCAATCACGCACTGTTTGAGATAATTGACACGTCATTCGACTCGTTTTGACCCCCTAACAAAAGCCCTGTGAATATTTTGTAAATCGTGTAACATTGATTTCGAATTTTTGAAAATAAGATCGGGTTTGGTGCCTAGGAATTGGGCATGGAAGAAGATGAAATTTGCTTCATTTTCTAATTTCCGATGTGTTTTGAAGAGGGAGGGAGACGGTGCAACGATATTAGGGAGAATGGAGGCGAGTTGGAGGTTTCCGGTGTGATGTGGCCGGGGAAGAAGGTCCACGTTAGCAAATCACTAACAGAGTTAACATTCGTTAGTCACGGTCCGTTAAAAACAATTACCCCCTTTAGTTGGGACTGCCACCAACCAAATTTAAAGTTGAGACTGTTATTCGCCAATAAACATAGTTGAGATTATTTAAAACAAGTATTCTTATTTTAAAATAAAAACAGTATTAGATAGATCAAATAAAAATATTAGAAAAATTGAAGATTTAAAAGAGCGGGATACATTTAGTATAACCCAATAATATAAAATATTGTTCGTAGCCCGTAGTGTTTTTTAACTTTTTTGTTTCCTTTAAAAATAAATAATTAAAAATCGACCCTCGTTAAAACCCATGAAAAGTTGCATAAATATCCATCCCTCAAACAGAAGAGATTCACAACATTCTGCGGCGCTGTCACCACATACCATTTTCTGTGGCTTGAAATGAATCACCATCCCCATTTCTGCAACCCCAAAAGCTTGGCTCTTATCTTATTCAGTCTCAGTTCCAGGTTAGGGTTTTGTGTTAGTAATTCATACTGTGTGAGTTTATTATTATTTTTATTTCACGGGCCTGAAATGAATGACATTAGGCTAATTGAAGAGACCAAAACAAATCTATTTTATTTCAAATTGTAATTAAATTAGATTCATTTGGGAGATTATGTATGTATGGCCTCTTGTGGGGCAAAAGGCCATGCTTTGATGTGTAAAGTAATACTTAATAAGAGTTATATGCAAGTTAAGCGAGCATGCTTGTGCTTATTGATTGTCATCATTATCAAACTATTAAGATGAATTTTCATTATCAACTAACCCTTTAATATAACAAAATATATCTAACTTTTTAACACAAGTCAATATCATTTGTTGTTGATCTGATAATTGTGCTTACAGGTGTAAATGAGCCGAGCCTGAGCTTGACTAGGCTCGTTTAACTTACAAGAGCTCAAGCTCGACTTGTTTTGAGCTATATATTGGAACCTTGAGCTCGGCACGTGAATAGTTTGTTAAGCTCAAGCTCAGCTTGGTTGCCTTGTTTATTAATTATTAATTACTTTATTTACATTTTTTATTATTTAATATATATATTTTTTAGTTTTAAAGTTTATAGCTTTAGCATTATTTTTAACTAATAAATAACTAATACATATCAAATAAATATTATATAAATAATAGGCTTATTTAGGCTCGCGAGGCAGCTTGAGCTCGATAAGTGAAGCTCGGGCTTATGCTCATTTATTAAACAAGCTTATTTTTAGGCTCGAGCTCGGCTCGATTGGAGCTTTTAGCAAGCTGATTTCAGAAGCTTGAGCTCGGCTTGTGAGTAGTTTTTGTAGCTCAAGCTCAGCTTGGGCTCGACTTGTTTATTAATTATTAATTACTTTATTTACATTTTTTTATTATTTATTATATATATTTTTAGTTGTAATATTTTTATAGCTTTAACATTATTTTTAACTATAAATGTTTAACTAATAAATAACTAATATAACTAATATAGATCAAATAAAGATTATATAAATAATAGGCTCGTTTAGGCTTGCGAGACAACTTGAGCTCGATAAGTGAAACTCATGCTTAGGCTCATTATCAACAAGCTTATTTTTAGGCTCGAGCTTGTTTAAGCTCGGCTCGATTGGAGCTTTTAGCAAGCTGATTTGAATAGCTCACACATTATGCTAACGTTTACCATTTATTTCATATTTTACATTTCTCATGGGACAATTATGATTCTAACAACGTTGTTATATTATGCTTGACAGTGTGCTGGAAACTCTAGTGCTCTGTTCTTGACCGCTGCAGCACAAAACCTGTTGTGTCTGAAACTAGCCGAGGAACTGGGGTTAGTAATAGCAAGCCCATGGGTTTCATGGTTCAAGGCGGCTAGTTTACCCGCTTTCGTTTCACTTCTTCTTACTCCATACATTCTGTACAAAATTTACCCCCCGGAAACCAAAGATACACCTGATGCTCCTGCAATGGCTGCAAAGAGGCTTCAAGCCATGGGTCCCGTTACAACTAACGAATGGATTATGATTGCCACCATGATTCTTGCTGTCTCTCTTTGGGTTTTCGGGTATGTGATATTTGTCAAACTTGTAGCTTTTGTGTCGTTGATTTAACGTATTGTTTTTCGTTGCACGGTTGTTTTTTGGCCTGTTTTGCCAACTAGGGGTAAATATGTCGAAGGGTTGATTCATTAAATAAATGAATGAAAAGCATTGTTTATATGGGATTGAGGTGGTATACTTATTATGTGTGCTTTGGGTTATGTTTTTTGTCTAACGAGTCAAATAAACGGGTTAAATTAGGGATGTGATGGGTCAGTTTGGGCTCAAACTGAATTTAGAAATTAAATTTTGGTATTGGGGTTTAAAGTTGAAAATTTTGAGCCGTAAGAAAATGGCCCGAAATAATGACTTTGGGTTAGAAACTTTAGGCCAAACTTTATTTGTTAATTAATAATTTGCTGATTAACGTGGAACTAAATCTTTTTGACTACACCATTTATTAATTAATTATAAATTACTTAAAATTGGTTTTTCAGTTTCTTCAATTCAGTTTTTGGTTTTTGATTTTAGCTAAAACACTTTGGGAATGTTTCGTCCCACTTGACCTATTTTTTCTAAAGACATTTGCTAAAGCTATTTTTTAATAATTTAACCATTAAATAATTAAAAAAATATTCTTAGCAAATGGGACAAAATCTCTGCAAAGTGATTTTTTTAGTTCACAAAACCTCTTAAATCATTTATACAAAAAAAAAAGATAGATTATTATTATTATTGAAAACAATAATTTCTATGATCATGTCTGACACCCTAATTATTTAATGAAAAAGATTTAGACAGTAAGTGTTTTGAACCAAACACGCGTCATAACCTGTTTCAACCCTAACCGACACGCTCATTTCTAATGCGGTTTGTTTTTATAATCTGCACAGGGACGCTATTGGAATCCCGAGTGTTGTTACAGCAATGTTGGGGCTATCAATACTACTATTATTAGGAGTGCTTGAATGGGACGACTGCTTAAGTGAAAAATCTGCATGGGACACATTGGCTTGGTTTGCAGTCCTCGTTGGCATGGCGGGTCAACTCGCAAATCTTGGAATAGTGACGTGGATGTCTAATTGTGTAGCTAAATTTCTTCAATCATTTTCTTTAAGTTGGCCCGCTGCATTTGGTGTTCTTCAAGGAGCTTACTTTTTAATTCATTACATGTTTGCGAGTCAAACGGGTCATGTTGGAGCATTATACTCTGCGGTTCTTGCTATGCATTTGGCGGCTGGTGTGCCTGGTGTACTGGCGGCGCTTGCGTTAGCTTATAACACGAATTTGTTTGGGGCTCAAACGCATTATAGCAGTGGTCAAGCTGCTGTTTACTTTGGAGGTATGTTAATCTTTGTTTTAATCGAATATGTGGTTGAAGTGGCAATTTTGACTCGTTTACTTATGAATGTGTTAGTTTAGGTTGTGTTTAATCTTAAACTGGTCAAATAAACAAGTAAATGTAAGGGGAATAGAGTAAACGAGTAAGGGGAATAGAGTAAACGAGTTGAATGTCACACAATTTCTGTTGTAGAATAAGGGTGTAAACGAGCCGAGCTCGTTCGGACCGTTTAACTTAAGGGAGCTCAACTCTTCTCGTGAGTAAATTTTCAAGCTCATGCTCAGCTCGTTTATTATTTTTTCAATTTTTATATTTTCCTATTTATGTATTCGTTTATTTATATGTAACATATATATATATATTGTTTATTAACATTATAATAATTTGTAATAACTTTTAAATAAATAAAACCCACATTTAGGCTCGCGAGCGGCTCTAGCTCGATATATGAAGCTCAGGCTCGAGCTTGTTTGTTGAATGAGCCTCAAACAAGCTCGACCTCAGGGTAAAGCTCGTTTAAGCTCGGCTGGATCCAATATTTTTAGCGAGCCGATCTCAAGTAGCTTACGAGCGGCTCAGTGCGGCTCATTTTTGCCTCTATTTTTAACGCTTATGATCTTCTAAATATTTTTGTTCATAGATCTGGGTATATTTTTTTATGTTTAAATACTTAATAATTAACGTTAATTACTTATTTATAAAAGATTAATAAACAGGGACTTTTCGGGTCAACCCAACCCGACCTGAACGTTTTAACCTAAACATGTTTTGACTAGTTACCCAACTCGCCTTTATGCATTTCTTACTAGGTAGTGATAACATTTATACTTCTTAAGTCAAACGAAATAAATATCAACTTGCAAATTACGATAAAGTATTTTAGATTTTGTAATAGATTAAGTTTCGGACAAATTGCATAAGTACAAAAATTGGTATCAAATAACATTGAGGTTATATCAAATTTGAAAATTTGAGAAGTGATAAGTTGACTTTGAAAGTCTTGTTTGGTGGTTTATGACTAAGTTTCTTTTTCTTGTTTTCTTTAACAGCTGGTTATGTGGAACTCCAGGATGTATTTAGAATCGGGTTTATTATGGCTTGTATTGACGCAGTGATCTGGACGGTTGTTGGTGGCGTATGGTGGAAATTTTTGGGGTTGTATTGATTCTCGGAGTTTCATCAAGTAGATAATTATTATGTTTATTGTGTAACTTGGTTTTGAGCACAAACGAACTGAAGAAAGCCACATAATTTGTTGACTTTTCAGTTTTGATCTTTTTGGGATCTTTCATATCATCAGTTTGACTTAATTGAGAAATCAAATCATTTTGTTATTTTTGTATGATTGCCGTTGCATCATATATTTGGATGGCCCTTTATTTGTCTGTATGTGCTCTTTTACTTTGGAACACACACATGGCCAATTGGCAATAGGATAATATGGAAGTGATAAGGTTTCCCTTGGATAAACCCAAAGGGCATTAGGAAGAAAATACAATTCTTTGAGCAGAGGGTGTAATGTTAGGCATGCATAATATTAATATGGTCAAGATGCACGAATGTCCACAAAATGTGTCTAAATGGGTTCAGCCCGATTAACTTGTATATGACATGAATAACTCATTTAACTTATCGTGTTAATTAAATGTGTTAAGAGGCCTATCAGAATGATAAGATATATTATTATATAGGTAATTAAGTATATTGTATTTAAATATAAGTTCTATTATATTATATAGTAGACGTGCACAAAATAACCGGTTCCAGGTCGTACCCGGTGGACATAATACCCGGTTTGGGTTATATACACCCGAAAGTCCTACCCAGTTTCTCATATTATTTCCCAAATTGGTTCCTACTCGGAATAACTGGTTCCGCCGGGTATTGGACATTTAATGGTGCTGTAGCTCAAAAAAGAGCCGTTGGAACCGGTTTTTGATGTCCATGAACCATATAAATTGATTTGTTATCCATTGTTTTACCACCAAACTCAAAAACACTAAAAATACTTCTCCGTTTACACTTGTTTTACAACCCCGACCAACCTACGCCTTCGTTTTTTATTCATTTCCACCACTTCTTAGTTGTTACTATAGCAAGCACCAACAAGGCTAACAAGAAGGCTTCTACATCCATTTTTATTGAACCGGTTCGTGTTGAAGAAAACCCAGAAGTTGTGCGGGTTCTCACGCATACCCGCAACGATGATGTATGGAAGAATTGGGATTTGGTTGAGTTGATCAATGGTGACGTTAAGGCCCGTCACAAATTTTGTGGCACTTTCTTAAAGCAAGATTCTAACTCGACTTTAAAAATGCACATCGACAAAAAATTTGCAAAGCCTTGAAGGAAGTTCCCGCAACAGACCAAGTCGAATTGGGTTGAGATGGTACACTCTTTCGTTACAACATGAAACGGGTTCATGATAGAATGGCGAAGTTCGTTATTCAACAAGGTTTGCCGTCTAACCACTTTGACAACCCCGAGTTTACGACCATGATTCGAGAAACTCTACAACCATGATACACACATGTAAGTCGTACTACCCTTAGACGTCATTGTCTCAAATTTTGGGAGTGTGTAAAAAAAGATTTAATCGACTTTTTTCAAACTTTACAAACGAGTGTGAGTTTAACTAGTGATGTTTGGCGGCACCACGCAGGTAACCGGAATCCTAAGTTAGTGTCACCGCTCATTGGGTTGATCCGGTGTCTTGGCAATTGATGAAACACACCATCGCTTTTGAAAGCTTCCCTACCCACATACCGACGATAAATTGTTTGAAATTGTAGATGAGGTAATAACGAATTATAACTTGAAAAAAATATATTCTCTATGTCGTTTGATAACGCAACAAACATTACAAAGGCGATAGAAAAATTTATCATAAAATATTCACCACCTTGTTACAAGAATTTTTTTCATGTTCGATGTGTTGCACACATTATCAATTTGGTTGTTCAACATGGTCTCGACAATGAAAACATGGGACTCGGTTTGACTTGCTTTAGATTTATGTTGCAAGATGTTTTCAAAGGTGGTAAAGAATGCATATTGAATATAAAAACTATTGCAAATCGGCTGAAAGAAAATATATGGGGCTGAATTGAGACGTTCCAACCTGTTGGAACTCAACTTGTTATATGCTCAAGTGTGCTTTACCCAACGGGAAACATTAAAAAGTTTTCATAACACTCCTATTGATCAGTGTGAGGCCAATTTGCTTCCCGACCGTGTTTGGGTCAATGTCGGTTATTTCTTGAAGTATCTTGGTTTTTCAAAACCGCAACAACTAAGTTATCGGGGATTTATTATCCTACTTGTTGTTGGGTGTTGCAAGAATTTTACAAATCTCCTTGAATTTTAGAGAATTTGAGGAGAAGAACAAAGTTTTCCGTGATATTGTTAAGGCAATGAAAGACAAGTTCCAAAAATATTATGAAAACATACCACCGTTGTTTACTTGTGTCGCCGCTTTAAACCCCTATTGGAATGTTAACGGGGTTGAGACATTGATTGAGGAAATTTGTGTATTATTCCTATTCTACCAAGTCAACAATTCTTGCACCGTGCCATCTCTTGTGAGTCAGTCATGACACACAAATTATAATGAATACAACGATTAAGCGTTGTTACCAGGGGTGGTAGGTGCTTGAGTTGTAGAGCCGGATGACTCTCCCGCTTCCGCTTTCTTGGCATCCAAACTTTTTTCCTCACGACAATACTTATTGGTATGCTTTCGGAGGGTGGAGTTCGCCCCGTTTTTAAAACGTTGGCACAATTCTTGCACCGTGTCATCTCTTGTAAGTAGGTCATGACGCACAAATTATAATGAATCCAAACATTGGTGCATCGTGGTGTGTCGATGACCATAACAACATTGTCATTACTTTCCATTGATTGTCAGTTTAAGCTTAATTGTGATTTAAAGTGTGTTTTAGAGTTTTAAAAGTGGTTTATCAATTTCTACACCCAACCTACATATTTATAGTGTGTGTGTAAGTTACATATGGTTAATAACCAACTCTAACTGTCCAAAAGCGGCTATATAGCCATTGGAATCGGTTCAAAACAGTTATATTTTATTTAAAATTCAAAATACCCGGTGTACTCGGTTTTTGGGTATAAACTGGACCCGGTTCCTACCCTACCCGGTTCCACTGGATTCCCATATTCTCCTACCGGGTCGGGTTCGGTTCCTATCCGGTTCTTGACGGGAACCGGTTCCATTTTATACCTCACCTGAAAAAACCCGATTCCTACCTGATTCTGGGTTTTAAAAGTACCCGATTTGTACACGTCTATTATATAGATAATTAAGTTGTGTTGTAGTTAACTTTTCATGCCCCTCTTCATTTTTGGATAGGGTTTCTGAGCCCCAAAGAACCATAGAAAGCCACATGTATTTTTGAATCTGGAATTTTGACCTTTCTGGTGACAATAAAAATAAGTTGATAAATAAATTTGTATTCTACATGATGGATGGAATGAAGTAATGAACGATGAGAAATAGTGGAATATTTATCTTGAACGGGGCCATGACTTATTATTCTTATATTATATTCCAACATTTTTATTTTATTTTATTTTATTTTAATACCCATAGGGGTATTGTTTTTTTATATTTCCGATATATGAAAAACAAATTTTATGTTACTGGTTTTATTTTTATACTAGCTTTTATTTACATTATTACGAAGGTTGTTTTACAATATTCGTTTCTAATATTTATACATTTTTTGGATTTAATTTTATTTTTTTGTAAGGAAATTAATAACATACTTAAGGCTTGATGATAAAAATGTTTCACAAATAAATGAGATGCGTAACCCGGTTTAAAAGTTATGTGGGTTTAGTGAGACCCATGACCCGCTTATTATTATTTTTATTATAAAATTGTTTCTTAATTATAAATAATATCATTTAAAAAAATTCATATATTAATTTTTAGTAGATCTCTAGTTTATAGGATTTTCATATCAAGTGATTAATTTTTAATTTAATAAGAAGTTATAACTCGTTTAAGGGCTATTTGGGTTTAGTGAGACCAATACTCGTGAATTCGGGTCAAATGCATAAGAAGTCTCCATTTACAAATAAAGCAATATGATGGCTTGAGAGGAGGTGCGAAGCAGCCAGATAGCTTTTAAAGGTTTCGTTTATATACACATGGGAGTTGTTTTACATTTTTCGTTTCTAATATTTCTATATATTTTTTGTTTTAATTTTATATATTGTAAAGAAATTAATAATATACTTAGGGTTTGATGATAAAAAAGTTTTACAAATAAATGAGATGTTATAATTCGTTTAAAAGTTATCTGGGGTTGATGAGACCCATGACCCACTTATATTTTACTATAAAATTGTTTCTTAACTATAAATAATATATTTTAAAAAAAAATCAAATATCAATTTTTAGTATACCCCAATTTTAACATTTTTCGTTTCTAATATTTATATATTTTTTTAGATTTTAATTTTATTTGTTGTAAAGAAGTTAATAATATACTTATGATTTTATAATGAAAGGTTTCACCAATAAAAGAAAATTTAACCATGCACATGCAAAACATCGGAATGCCATTGAGCGTGCTTTGGTGTCTTGAAAGCACGATTCCCTATATTGAAGAGGATGGCACCATTTCATTGGAGACATGTAACATCCTACTTTTGATTATAATAAATAAATGAAATTTCGTTTATTCAATAAAGTGTCGTGTGTCGGTTTAGATAAATAAACTATAATGATGGGCTTGGACTTTAAAAGATGGAATATGAGATGGAAGGGGCCTTAGGTCCATGGGCTTAAGGGAGTATAAATACCCCTTAAACCCTAATCTTTTCCATTTTTATCCATCTCTACACCATAGCCTACACCATCAAAAAACACATAAACACTATCTTATATCCCGAACCAAGATCAGAAGGCGAAAACCCGAGCTTGTTGGTGCTGGAACGTCGTGACAAGCCAAACCAACATCAAGACTTGACCGCGTCCGTAGTTCGACTCATTTAAGGTACGTTTATAATTAGAAATCGTTCGTTAGGGTTCGGATTTGTTTGGGGAAACCTTAGACCTGTTTGAGAAGGATAAAAACGAATCTAATGAATCAAACCTTACTGAAATCCGTTAGCATATGTTAGCTTAATTAATCAACTCAAGAACCGTATGCCTATATCCATAAATCGCACCCTATAAACACGGATGTTTGAACGATTTAATGGTTAGGGTTTGTAGGCGCTAGGATTTCGAGTTCAGTGGTACCAAATTTGTGTTGTTTTGTTAAGAATCGAAGGTTTAATTGCAAATCTAGTATATGTTGACTAATCTGTGTTCTTATTGATTTTGACTTTGACCCTAGAGTCAAAGATCTGGATAAGAACTGTTGATAGTTCGTTATAGATGATCGATTCGTTACGCGTACATAACGAATGGGACTCATTCGTGTGAATGGATAACGAATCTATCCATTCGTTATACTATGATAACGAACTAGACAACGAACCAGAATCACGAATCAGCTAACGAACCAGATAATGAATCAGGTGATTCGTTACTCGCCAATTCGTTACGAATAAGGTAACGAATCAGGGCATGTTCAGATAACGAATTGGAATGACGAATCAAATGATGATAAGATACCGAATTAGGCTATGTTCAGATAACGAATTAAGCTTAATTCGTTATAGCGAATGAGTTAAGGAATTGGATAATAATTTAAAATCCTAATAAAAAATGTGTTAAGACAGTTAATGGAAATAAACTGTCTTAACCCCAGCTCGACCCCAGCCAGAGGCTCTGCCTCTTGGACCCCGCTAGGGGCTGCCGTCCCTAGAACCCCGCTGCTAGGGGCGCTGCCCCCCGGACTTCCGTTCGTTGAGGGTAATAATTAGACTAGAAACACGATATGGAAAGTGATAGTAATTAATACGCGTAATTGTTGTACAGTTAGTCGTGTACAACTCAAGAAAGGAATAACCGTAAACGGTGAACGTAACCGCATTTAGGTGAGTTTCTAGCTCAATTTCCTTGTTATGTTTTCGGGGCTGTGTGCATACTCGATGTGATACTTAATACGCTTACCTTAAATGGTAAGTGTATGCCATGTATGATTTATATGTTAATTATGTATATCTTGAATGTGAACGTAAGCTTGTCAGTATGTGAACGATCTTCGGATATTGCACGTATTGACAAGGGAGGTATGTATATAATAGATTAATGTGTATGATATATATATATATATGTGTGTGTGTGTGTGTGTGTGTGTACAACATATGAGTATGTATGTATGTGTAAAGAATGTATATGTATGTTACGAGTATGTAGAGATAGAACGTACGAAGACGAAGAAGTAAGGGATCATACCCTAATAATATCTGAGATAGAGAAGTAAAGGATCATACCCTAATAATATCTGAGATAGAGAAGAAAGGGATCAGACCCTGATAATATCTGAGATAGAGAAGTAAGAGGAATCAGACCCTACTAATATCTAAGATAGACAAGAAAGGGATCAGACCCTATTAATATCTGAGATAGACAAAGGACAGAGAGACCAGACCCTAATAATATCTGAGATAAAAAAGGAAGAGATCAGACCCTAATAATATATGAGATAGAGTGGACATTAAATATATAGGACGAAAGTAATGAAGTATGTACGTATGTATGAAGTTATGTAATGAAAGTAAAATAGTAAAGTAATTATTATGTGTCTTCGGAGCATAATTGAAGGTAAGTGAACGTATTGTATGATATATGATTAACTAGAACTCATTCAGTGTAGCTGACTTTTTAGTATGCACGCAGGTGTGTAGAATGAGACAACTGGCTTGAGCGGGGACACATGGCGGAAGAATAAGAGTCTGGCATCTGAAGACGCAAGTTGTTTTATGTTTAATGTTTTGATTTTGAAATACATGAATGTTTTAAGACAAGTTATGAATCATTGTGCCTTACATTTGGACATTGGATTTACTCATAAACACAGTTCTAATAATCAGAGTTAATTAAAACATTCGCGGAATATTAAAACTTTCATAAACATCACATGGTGGAAGAATAAGAGTCTGGCATCTGAAGACGCAAGTTGTTTTATGTTTAATGTTTTGATTTTGAAATACATGAATGTTTTAAGACAAGTTATGAATCATTGTGTAATGTTTATGAAAGTTTTAATATTCCGCGAATGTTTTAATTAACTCTGATTATTAGAACTGTGTTTATGAGTAAATCCAATGTCCAAATGTAAGGCACCAGTAACGGGGCCTTACAAGACATAAAGGAACATTACAGTTTCATGTTTCGTGCTACATAAGTTTATTAGGAAAGAAGGTTTGAGCGATTAGTTGTTTGAACAATACGATCAACCCAATGTGTCGTTCAGAATTACTCATGTGCACGTTGATGCTGAAGAAGACGAGGTTGAAGCACATGACACGACATCAGATCGGGAATATATGACGCAATTACGAGATGAAATTGCTGAGCAATTAATGCGAAGTACCGAACAAATTATTTAAAAAAAATGTTATTGTGGTTTTATGAATGTTATTTCATTGTTGTTTGACTATTGTTTAAATTTCTATGTTGAATGAGTTTTTTATTTAAATTTCAGCTTATTTAAAAATTTCAGTTTTATTTTACCAGTCTACTGACGTTAAAAGACAAGCAGTCTTCTTCTTGCACACTGCAGAGGTTTGGTCCACCTCTTCTGTTACAAATGTCTGCAGATGTGGTTCGCAGACTGTAGACAGTTGACCTCTTAAAAAACAAACAACACTTAAGTCTTTAACACTTGCAATACCTTATTGGTAAGTTGGGCGTTCGTGACTTACACGCTCCAACGTGACGAGGAGTCTGGATTATTGCCTTAGTTCCAGTTTCCACATTTATGGTTCCATGACAAATGCATTATTCCACCATTATTTACTTCGGTGCTGTTTGTTTTTTTAAGAGGTAAAATGTCTGCAGTCTGGGGATCACATCTGCATGTATATGTAGCAGAAGAGGTGGGCCAAACCTCTGTAGTCTGCAAAAAGAAGACTGCTTGTTTTTTAACGTCTGTATACTGCTAAAATCAAACAAAAAATTTTAAGTAAGCTGAAATTTAAATAAAAAAGTCATTCAACATCGAAATTTAAATAATAGTCAAACAGAAATAATATTTATAAAACCACAATAAGATTTTTTTAAATCACTTGCTCTGTACTTTGCATAAACAATGTTATTTGATAAATGTTGTGCTTAAAACAAGAGAAAATTACTGTTTGCGTCTTTGTGGTTTCAGGGTGGAGTCACAATGAGTCCCATAAAGAAAATATAAAGAAAATTTAAACTGGTTGAGTCTCTGCGGTATAAAAATTGAACTATTTGAGTCCCTGATGTTACTTAACTATGTTAGCTTTAAGGGTAGATTCGACATTTCACTTCTATATATATACATTCTCACTCTGAGGCATTGAACTTTCAGAATTGATCACCTTAATTCCCTTTCACCTTTTAACAAAAATAAATAAACTTGACCAATTTTTTTAACAATAATAAACAAACCGAACCACCTTTTCAACAAAAATTAATGAACCGAACTACCATTTAATAAAAATAAACGAACCAAACTAATTTTTTAAGCAAACTAAACAAACCAAATCACTTTTTTTAACAAGTAGTTTATTTCGTTTAACAAAAATAAACAAATCAAACTCCTTTCTTAACAAAAATAAGCGACCCGAACTTGTTTTTTTAACAAAAATAAACGAATCAAACTATTTTTCTAACAAAAATAAACGAACCAAACTTGTTTTTTTTAACAAAAATAAACAAACAAAACTTATCTTTTAACAAAAATAAACGAATCGAACTACTTTTTTTCTAATAAACTAAACAAACCGAGCCACTTTTTTTAACAAGCAGTTTAGTTCATTTCATTTAACAAAAATATACGAATCCAACTACATTTGAACAAAAAAAAAACGAATCATACTTATTTTTGAACAAAAATAAACTAACCGAACTACTTTTTTGACAAAAATAAACTAACTGAACTACTTTTTTAACAAAAAGAAAACACCGAAATACTTTTATTTAATACAAATAAACGAAACGAACTACGTTTATTTTACTAAACTAAAGTAACCAAAATTTTTTTAAACAAAAATAAGCTAACCGAACTTATTTTTTAACAAAAATATCGTCGTAGCTTGTGCTAAGGTAGAGTGGGAGTGCGCTTTGATTGCTTATTTTTGAAGTAGTTACGTTCATTTAGTTTAGTAAAATTTTTTACTAAACTAAAGTAACCAAAATTTTTTAAACAAAAATAAGCTAACCGAACTTATTTTTTAACAAAAATATCGTCGTAGCTTGTGCTAAGGTAGAGTGGGAGTGCGCTTTGATTGCTTATTTTTGAAGTAGTTACGTTCATTTAGTTTAGTAAAATTATTTTCGCTAAAAGGTAGTTCGATAGTTTATTTTTGTTAAAAAAATAGTTTGGTTCGTTTATTTTTATTAAAATGTAGTTTGGTTCGTATTTCTGTTAAAAAAATAGTTCGGTTCGTATTTTTGTTAAAAAAGTCTGGTTCGTCTATTTTTGTTAAAAAATTAGTTCAATTCGTTCATTTTTGTTAAAAAAATAGTTCTGTTCATTTATTTTTGTTAAAAAAAAGTTTGGTTTTTTATTTTTGTTAAAAAAAAGTTTGGTTAATTTATTTTTGGTTGATTATGGCTTGGATAGTTGATTATGGCTTGATTGATTATAGTTTGGAGGTTAATTATGTAATTTGAATGTAATTTTTACAGAGGGACTAAAACTTAGCAATCACTTAACCACAAGGACTCATATGGATCATAAAAAGGGGAAGCTAGTAATCAGATTTGACAGGGACTCAAATGGTTCATTTTTGAAACCACAGGGACTCAACCAGTTCAATTTTTTCTTTTAATTGACTCATTGTGCCTCCGGCCTGAAACAATAGGGACGCAAACAATAATTTTCTCAAGTTGAGAACAATTCCTCTTCTATATCTATTCTTTCTTTTGCTAACATATAAAAATATACAACAAATATGAAAATATAAAGAAGTTTGTTTTAGGGTAAAACATTATGTTCAAAAATATTATTAGATGTCAACAAAACCCAAGCTCAGTGTATCTCTTTTAAAGCCTAAATGTCCAATCCTATAATACTAGGTTCATTCTAATCAAATCTCATAACATTATTTCTTTAGAAGAAAGATACATGACCATTTGTAATATGGAGAGAACACATCAGTAGATTGCTAAAATAAATGCAACGTCTATGCGGTGGCGGACGGTGGTAGACGGTGGTGGTGGTGGATGGTGGCGGTGGTGGGTGGTGGTAGACGGTGGCGGGCGAAGGTAGACGATGGTCGGTGGGGTGGGCGGTGGTTGTGGCCAATGGTGGTGGCGGTGAACAGTGGGTGGTGGTGATGGTGGACAGTGGGTGTTGGTAGGGTGTGGTGTTTTAACCTTTTACAGACCTTATAAGATCTCAAAAGTGGATGGACAAAGTCTGCAACAAGAAGAGCTTGCGCGAACGTTTTTTAATGAAACGTTTTCGAAAAAACAAACAGTGTGTAGATGACAATGTATTCGCTGCGCAGACCTTTTTTCAGGAAAAACAAACACCTTCCTGTTTATAAACATTTTTAGTGGAGCAGTTTATGTAACTTTTTGATGAAGAAAATATACAGTGCATCTTGAATATCCAAAACTTTTAGATCCAATTGTGAATGCTCTTAGAAAATCACTGTTTTGTGTATCAGACGAGCTGTGTAGTAGAAGCATTACGTGACTAACGTGATGCGTATCTACTTCCAATCTTTTATGAAATGAAACGTTTGCTTAAATTTCCATCACATGTTACATTTTTATTGTGTTTCATCATATATACATATAACATGTTGAAATTCCTTACAGTAAGAAGGCCAATAGATAGTTGTTTCTAGCTGGTTCATAAGGCAAATTAGGCAGGTGGTTGTGTTACACTATCAACTTATCAAAGTTTAGGCACGACATATGAGTAGAGTATGAAATAAATACATGGACATGCGTGTAGTTTTTTGTTTGTTTAAAAACGGTTGAGTTTTCTTGTCTGTTAGACGAGTTCAATGCATTTACGACTGCATTGAGCAAAGATAGCATACTAATTGAAGAGTAGTGGACAGTTAGCTAACAACTCATTTCAACTATCATTTATCATGATTTTGTGCTCCACTTGTAAATAAATCAATTGCGACAATTTGTTTTATGAATCCTGGAGAAAATTACAAAGTTAGCTTTGCAAGGATTTTCATTTTCTGGGAATAATCCCAGATGCCACTAGGCCAAAAGGCCACCGGCATTTGCATGTGAAACAAATCAAGAGTATTAGTACATTACAAATCAAGAATGGATATATACACACAAAAACAAAACTTTGTATATTCAATCAATCAATCATACCCAGTGAAGTCCCACCAACAGCAAAGCTATAGGTAGGGTCTAGGGAGGGTGGGATGTAGGCACACTGTACCTCTATCCAAAGGGATAAAGAGGTGACTTTCAGAGAGACCCTCAGCTCTAAAATACATATGTATAAGCAATACAAAGAAAATCAAAGTTCAACAGTATATAATAATAATAATAATAATAATATACTAATATGGTGTGTGACCAAAAATACGGTCAATAGGAGCCCTAAGGTATTCTTTTCTCCTAAAATCCTTAACTTTAATTCTAATTCTCCACGAATTCCTATCCTCGACCATCTCCTCGGAGAGGTTCAGGTCTATCAAATCATGCTTAATCCTCTCATCCCACGTCAATTTAGGTCGTCCTCTACCCTTCCTCCCTTCTATAGTAAAACTTTGTATTTATGTTGTGTAAAACCCAAAACAATCTATGACGATTATGCAATATATCACCAATAGTCACCACAAGAACACACCCCAGATTTAAAATGATGAAACCTATTAGCATCTCTAACAACAATTTCACGCCTGGTCGCCAACGACACACGCTTCGCAAACTCATGACAATCGTTACAAGCCCGCAAATTCTTGAAAACCGTTATACGCGACCCTTCACCCGTTGCAATAAGCCCATAAACAATTGCAAGTCGTTCGCTATGGTCAAGAACCTGTCCCTTCCGCTTCAGCATAACATCATCATCGCCTTCATCTTCTTCATCATTATTATTATTCAACCACTCAAACTCCTTTAACTTTGCATAAATTTCATTCGCCTGCAAATGATGTTTATCTCCCACAACAAAACTATGCACTTTTCCATTAACATATATCCAACTACAACTCACTTCTTTTTTCAACCTCCTTTTAACCATCATCTTTCTAATCAGACCCGCGTCTTCCCACTGGTTAGACGACGCGTGCAAGTTAAACATGAGAACATATGTTGACGTGTCATCCAGATCAAGTAACATAACGTATTCAGCCGCTATTTTCCCCAGTTCAAAGTTTTTATGAACCACACATCCCCCTAATAAGCACTTCCAGCTCATCACATTGGGTTCAAAAGGCATGTTGTTTATTAATGAAAACGACTCGTTTAACATCCCACTACGCGCGTATGCATCGATCATGCAATTATAGTGATGAATACTTGGTTCTACACCATATTTACTACTCATGGAGTCTACACATTGTTTGGCTTCTTTTACAAGACCACAATAGTTAAACGCGGTTAAAACCGCTACAAACGTTATGGCGTTTGGCTTCACCTTATAAGACACCATGCGGGTGAAAAGTTTTAGAGCCTCATGAGCATTACCATGGTAAGCATAACCTGCGATTATAGCGGTCCATATGACGTTATCGGATGGTTTTTTAACGGATTCGAATACTTGACGGGCCTCGTTTAACATGCCACATTTTGCATACATTGTAATCATGGCACTATCGCCGTATAGGTAAGAAACGAGGCCTCGTTTTATAGCATCCGCGTGAGTTTGTGACCCCAATATAAAATCCGTAACCGATGAACATGCTTGAAAGATGCTAGTGTAAATGTTTGGATTCAATTCAGCATCTATACGCTTCAAATATTTAAATAATTTTAAACATTTGTTAAACTCACCGGCTTGTGAATACCCGGTGATTAACGCACTCCAAGAGTATGCATTCGGTTCAGCTATGCAATCGAATGCGCGCGAAGCAGATTCTATATTTTCACATTTCACATACAAGTCCACAAGCGCGGTTCCAACCGCCACGTTATCAGCCATTCCGAGCTTCAAGACATACCCTTGAATTTGTTGCCCGGTTGTCTCGTTTCTTAAGGAAGAACATGCCTTAAGGATAATTGAAAACACGTATTCGTCTAATTTAACGCCTAATATTATCATTTCAAGAAGCAAGTCTAGAACTTGTAAACTGTTATCTATGTTCATGTAACTAACCATCAAAGAAGTCCATGTTATCTCATTCTTTTCGGTTAACTGATCAAACACTAGTTTCGCATCCTCTAAACATCCACACTTGGCGTACATGTTCAATATTGCGGTACCCATTTTCGCATCCTTAGCAAACCCTTTCTTGATCGCAAACGAATGCAACTGTTTCCCAAGCTCCAAACCCGACAGCCACAACACACTCACAACAATCGAAACATCCGGTTCAACACTTTCCATACCCGAAAACAGCTCAACCGCTTTGTCCACATCTCCCGCCTTGGCATAGGCCGATATAATCACCCCCCACGACCCCAAATTTCTCTCAGGCATTTCATCGAACAGCTGGCGTGCATCTTCCAAACTCCCGCATTCGCACCACGTTTGGAGCACCCGGTTCAGGATAAAAACAGGTGGGCATTTATGAGATCTATGCATATGGTTATGAAGCAGCTTTCCAGTAGACAAATCGCGTAACTTGGCGCATGATTTGAGTAAAGATTCGTAGGAGTGAAGGTGTACTGGGATATTGGATTGGTCCATTTGGGTAATGAAGTCTAATGCTTGGTGGGTTTTGTTTTGTTTGCATAGGGAGATTAAGTGGAGGTTTTCTATATGGCCTTGGTGTTGGTGTTGAAGTGAAGAAGATGTGGTTGGGTTTAGAGAGAATTTGGATGGGATTTGGGAGAAATTTGGGGTTTTTAGTGAACAGAGTTTGGTGGGTGGACGTGAGGGTGGGCTGTTGGGGATGGTAGACATTGATTGTTGCAAGGGCTGACGTTGTTGTCTTCCTCGTATAAATCGAAATCCAGTAGCAAATGAAGATGAAGATGATGCTCAAAAAAGGTTGGAGATTTTATTATTATCAAGTGATAGGCGAGGAAGATTAAGATTTATATTGTTGACCAAGTAAAATAAGTCAGGGAAATTTACACACGGTAATGTTTTTTTTTTTTTAACAGAAAGATTGTCCTTTATGTTACAAATATGCTCGGCTAGATTCTTTTCTCGTATGTTAGGAAAATTCATTTTGGTACAGCTCCGCTTGCTACAAAGCCTTTCTTTCTCGTACAAACACTCCAAATTTGCACTTCCCCATAGGGCCGAAGCCTTATCGTACCAAATTTCAGAGAGAGAGAGAGAGAGTGTCATGGGCAATCTAAATTGCTTACCACAACTCTATTCCCGACTTAAAGTCCTTTATGGTATCAAAGTTCATTAGTTGTCATTTATGTTCAAAGTTGATATGATTTGTATTTTACGATTCTAAATGCTACAACGTTTGTCCTTTAGCTCTAACCTGGTTAGTTTTTCTCGTTAAGTCAGGTCATGTGTCTTGCACATGAGGGTAAATTGGTCAATTTGTATATTTAATTAAGTATATTTTTAATAAGTAAACGAAAACACAAATATACACCCCCCTCTCTCACCCTCTCTGCCATATCCACATGCCCTTCATCTTCTCCAAAGATTCCTTGATTCCGGCGACCACTTTATCCGGTGACCAAAACCCATCTAATCACATTTTCTCTCTAGATTCCAGGCAAAATCCTCACCGAAATCACCACAAATCGTCAGGCACATGTGCCTCAAATTTAAAAATATGACATAAAAAAACTGTATCGATTTCACACCATTTGTTTTACACCTGCAATTGCTGATTCAGATATAAAAACGTGACAGACAAACCAGATATGAATGTGGTAGAAAAACTAGATCTAAAATTTATATCTAAAGATGAGGATGGAGGAGACGCCGACTTTAGATCCAGCCGAGGAAGGGCTAGCAGGTTAAACATCTTATGTGGCTTCCGATTATTAAGAATATGGTGGCAACCGGCGGTGGTGATATGTGGTCTTTTCAATGATTGAATTCAAATTCAAGAGGCAAAAACTTTTTTCTTTGGCAGACGAGCCTTTCAAACCTAATGGTTTTTGTGGTGGGAGACAAAATCCATAAATCTATATGATGAATTAGTAAGTAGCAGAAGCATTTTTTTGTTGACATAGGGGTTTGATGGATTTTGGGGTTTAGGAGAGAGAGAGAGGGAGGGAGGGAGGGAGAGAGAGAGAGAGTTATAATATATTAGTTTAGTTTTAACTTTTTAATTTTATTCTAACAATAAATAGTTAAAAGACTAATTTGCCCTTATGTGTCTTGCACATGACTTCACTTAACGAGAAAAATTAACTAGGTTAGGGTCAAAGGACAAACAGTGTAACATTTGGAAACATAAAGTACAAATTAAGTCATTTTTAAAAATAAATGACAACTAGTGAAATTTGATACAAATATAAAGGACAATCTCTGTAATCCTGTCTTTTTTTTAGCTAAATTGGTTTTTTTATAATTCAACTATAACTCATATTAGGGTGTGTTTTAGTTAGCTTTTCAAAATTACTTATTTGTTTATTTACTTTCAATAAAGAAAATAAGTAAAAAAGAAAAAAAAAACAAATTAGAAAAGCTTCAAAGCTCACTCAAACACCTCTTTAGTGACGGACATATGTTTTTTTTTTCCAATTATGTTATTTTTTTCCAGTGTGGATTTTCCCAACCGGACGTTAAAACTTTCGGGACGGTCTTTGTTCGAATCGACCCTCCCTTAGAGAGAATTTTGCCCCCCAAACCTAGATACGTACCAAATAAAGCTGGGTAGTGTTCTCACATCTCTTCCTTGATTCCCACGTAAGATCTGAACACTTCCGAAGTTTCCGTTGGACTAAGACTTGTCTAATGGCTTTGTTATGAAGAAGCTTCACCTTGAAATCCTTTATAGCTACCGGTTTCCCTAAATGGTTTATCATTTTATCAATCTCAATATCATCAAGGAATACATAGGCAGTTTCATCCACAAGGCATTTATGAAGTTGAGTGATGTGTTCTGTGCGTGTGCTTATAAAATATGATATGGGAGATTTAACATTTGCACAAGATCGTGTTTTAAATTTATAAAAGTGATTTCTACTAAGACTAAACACACAAAAAATAGGAAAGTGTACCTATCTTATATGTAGAATAGTACTGGTAAGAACCAAGTATCGATCCGTGGACACAAATATTTATAATAATGAATCTTTGTTTTAGCTCAATCTGAGAGTTTTAATCATTTTTGAGTTGATTTTTAAACTTTTTATAAAATAGAAGTACTTATATATAATATGTAGGTGACAAGATGAGAAATTCTAAACGAGTAAATCAATTATATGAAGGTTACCATCTAAGATCAAGAATACACTCCATTCTTCCTTGATGATTATTGAATAAACATGTGATTAACTTGCCCTAATAATATATGATAGAATAGCCCCTCATTTCTAAGTGAACATATTCTATGACATAAAAGAAAGTAGCTTGCGTATTTTCAAGTCCACCCTTGCTTAATCTCATACTACCACGAGAATTTCAATTTAAGTAAGCAAGTAGTTTAGTAAAGTAGAAAGATTAGGATTGACTTCAATTTCTCAAATACCAATTCTAACAACTTCGGGTTGTTATAGTTTAGTCACACAACCTCCCCTTGGTTGATTTAATTAGGTTATAATTACACATTCCGTTAACATATGATATCTTTAACTAGCATGATAACCTAAGCAATTGTGTTAACAATGTTATTTCAGAATTATCAAAACTAGAGAAATAGATCATAGCTTATATCTCATCATTTCTAAGTACAATATAATGATCCATGTTTTATCTTGAATAAGTTATTAAGGTACTCTTTTTACCATTTCTAGTCTCCAAGAACATGAATGAATCATGAATGATTGTTAATCATCTACCTTGATGTATTGAGTTAAAGTAATAAAACATTTTTCATCAAATGATAATTGCAAAATAACCATGTACATTACTAGACTAAATCACTTGTTCAACATAATCATCAAGTAAACAGAGCTTCTTCATAGAAGTTAGATGGTGAATGGAGTTTAGCTTATAATGAGCATGGTTATAAACAATAAAAGTGATGAAGATAACGAACACATGATCAAACTAGAACAATCTAACCAAATGTGGATAAATCTTCCTTCTTCAATGGTGATGGATGATGATGAATGATGGTGATGATGGATGATGGTGATGATTACCACCAAGCCTTCAAACTCTCCACAAGACCTTCAATATAGTGTAAAGTGGGAGTTTTTATAAGAGAAACCCGTATAGAAGTTTTTCTTAAGCACACCAAATGAATGCAACATGTTCCTCTATTTACAAGCTGTCTGGGCAATCAGGAACGACCCAGTTCCTTAGGAGGCACGCCCTCGTGTCCAGTCGCATTAAATGATCTGTCCGATCATACATGGTGACTCACCACGGGGGCGTGCTTCCTGAGGCACGACCCAGTGTTTTTGGGTGTCTGTTATATCTTCTTTTGTCTTTTTTGAAAGGTGACCACGGCTCCGTGTTCTCTAAAACACGGCCCCGTGTCCAGTTGTCCAGTATTTTAGTATAGATTATTGTCTTTTCTGGAAGGTGAGCACGGCCCCGTGTTTACTGAAGCACGACCCCATGTTCTCTGAAGCATAGCCCCATGTTCTCTGAAGAACGGGGGTGTGTTTTGCTGTTTTCTTTGGTTTTCTTTGTGTTTTCATTCGTTTCTTTGTTTAAGGCTTGTATTCACCTGCAAATACATTTTAACATGATAAGTGGTTATTTTAACTATATTATACGATAGAAGTTGCAGTTTTTAGAGATTATTTGATGCTAAAAAGATGTATAATTTTATATACATCAAACATCCTCACACCTGAACCTTGCTTGTCCTCAAGAAAGTTACTTATAAAACTTCTCTAAAAATAGCATGTTAGGACCATAACTTAAACATACCGAAGAGTTCCAAGTAAATGGGAACAAATGAACCAATCTTAAATCAAAGGATTATATGTAGTGATATATAAAAAGGTGATTTGTTTTTATGAGCTTACGTTTATGCAAAACGTCACGTTCTCACTATGGTCACTCACACTCGGTTTATATCTAATCATACATCTGATGTATGTATGTGAACACTCTTAGCAAAAATGTGACATGTGATAAATAAGCTTGTAACAAGTTCAAATCTCCACCTTTGTGAAGGGTTGCATAGATAAGAAGGTAATATGGGTTGGTTTTGTTTGAGTAGGGATTTGGTATTTTGTGGCGGTTCAAGGGTTTATATTAATGAGGATGAGGATGGTAAATACAACTTCTGCTGATTGTCGGGAGTCTTAAGATGTCTTCAATGGTTATCTCCTTTCTCTAGATTGCTGATTTTTTTAAACAAACCTAGTGACTCTTTTAAGGTCAGATCGTCAAGACCAGTTTTGTCGAGGATGTGAATTAGTTATTCCTTAGTCCTATTCTGAACATAACTCCTAACTCTAATGGCTCATTCGGCTTTGAGCCTAATATCCCACACCCTCATTAGTTCTGTATATTCATGTTGAGACTGAGTTTGACTTTTTCTACACCTTCCTTCGTGGGACCAGTTTCTGCATCCTAAGCATCGTTCGTATCTTTTTTCTCTTCTTTTATATTGCGCTTTTGGAAACTCCACAAAATGGTAGCTTTTGCTCGTCTTGGCGCCACTTTTTCCTCACCTCATTGCTAAAGAGAAAGCTTATCTCCCTAAGTTCTAGAGGCAACCTAGGTTTTGCGAAATGTATGCAGCAAAGGAAATCGAAAGAATGCATTTCCAGTTCTTTAGGGCCTGCCGGTAAAAGACCAGTGTTGTATTTTACTAGTGAGAGGGATAAAGTGGTAACGTTTTTGGTAAGGTTGTCTTTGGTTTTTTTGTTGTAATTTGGAGAATGGTTTAAGGGAAATTGTGATAATATTACCTTCTTTCTTATACAACGCTTCGTGCGGTCTTGAAATGAATACTTGAGGCGAGTTCTAAATCACATGAAACATATGACTCAGTCATGCTTCCGAAAAAATATTTATATGGCATGAGGTTTATCTCATAGTAAGGCAGGGATTGGGTATAAACGTCATATTTTGCATAAATTTATTCTCAATTTTAAAAACTTCTTTTTTACCTTTTCATTTATTTTGGTTATAATAGATTTTTAGTTGGTTATTTGTAAAATATTTTCTTGGATTTTCTTTTGGTTTTGTCATAAAAATGGTTTTTGTTTGCTACAAAAATTTTGTAAAGAGAATCTTATAACTGGTTGAGCAAGCAATTGGTCAAGTAATTCCCCTCCCCACACTTGAATCTCATATTGTCCTAAATGTGAAAAGATTCATAAAAATATTCATAATAAGTATGGTGGGTAAAATGGAAAGGAACTTCCCTACGGGTTAACGAAATTTCGACAGAGGTCCTCTGATTTTCGTCCGTTTTCTTGTTGTGTACCTAAATAATAAAGATTGCACAAAACCAACAAACAACCAAAGCATAATACTACTGAAAATTGGGTATGAAATCATCCATACCCTGCCCACACGGGCTAAATAAGTTCATAGTCAAATGTCTCGGCACCCCCAGTCATAATAAGTAGCAAACAAACAAACAACCAAATAGAAATTGTCTTAAACAAACATAATAATAATAATGTCAATAAGTACTACCACCCATGCCCATGCCCATTCCAGACCTAGCATTGCTAATGCTCATCAGTTGCCCGGGTGCTCCGGGTCAAAGGGTCCCCACTGTCTATCCATGCGCTCACCCAACTGATGAATCTCCCGCCTCGTCTTGGCTTACTCTGCGGCACGCTGTGCGTCAGATGCAGCAACTGCCATGATAACCTGTCAAAAGAAGCGGTGGTGTGAGTCTGGAACTGGTCAATGAGCCCATATAGCCCTTTGAAAGAGTACTGGCTATGTTATGATGAGCTGGGGCCGGCTCCTGATGATGATGGACCGCCCTGTTGAGAGTAAGTGCAGCGGTGGGTCTGACGTGCTGGTGATTCGGTCCTCCTCTCAAGTATGTCCTGGATGGTCATCTCAGCGGGGTCATCAGGATCCCAGACTTGGTTGAGGACATCCTGAAACCTCCACTGTGCTGGGTCTCTTCCAATCTGCAGGACCATCTGTATACTCATACAAAGGTTGGGATCGAGTGGGATCGGGCTTGGGCTGAGTGTTCCTTCTCTGCCTGCACCATAAGCTTGTAGGGCTTATATATCCATGTACCACCAAATATCGGGGTATTTGGGCTTTTTGCATTTGCATTTGTTCTAAACAGTTGACAGAATAGGTACGTGACGTTACATGGTACCTGATTCTTAATGCAATAAAGTGCCCATAAATCTCTCAATCCCATGATCCCCTCGCTCTGGCCACACTGGGTGACAGTGTGACTCAGCAGGCGATGAATGTACCTCATCAGCGAGTCACGTAATGTGGTGCTCTTGGTGCTGCTTTGATAGTATTATTCATTTCCATAACTCAACGGTTCCCGTGCTTCTATCTTGATGTTTCCTGGTTCACATGAATCATCACCATCCTCATCTGCAAAAGATGTCATGGCCTCATACCATAGGGAAGAATCGGTCTCATTGGCTGTGTAAATGCTTAAATAGATCCCGAGCTGTGTGACCAAAGTGTTGTACCATACCCCTCCGAACTTGAACTCGATAGCTTCTTCATCCCATATATACAAGTCCTTCATTTTTATTGAGAATGAGGCCAAAAATTCCTTAGTCAGTTCAGTTACTGAATTGCCCTTTTGTCTGAGAACATGCGCCCATGGCCCTTTAACGAGCTTCCTGTACCTTCCCAATTGGTTGACTTGTTCCAACGTGTCGGTACATGCGTAGAAGTTCGGCTATGGGTAACAGTTGTTCAAGTATCCTAATCTTTGTCGGGCGAGCCTATCTCGTGCCGTGTTCTCGGGGAAAACCAAGAAAACATGGTCGTCATCCCCATATTCAGCCATTTGTATTTTTAGAACAAGATTAGGCAGGTAATCATGAAACCTAACTGAAATATGGAGCGGAGAGTGAAGCACGGCCCTGTGCCCTATGAGGCACCACCCAATGCTTATATGGTTTCGCAAGTTTTGACCATTGTGACCAATTTTGACTTTTGGTTGACCTGCAATTTGACCATGGGGTGTGTTTTGCAAAAACACGGCCCGTGTTATTAATTCGATTTTTGAATATGTTAAGATTCGAACTTACAATTCAACCCGGTTCTTAAGAAATATCATCCGCGTTTGATTTTTTATGGTATGGGTCATCCAAGACCCGAACCCGAATGATTTTCCTTAAAAAACTCTTTCAAACCTAAGTTTCAATCGGGTCAAGCCTATTTATCGAATCAAAACACTACTTAAAAAACTAATCATCCTATATTTCCATGTTTTGACCTGATTCAACACAAATGGGTATGAAATTCGCATTTGGGGTCCGATTTAGACCTAGAATGATGAATTAGAACCATAGAATCATCTAATTGACATACCTTTTGCTTGGAATCGAAGATTTGAAGCAAATATTGGAGTACTTGGTGTTGGTTCGCAGGTTTTCGGATAGAGGCGGAATAGTTTTTAGGGTTATTTTATGAGGAAGTTGATGTTTCTATTTAAAATCCCGTAACTGCACTGTAGGTTGGGGCACGGCCCCGTGTTGCATGTAACAGTCAGGTTCGTTTTTGTTTATTTGTTTATTTAACGAGCTAGTTTATTTTTTTTACGGGTTTCTCTCTGAAGATTAAGGATAAAAAAATAAAATCCTAAGAAATTTCATTAGCTTCTAAACATTACACCTAAAATAAAACAACATGAACTGAGAAACATGAGAACTTGCTTAAACGAGAACAATTCCTAAGAAAACAAGACCAGGCTTATCTTACTTGAAACTACTAACGACCACCATTCCCGAATAGATCTTGAATGTGTGGTGGGGCTCTATTGGCTTCCAAGAGCTCGGAAAGCCTTTTGTCGAGCTTTCCGATTTCTCGGTTAAGGAAGTTGAGCTTGTAATCCACATCTTTGTTGTGACTTTCAACAATGTGGAAATTCTCGAACATTAGTAGTTCGATCATGTTTGTCAACTCGATCAAGCGAGCTTCCACTTGAATGTTTCTCTCGACTTGGTCTCTCATTATACTTTGGAGCCTCAAGATTTCTTCTTCAATGTGTGAAGAAGATTCACCATTTTTGAATTTTCTCACTGGTTTCCACTCCATTCTTTTGTTATCCATTTCATGAATTTTTACTTTGGTATTAATGGAATAGCGAGGATGTCATGTAATATATAGAGACTGGAACGGCGAGCACAACCTCGTTCTTGGTGAAGCACGACCCCATGTTTTTGAGGGAATAAATGTTTCTGATTTAGAGAATTGTACGGAGTCAGCGCGTATTATGCTGAAGATTTTAAGGTGACCATGACCCCGAGTAAAGTAAGGCACGTCCCATGCTTTTGTCACTGGCATTTTATCTTTGATTTTTCAGCAAATGGTGAGAGTAGGAATTTTCGAAATAATGTTTAGGATGTTAATTGAACATTCTTAACGTACTAAAACTACTTTTCACTAATGATATGGTCCTAAAAATAGAGTCGGTATAAGCCCGTATATCCTAAAACATGAACTTAAGTCGGGTTAAGCCCAAAAGTCCTAAACTTTGTGCCTATTGCACTTGATTACGCATAAAAAGATAAAGAAACATGTCTCTAAATTCCACTGAATGGATCTCCTCCATCAAACGGCCCGGGTGGAGGAAAGTACGTGAAACGAAGGACTTGAAACAAAAGTTGTTCATTAATATCCCATAGTTTCATTTTCATGATTTCCACTGACTCGGTGAGTTGAATGAGACGCATTTCTGCAAGGAGATTCATTTCGGTGAGTTCCTTCATGAGCTCTTGAAGTTTGATGAGTAGCTCGGTTTTGAAAATGTGTCGGGTTTCGTTTCTCGGTTGGCAAGGAATGGGAATTTCATTGCTCATCTCAGTCGGCATTTTGATTTCTCAGGGGTGAGAGTTTATGTTTGGTTTGGTGCAAGAAATGCATTGGAAAGAGGTGCAATTTATAGCCAAACAGTTGCCAGGCACGGCCCCATGATTTTGGGAACATGGCCCCGTGCTTTGGGTCTGACAGTTTTGTTACAAACCAGTATGACTGAGATTTTTGCAGCGAAGATTCCGGCCCGCACTTTGTGACACGGGGCCCTGCCTTTAGGAAGCATGCCCCCGTGTTTTTGAGACACATTTTTTTCTCTATAAAACTAATCTATTACAATGCCTTGTTTAATCAGGCTCTTGGCTAGACCCTACTTCCAATATGTTCATCGGTTCTGGTGGAGGATTAATACCTACAAGACGGTCTTGAATGGTCCATCGATGTATGGTTTTAATCGATGTCCATTAACTTTAAACTTGTGGCCGTCAGAATTTGAGATATCGTCTGTGCCATAGTCAAAAACTGATTCGACTATGTATGGACCTGTCCAACGAGATTTCAACTTTCCTGGGAAATGGCGTAAACGTGTGTTATATAACAGTACATGATCACCAACTTGAAATTTTTTGTTTCCTTTTAAATGGGCGTCGTGTAAACGTTTAGTCTTTTCTTTGTAAGACCAGGATTTTCGTATGTCAGTGCTCTTAGTTTTTCGAGCTCGTGAATTTGATCTTCCCGATTTTTAGCGGCGGACATTAGATCATAATTTACTGCTCTAAGAGCCCAATAAACTTTGTGTTTTAGTTCTACGGGTAGATGACATGCTCTCCTATAAACAAGTCGTGGTGTAATTTTCTTGTGCATCGTTAAGAGTATTACTAGCATAGTAAATTGGGTGAAAATGTTTTTCTTTGTGTTGTCCGAGTACGGCTCCAACTGCAAAGTCACTACTTGCATCACGCATGATTTCGAATGGAAGGGTCCAATCGGGTGTAGTCATGATTGGTGTTTTGATAAGTTTGTTTTTCAATATGTTGAATGATTCAACACATTCTTCAGAGAAGATGACGGTGCGTCTTTTCCTAGAAGTTTGGTCATAGGTCTAGCAATTTTGGAAAAGTCTTTTATGAAGCGGTGATAGAATCCCGCATGACCTAGAAAACTTCTAATGGCTTTGACTGAAGTTGGTGGCGGAAGTTTGGATATGGTTTTGATTTTTGCCCTATCAACTTCTAGTCCTGCTTGAGACATCTTATGACCGAGAACAATGCCTTCTTTGACCATAAAGTGGCATTTTTCCTGGTTGAGAACTAAGTTTACTTCTTCACACCTAGCTAACATTTTGTCTAGGTTTTTCAGAAAAATTATCGAAGGAGTCTCCAAAGACTGAGAAGTCATCTATGAAAACTTCCATAGAGTGTTCGATCATTTCATGAAAGATAGCCACTATGCAATGTTGGAAGGTGGCTGGAGCATTACATAGTCCAAATGGCATTCTTTGATAGGTGAGGGTTCCATATGGACATGTAAAGGTGGTCTTATCCTGATCTTCAGGAGAAATGGGAATCTGAAAGTATCCGAAGAATCCATCAAGAAAACAGTGGAACATTTTTCCAGATAGATGTTCAAGCATTTGGTCGATAAAAGGAAGTGGAAAATGATCTTTTCCAGTGGCGTCATTAACCTTCGGCAATCAATGCAAACTCCCTAGCATGTGATGGTCCTCATTGGTATTACCTCATCATTCTCGTTCATTACTACTGTCATTCCTCCCTTCTTGGGTACTACTTGAACTTGACTAACCCAAGGCGAATATGAGATTGGGTAGATTAATCCGGCATCAAGGAGTTTGATTACTTCTTTTTTCACCACGTCTTGCATGTTGGGATTGAGATGTCTTTGATGTTGGACCACAGGTTTGTATTCTTCTTCCATGAGGATTTTGTGATTAGAAAAGGAAGGACTAATGCCCTTGATATCCATGATCTTCCATATGATAGCCTTCTTATGGTTTTTAAGAACCTTAAGAAGTTCATTTTTCTCTTCTTTAGATATGTGAGATGAAATAATTACTGGGAGTTGAGAGTCTTTTTCTAGAAAGGAATATTCAAGATGGTTCGGTAATTCTTTTAGCTCTAAGGCTGGTGGTTATTTGATTGATGGTTTCGATTTTTTATTACATTCGGTGATATCACATACTACTTCTGATGCTTCTTGATTGTTGTTGTTAGTATTGAGATTCTCGTTTTCTAAAATGGGTTTGGTGATAGTTTCGGTTAAGATTTGTGTTCCTAGTCTGTTACTGATGGAGGAATCTCGCATATAGCAAGTCACGATAGAATCTATGATGTCAACACAGTATAATGTGTCATCTTGATGTTGCGAATGTTGCATAGATATTCCTATGTCAAAAGTGATTGCCTCGTCATTGACCCTGGGAGTGAGTTTGCCGGTGCAAACATCAATAATAGCCTTTGTAGTGGCTAAAAAGGGTCTTCATAAAATTAGAGGTACTCTTTATCTTCCTCCATGTCTAGAATTACAAATTCTACTAGGAAAAAAAATTTGTCAATTTTGACAAGCATGTTTTCAACAATGCCCCGAGGATATTTTACGGATCGGTCAACTGAATGCTCATGCGGGTGGGTTTTGGTTCTCCTATCCCTAGTTTTGAAAAAACCGGATAAGGCATTAAATTAATACTAGCTCCTAGGTCAGCTAGGGCATTGCTAACAGACAAATTTCCTATGAAACAAGGGATAGTAAAGCTCCCTAGATCGGTCATTTTCGGCAAAAACTTGTTTTGGAGGATAGCTGAGCATTCTTCTCTCAAGGTGATATGCGAGAGCTCCTCTAGCTTCCTTTTGTTGGTTAGCACTTCTTTAATAAACTTTTCATATTTCGGCATCTGATCAATGGCCTCAACGAAAGGGATGTTGATGTCGAGTTGTTTGAAAAGTTCTAAAAACTTCCCGTACATAGCTTCCTATCTCTCATGTTTTAGCTGTCCATTATATGGAATAAGTGGAATATAGGTTTAGACTGGTTCCTTAGGTTGTACGGTGCCTGTTGGGATTAGTCTTTCCTGCGTCTTATCAGAGACTTTCTTCTCCATAACTGGTTATGAAGTTGGTGAGGAAACAGTGGTTGTGCCACTTCTTAATGTAACAGCATTGGCTGTTGCATATGGGTTTGTTATTGTGTTGCTTGGAAGAGCGCCAGGTGGTCTCTCAGACAGGTGGTCTCCCATACCAAAAACTTGATGTGTTATGTGCGTGTGCTTATATAATATGATATGGTAGATTTAGCTTTTGCACAAGATCGTGTTTTAAATTTATAAAAGTGATTTCTACTAAGACTAAACACACACAAAATAGGGAAGTGTACCAATCATATATGTAGAATAGTACTGGTAAGAACCAAGTACCAATTCATGTACACAAATGTTTCCAATAATGAATCTTCGTTTTAGCTCAATCGGAGAGTTTTAATCATTTTTGAGTTGATTTTTAAACTTTTTATAAAATAAAAGTACTTATATATATATATAATATGTAGGTGACAAGATGAGAAATTCTAAATGAATAAATCAATTATATGAAGGTTACCATCTAAGATCAAGAGTCCACTCCGTTCTTCCTTGATGATTATTTAATAAACATGTGATAAACTTGCCATAATAGTATATGATAGAATAGCCCCTCATTTCTAAGTGAACATATTCTATGACATAAAAGAAAGTAGCATGCGTATTTTCAAGTCCACCCATGCTTAATCTCATACTACCACGAGAATGTCAATTTAAGTAGCCAAGTAGTTTAGTAAAGTAGAAAGATTAGGATTGACTTCGATTTCTCAAATACTAATTCTAACAACTTTGGGTCGTTATAGGTTAGTCACACAACCTCCCCTTGGTTGATTTAATTAAGTTATAATTACACATTCCGTTAACATATGATATCTTTAACTAGCATGATAACCTAAGCAATCGTGTTAACAATGTTATTTCAGAATTATCAAAACTAGAGAAATAAATCATAGCTTATATCTCATCAATTCTAAGTACAATATAAGGATCCATGTTTTATCTTGAATAAGTTATCAAGGTATTACTTTTACCATTTTCAGTCTCCAAGAACATGAATGAATCATGAATGACTGTTAATCATCAACCTTGATGTATTGAGTTAAAGTGATAAAACATTTTTCATCAAAGGATAATTTCAAAATAACCATGTACATTACTAGACTAAATCACATGTTCAACATAATTATCAAGTAAACAAAGCTTCTTCATCGAAACTAGATGGTGAATGGAGTTTAGCTCATAATAAGCATGGTTATGAACATTAAAAGAGATGACGATAACAAATACATGATCAAACTAGAACAATTTAACCAAATGTGGATGATTCTTCCTTCTTCAGTGGTGTTGGATGATGGTGATGATGAATGATGGTGATGATTACCTCCAAGCCTTCAAACTCGCCACAAGACCTTCAATATGAGAGTAAAATGTGTGTTTTTATAAGAGAAACCCGTATAGAAGTTTTCTTTAAGCACACCAAATGAGTGCAACATGCTCCTCTATTTATAGGCTTTCTGGGCAATCAGGCATGACCCCGTACTTTAGGAGGTATGCCCCTGTGTCCAGGTGTCCAGTCAGATTTAATGCTCTGTCCGATCGTATATGATGACTCACCACGGGGGCGTGCTTCCTAAGGCATAGCCCATGTTTTTGGGTGTCTGTTATATCTTCTTTTGTCTTTTCTGAAAGGTGACCACGGCCCCGTGTTATCCGAAGCACGACCCCGTGTCCAGTATTTTGTCCTTTTTTTTTTTATAGATTTTTGCCTTTTTTGGAAGTTGAGCATGGTCCCGTGTTCTCTGAAGCACGACCCCGTGTTTCCTGAAGCACGACCTCATGTTCTCTGAAGCACAACCCCATGTTCTTTGAATAATGGGGGTGTGTTTTGCTGTTTTCTTTGGTTTTTCTTTGTCTTTTCATTCGTTTCTTCGTTTGGGGCTTGGATTCACATGCAAATACATTTTAACATGATAAGTAGTTATTTTAACTATATTATACGATGGAAGTTGCAGTGTTTTGAGATTATTTGATGCTAAAAAGATGTATAATTTTATATACATCATTGAGACACATGGAATGTATCATGAATTCCATTAAATGCTGGTAGTAACTCTAGTCGGTAAGAAACTTATCCGACTCGAGCAAGAATTTTAGAAGGTCCAATATATCGAGAACTCAACGTTTCTTGTTTTTGGAACTTAATGATATCATTCCAAGGGGAAACTTTTAACAAAACAAAGTCTCCCACTTGGAAGTCAATGTGGCGTCTTTTTTGATCTTCATAAGCCTTTTGTTAGTCTTGAAATGCTTTTAGAAAAGCTTGAACTAGATCATTCTTTTCGTTGGTCTTAGCTACCACATCTTTAGATGATGGTTTGTGAGCTTTTCGTACAACGTACAAAACTCCGACCGGTTCCACATCGTTTCGAATGATTTATTGGAAAACCTGCCATCTGCTTGTTAAGTTGGAGCACCATGATTCTTAGGCACTTCAAACAGTTAGCCTCGATCTTTCGACTACGGGAGTTCACCGTTACCATCAGATATATGAGTTAGAGGAACTCTGCGATCATGCCTATGCACCCTCGTACATTTATAAGCAGAAGACCAAAGAGCCGCATGACAGGAGTTGAGAGGTGATAAAAAGTTCAAGTGTGGGGACGGCATACTCTTGTTCAATACCCGACTCAAGTTGCATTCGGGAAAGTTGCGTTCTCTATGGTATGGACCATACACAGTTAAGGAAGTCTTCCCGTATGAAGAGATCGAAACTGAAGACAAGGATGTGAGCTTCAAAGTTAATGGTCACCGTCTGAAGCACTACATTGGTGAGAAGGAGATCATGGAGGAAGGCAAGGTTTTGTGACTTACAACATCTTTAGGTTAGACATGAGAGAGGGCTCAAGCTGAGGACCCCTTAAACCAAGCGCCCTCGGGAGGCAGCCAGAGTTGTATTTTTCTATATTTTGTTTTATTTTTACTTGTTTCTAAGATTTCTCCGATTGAAGCCACTCGTACTCAATCTCCATTCGAGCAACTGCTTTTGAGAGTTTTTAAATAAACAAAATCCATAAAAATTAAAAAAATCATAAAAAAAATACAAAAATATGTTTATTACTTACCTTTGTTTTAGTTGTACACGCCGCTATATGCGAGCGATTTTGCTTAGTACAGGTTACATCTTTCTGCATGATAACTCTGGATGGCCTTTTTGAACTATCCTCCCAAGGTTGCGGCCGCAAACAAAATGCTATACAGCCATTGATACACATATTATAAAGACATGCATATAAACCAGGGGAGTAATACGTTCTTTTATCTTATTATTTGCTTTTGTTTCTATTTTCTTTTCTTTTCTTTTCTTTTCCTAGTGCTCATCGGGGACGATTCGTCTTTCAAGTGTGGTGATGGAAGTTTATTTTACTTAGTTTTAGGAAAGAAAAATGATAAAAAAAATAAAAAAATGTTCAAAAATACAAAAAGATTTTAAAATTTTTGGTCCCTTGTTTTCAAATTTTTGCATTAAACAGGAAATGATATTATTACCGAGTGTACTTGACAATCTCTTGGTGTTTTCTTAATATATATATATATATATATATATATATAAATCAGAACAGTTGCGTATATAATTTGGAATGTGTCGGTAGGCCCAACTATACCTGAAAAGTTACCCTTTAGTATTTTTAATTGTACCTTAACAAATTCATAAACTTTATGGGTTCTTATCTTAGGGGGGAAGCGGCGAAGCTAAAATTCAATATGATATAGGGATAATTATCATAATCATTTCTACTTTGAGGTGGTGAGAATTGTGTGCACTTAAAATTTAGCACATCACTCGTTTTATGAAAATAAATTGAGTGGTGGCGTCCCCCCAAAAGTTCATCTTTTCACGAGCTTAGAACTAGTTATATATTTAGGGTATTGTATTAGAGAGAGAGAGAGAGAGAGAGAGAGAGAGAGAGAGAAAATACAAGTAAAAGATGCAAAAAAAAAAAAACATCCAAAAATAGCAAAAGAGGCCAAAGTTGTTCATACTAGACAAGGCTGAGAGTTTACGCGTTGCCAAGTGGATAGTGACTTTAAGGTTATCACTATTGGGGCTTGAAAGCTATTAGTCAATAAATACATTTTAAGGTTTATATAGGACACAATCCAATAATATCTAGGAACATCTCGTATTACCATCACATGACAAGTTATTCATAATTCCATCTAGTGCACTTTCTTCTTACCATTAAAGAGTCAATTGCATACTGTGATTTGTTGGACTATATTACATCAACTCTAGCCAAGATAGCTCTTTATGTTTGAGATGCGATTAAGATTAGCTGCCACTCTTGAGTGAGGTTCCATAGGCTTATTGATGATCATTAAACTAATGCTAAATACTACGGGGGCTCGATGTGTTGGTGGTTAGGTTTAAAATGGATCAATATATCGACAATCGCTGTTAATACCTCAATTTGTTTCTGATGCTTTAGTAAAATCAAATAATAAATAAACCGAGAGTTGTTATTTTCTTCTTGGGTATGATCCTGTGCATACTTTTTTTAGGGACGGAAAGGGTTTAAGTGTTGGAATGTTTGATGTGTTGTAAAACACACACATTTCCTTGCTAGTTTTTACGTCATTTTGTGCTTAATCGTTAACGAGTATCAAGTGTTTATTGTATGAAATTACATGTTTTCATTTATTATAGGTCACATGGTTGAAAAGAGTAGAAAATGAGGCCTAATATGGAGAAACGAGGCTAATACGAAGATTGGATCGAAAACGGCACGCGTACACCAAGATAAACGAGCCAGAGAACAAAAAAACGAACCAGGGCCTGGACACGTTACGAGAAAAGTTCAGCCATCTAGGCCGCGCATGGAGGCGTCCCAACTTGGTAAAAATTTTCAGATTTCATATAGGCCGACTATTTTGTCATTTAATGGGCCTGGTCCGACCGATTTTTATTATTTTGGCTTGTTTAGTAAGTTTAACTCATGTATTTAAAGAGATACAACCTTATATCGATGATAATAAGTTTCCAACCACTATGAGAGTCTTTTAGACAAAAACTAACGAGGAGGAGCTGCCGGTTTCTTGTTTGATCGTTTCTTTTGTCAGTTTGATACTTTTAACGTTTGTGAGTTTGTTTTGGTCTTTTAAACCCTAAGACAAGTTTTAATTAGTTATATTTGAACATGTTCATCATTTATATCAATATTATATGTTGTTCATTTAATATGATTGGCTAAACTTTCTTGGATCACATAGATTTGATGTTTAACGGTTAAAATTAACTAGTTTAGGGTGCTTAACAAGTGGTTGATTGTTTATCTATTGTAAAGTTCATATTTTGTGATATTATTCCGTGTATACCCGCTGCCCTAGATGTGTTTTCGGTTGCATGTTCCGCGTGTGATTGATTATTGCATGAATTAGTTATGTTTAGTTCTTAATTTAGTTATTTTGGGCAGTGACAGACGCTGTTAAGCCAATCATATTAAAAAATAATGGACCATAAGTTGTACTTTATTAAATATCAGAGTTTTAAACGTGTCAAACATGCACAGCTCTATTTAAATTACAAGTCCAACTATCATTCATTTAAACGCACAACACCATTTTTCAGAGTCCTTCACGAAGCATCCATTTTTTTTCATTTACCTGAAAAGTATGTTAAAAATAATTTTGTCAGCACGAATGTTGGTGAGTTTCTCAATTTAAAAAACGGTATGTAACAGTTCTCGACTTTACTACCATTTATTCAACATTCTTATCAATGATAAATTTCATTATTCACCATTCTTATCAATGGGAATTTAATTTTCCACTTTTCCAAACATAGCTATATACTTCTTAAACAAAATGTGTTTGTTGTAAACGAGCAAAGATTACAAAACATGTATGACTATTAATATGATAAACTTGATACATACCACAATCAAAATATTCCCACCTTTTCAACCAGAGCGACTTGAAGAGCGGGGGGGGGGGGGGGGGGGGCGTCGCCTCGATAAATCTATCAATATTATTAGGCCCTTTCTCTCTAGGTTAACAGATTTTACTTACATAATGACTCATCCTATTTAACACAATTTGTAAAATATATAGCCATTTATTTATATACTTTCCCACCAAAAACATTTATAAATCCTTAAAACATTTAAAGTGGGGATTTACGAGAAAACTCACTTTTGCGTCAGCTCAAATAACATTCAAGTGTGATAATATGACAATCAACGTCAAGATCTTATTGACATTCATCCAAATGATTACCGGATTCCTATGTTTAATACCCTGTATATTAACACATAAACATAGATACAAATAGAATCTTATCATAACTTAATTTATTTATGCTCACGTGTCTTATTTATGATAATTCTAATAACTAAATTACAAATTTTGATTGTTTAAGAAAAATCGTAATTGAATCGAACGTTTCAAAATACCCTATAAATATACTGGAACAACATAATTTCAAATAATCGATGTAAAACTACTATAAGTTTTTGAAACTAAGCTTGTACGTTATTTAATAAAAAAGTATATATTTATTTTAAAATATAATCTTCTTTTATAAATATACTATTTGTTATATAGACGCGTGTTTGAACTCTGATAAATATATTACACACCATTTTGTTAATAAAACATAATATAACCGTTATTATTCTTTATACCGAAACACATATGTTAATATACTTAATATAAAATTTTGTTTTCATATTTATATAAAATTTTACAGTATCTAAAAGTATATTTATTTTTAATATTAATGGTAGTCACTATTCGGATAAACTATATCAGTCAGAATATCGTGTATGTATTTAAAATACAAAATCTTCCAAGTCTCGATTGTACTATTATTATCACTCGATACTATCTAGCGGGTTGATAAATAATTATTAACAACATTTTGTCCCAGTTATTTATGATAACAATATTTTTACTAATATCTTGCTATCAATCTTTTTCAACACTTAAAGATATACCTCCTCGCGTAAGGTTCGAGTCTATAAATCTGCTCAAAACCCGCATGCAATGCAATCCGGATATACCAACGCGTTCTCTTTAAACTCACGAACATTTCTCCGGTCTCGGATCGACCATACGACACCTCAAAACCCACATGCAACTCTTATTAAATAACTATTTTCGTTCTAAAATCTGACCAATAGCGTACGAAGCTTATAACTTACCATCCATACATATGATCATCGATTCCTTCTCTGGAATCAAAGAGCTATATGTTAGGAAGGTTCTCCGAAAATTTCAGCTCGATCCGATGGTCAGATCTCCGGAAATCTACATTTCTTTATAGTTGTGTTTTCAAAATTCGCACAACGAACTGAACACGTAAAGGGGTTTAGAAACCCAACTTAAGCAATTTCAATCCTCATCTCCACCATTCAAAATGATTGTCTATGGGTTATGAAACCTTATTGCGTTAGGGAGGTTGAAACATGGTTCCGGGTAAAAGACGGACTTCGGCCGCCACCGGACCACCACGCCGAACCACCACAGGCCGTCGCCGGACCGTCACACACCACCGCTGGACCACCGCGCTCCCCCACCGGAATTCTATGCTTTTTATCTACTCTCTCTCTCTCTAGATGTAAGGTAATATGTTGTTAAATGAGTGAATAGTGGGGTGACCCATCTTATATAGGTGCGGTTTGAAACGAGTTTTTACGATCGCGTTTCGGTTACTCACTTTAACGAACCCGCTACTACAAATGACCTTATATTTTCCAAATATATTTTGTCAAAATATTAAATTCAATCTCAACTTAAGTTGTCTCGCTAGCTTATGATTTCTGCTAATAATTTATTGACGATCGTTACCCGGTGTCGGTTTCGTGTTACTTCGTACTTAATAAAATAGTGTAGTTGTTTTTACCAAAGAAAACTCTTCCAAACTTATGGTATCTATTCAATTAAATTTGTCCGAATAATAAGTCTCAAATTCGGCGATAGTATCCACTTTTACAAGCTCATCGGTACATGTGCTTTAACAACCGTGTTCGAAAATACTAATTTGCATTTTCCCGCTTTGTTATAGCTCGGAATTGAGTCGCATTTTCGACGACGTTCTCGGTTTTAAATCCTTTACAATATTCAAATGAATTCAACCATGGACATTTTCTCGAATGTCGGGATGAATATTTATACGTTCAACCGAAAACCTTCATTTCTTCTTATCTTTTCACCAAGATTTCTTTATTCGATCTGACTTCGCACTTCTTTTCCATTGAATGTATTTACTTTATTCTTAGAATAAAATAATATATTTAACTTATACGTCTTATTTCTCACTTAATCCTGTCTAAGCATGTCTTAATGTCGTTTATAGAATATAATAACATTTTTTGTTTTGTCGAGTGTCACATTCTCCCTACCTTATTTGAATCTCGTCCTCTAGATTCGACTGAGCATAGAGGTTGTAACATTCCAATGCTTTGCTTTAACTCTCTAGTTTGCCAGTACTTGCCATTATATTAATTTACAGATTCTTTATCGTCATTAGGTGCACGTTTCTGATATGAAGAAAATATTTAGTTAGTATTAACAACAATATCTCTCCTTGATCACAATGTAATCTTCCTTATGGCAATAGCGTTAGCTACTTATCATGGTGTTAGCTTTTCCATTCAGATCCTTAATAACTCCAAATCATATGTCAAGTAGTTATCTTCATGAGTGCAATTGTGTTGTTTATAAACACATACTCTACTTCATTAGGTAAGCACACACCTAAACTTTGATAAGTCTATCAAAGTAAACTACAAGGTCTCGCCTCTAGTTTTAAACACTGGTTCTTTGAGGTTAAAATTGTCTCTGACATGAGGAGGAATTTATTTTGTCGATGCATGCATCCATAATTGCCATCCTTCTAAGCTAGACTTTTCGGAAACGATATTAGATGGTCTTTAAATGGACTACAACAATTCTGTGCATTTCACATCTTGAAAAAGATTTATGCAAACACCTTCTCTTTATACTGCTTCTTTCTATAACGGGTTGTAAAGAGTATTGCCATATTATTATCTCTTAAAGTCTAAGGGATCAATTACACTTTAAGTATAAACATTCATATAGTATGACATAAGAGCTAAATGTCATTATACAGAAGGACCTAAACGTTTATTATTTCTTTACCATGAAAGGTGGGTGCATGACGTATGTTGGAATCAAATAGAATGTCTACAATGACATCACAACAGGAATATCAATAATTTTGTAGACGATGCTACAACGATACTTAAAGGCCTTAGAATATTGTAGTTGCAAACGATGCACAGTAGTCAAAAAATAATGGAGATGATAAATATACAAAGGATAGCACCTTCACACTATCTTTAATTGACAAGGAGATTTTAACTCATTAAAGTGTTTTTTTAGAATGTGATCGGAATTGATTATGGAACATAAATCTTAAACACAATTCGACATCACTATACACAATTCGGTATATCTCTATATAGTTTGGCATGACTATGGTTAAGAACACAGTTCGTATATATACCTTACCAGGAATAGTATATGTGAAATTCTGATTACATGGAGTTTTGTGTGAACTACTATCACACTTTGTTATAACACAAGTACTGGGTTTAACTTAATATGACTTCACAATAAAAGCATCCAATTCAGATTTAATCTCTAGAGTTAAAAGTATTACATAATAACTTTTAACACATGATTGGGTATGCTTAAATATATAATTTCTATATAAGCACAACAAGCACACATTTTCATTAAAATGCTTAAATTTTCACAATGACGATCCGATAATACAAAATACTTCGATATTGGATTCTTCGATCACATAACTTCCTAAGAAGTAGAAGTCACAATATAACTATGAACATTGTATTGATAACACATTCGTTCCATATTACTTAACGTTTCTCTAGATAAGGAATAGGTCAACCTACCATTGAACAATTGTAAATCACACTTATTTTTGTGTTCAAGCCTAAGTCTTACGAGACTATACTCATCTTTAATCGTAAGCAAGCGTAGACAAAATAATATGTTGATTCGCTATTGTCAACAATAACCATCATTATTTGTTGAAGTGGAAACAATATGATGTTATATGAGGGAATGACAAAATTTGTGTATATACGCAATACAACTGAAAAATTAGATTCAATGGTGGTTAATAGTAACAAGGATGGGGTCCATGTACATTAGACAATCTTATTCATTCAAGGATAAAATGTTAATGAGGGTTCCACTCTTTAAACAACACAAAGTTAGTGTATCATACATATATATTGAGCATTGAATAGAAGCGCACGATGCATGTCATGTAATAATGATTGAATTTGAAGTTAGGATAGATGCGAGATAACTATGTAAGATAAAATGATTCAATCTTACTGAGAAGCTCAAGTGCTACGAGCACCAAGGAGGTTCAGTTCAATTTAACTAAAGGATGTGTTAATTAAAATCCTATGTTGCGGAATTTTGCTACCAAGTAACGATATTAGTTAAAATTCCGTGTCAATTATCATTATTAAAGGAGGAAAATAACGAAATCATAGGTGATGAATTCCAGAAGAAAAAGAATAATATATTTTTTGCTCGGGGAAATTAATAAATCAACTGAAATTCCGGGTTATGGGTAAGGTGGTGAACAACAATAAAACTTGAAATGTATTACATCCAGTGATTAGTAAAATGACCACGTGTCACTTCAAATCCAGTAATATGCAACGCTATACGGTAATGATCCTACAAGATTGTTATCGTATGCTTTTAAAATAAACATTATTCCGATAACTAGGTTCCTCCCAACAACTTTTATTCGATCTTAAAGATTTCAAGGGTATCGAAAATTCCTTTTAAAGAAAATTGAGGATGGATACATTTTTCTTGAAGGCTTAATGTCACAAAATCTTTATTTTACATCGAATTGGGGTCGACGTTTCCACTATGAGAATTGAGTGGTAAATTTTTACGAGATGATGATCCTGAGTTTTTGTTACTAGGTTTGAGAGTTTGGAGTTTTAAGAGTGTGATTATATTCATCATCATTATCGGTAATGAAGGGCCTACCGATTTGAGAAAATCACACTTTTCTTATTTCTGTCAAGAAATTTTTAAGCCGATAATATATTCTATTCAATACAAATAGCATTACCATGATATAATCATTTATGGACAATTGATCGATTGACGATAACTTATCTTTTGTCCATTAGCAGAGAATTTAAAACATCGAGGTCGACAAAAATTTGCGTATACGTGTAACTTTGGAGCTTAGGGGGCAACTATGAATATGCCAGATATGATTGTACACTCAAAATATCCAAAGTGCCTTGAGTCATAAAGGTGGTTTAGTGATTGCTGAGGTAGTTACGCAACTTGTTCTCTATATAGATTTGAGGTGGCGTGTTTATATTGAGTGTATTAGAATTTTGACAAGAGCTATGATGCCTACTTGTCTTTGTTTTAGTTTTTACACCACATTTAGGTATCCTACACATATAAAGATAACGATAATTATTATACAAGAGGCGCATAAATGAAGTGTCATATTGGAATAATAAGCGAAGAAGTCATTATGATTTCACAAGGAACTAACTCAAACAAGCGTAGTCTCAATCTTGGGCATGACAAATAGGAACATCCTACTCACGCCTAAATTCCAACGGAGAAGATTTCTCTAGCAAAGATTTTATATATGTCCTTCATGCTCAAATCCTTTGATGCATTTACCAGAGTCAATTGTAATATCCTAAACCCACAAAGGAATTTGTGCAAAATTTATCCTAATGACATAATCATCAAGATTTTAGTTACAGAGCATACACGTATGTCATAAAGAGATCAATATAGTCAAGAAATATGTATGCAATCATGGTTCTTGGATCACCTCAAAATACACATGACTAAACCCAAATATGATAGAATGATCTCAGGGATCGAAAGAAAGGGTTCACCAAGATCTTAAACTATATTATTGTCTCAATAAACTCGTGGTTAGAGTATCCAACTTTTTAAATAATATTACACGAATAGATGGGTGACTTAATGATTACGGTCGTTTCATAAATAGTAATTAATTATTATATTATATTAATGGGTCATCACAATAGAATCTCCTAGAATTCTCTCGTACCTATAAATTCACAATTACGTGATATCAAGTGTAATTGTAAATTTACCTTACAAGATCATTCTGGTATTCTCCTATTGTGGGTTATAATTGTAGGTAACACAATTTTACACAGAGAAACATGTATTAAACACTAATCACATATTCCACATATTCATTTTTAGAATCCATACAAGAACTTTTAATTTGTGTAACCGCGTACACTAAAGTTGACCAAGTTTTCATGCCACGGTTAGAATATTTACACTCAATTATTAGGATTTTTTAATTTCCTTGTCATAGTACCATTAGCTAATATTTCACTGATCTAAGACAATATTATCAGGTTGAGAGATTAGTTGAGCTAATCTTTCAGAGTAGGTCGGTAATCCATATCTTATACTAGCAGAATTGTGTCTTGTTTCTTGTGCACATTGTCGTTTATGTTATTTTCGGATAACATAGATGAAACAATATTCATATTAATTATTAAATGTGCGTGACTACATATAAGAAATAATCACATACGCACAATAATCAATAAATAAGCCAAAAGATCATTGGGACATTTTAACTTAGAAAATTATAATACTTGTTTAGAAGTTAATAATATAACTACTAAAATAGGTGTGAATACGCATTAGGACCAATCACAAGTTTTAAATTTTCCATATCAAAATATCCAAGGCAAGCGATGCATATCTAGATCAATAAGAGAAAATTATTGGAGTTCCAAGTACTCCATCAATGGTTCTAACACTAAAATTGAAACAGTTATAGCACCCACGACTGAGTTACAAAACCTCAAGAATCGATAGAGGTAGGGTCACATTGTCATCCTCAATCCATTTATTACATGAGTTAGCCATAGAATAGCCAATAATAACAAATGCAAATTGCCTAGTGTAGAAAGATGACATGTAGCCTAAAGCTAGTAAGGGAGTAGGTTATAGAAGCGCGTGCACGGTTTCCATCATAACAGAGGTAGGTGGAAGCGGTCCTCCGACTCACAATTAATGCTATGTATTTCGTTTATAGTGTGTGAATCATGTTTTCGTAACATAATCCGTACAAGGTAATCCTGATAAAATTAATATATATATATAATTAGTAAAAATTTATCAATTAAATTTCACATAATATATAAACAAATTAAATGAAACCTTTTCTTTTGCTTTTTATATGAAAATTTCATCAAATATTTCTAGTTCGCTATAACCATTGGCTCTGATACCATATTCTGGCACACACCAAACTCGTTAACTTGGCAACGAAAGACTTAACTTTGTTAACTTGGGCGATAACAGACGCTTTTCAGCCAGTCATATTAAAAAATAATGAACCATAAGTTGGACTTTATTAAATATCAGAGTTTTACACGTGTCAAACATGCACGGTTCTATTTTAAATTACAAGTTCAACTATCATTCATTCAAACGCACAACACCATTTTCCCGAGTCCTTCACGAAGTATTCATTTTCTTCATTTACCTGGAAAGTATGTTAAAAATTATTTTGTCAACACGAATATTGGTGAGTTTCTCAGTTTAAAAAACGGGATGTAACTGTTCTCGACTTTACTCTCATTTATTCAACATTCTTATCAATGATAAATTTCATTATTCACCATTCTTATCAATGGGAATTTAATTTTCCACTTTTCCAAACATAGCTATATATTTCATAAACAAAATGTGTTGGTTGTAAATGAGTAAAGAGTACAACACATGTATGACTATTAATATGATAAACATGATACATACCAAAATCAAAATATTCCCACCTTTTCAACCAAAGCGACTTGAATAGCGGGCGGGCGGGGGGGGGGGGGGGGGGGGGCGTCTACCCGATAGATCTATCAATATTTTTAGGCCCTTTCTCTCTAGGTTAACGGTTTTTACTTTCATAATGTCTCATCCCATTTAACACAATTTGTAAAATATATAGCCATTTCTTTACATACTTTCCCCAAAAACATTTATAAAATGATTAAAACATTTAAAGTGGGGATTTACGAGAAAACTCACCTTTGCGTCCGCTCAAATAACATTCAAGTGTGATAATATGACAATCAACGTCAAGATCTTATTGAAATTTATCCAAATGATAACCGGAATCCTATGTATGATACCTAGTATATTATCACATAAACATAGATACAAATAGAATCTTGTCATAACTTAATTTATTTATCCTCACGTGTCTTATTTATGATAATTCTAATAACTAAATTACAAATTTTGATTGTTTAAAAAAAATCATAATTGAATCGAACGTTTCAAAATACCCTATAAATATATTGGAACAACATAGTTAGAAATGATCATTGTAAAACTAACATATGTTTTTGAAACTAAACTTGTACGTTATTTAATAAAATGTATATATTTATTTTAAAATATAATCTTCTTTTATAAATATATTATTTGTTATATAGACGCGTGTTTGACTCTGATAAATATATTACATACCATTTTGTTAACAAAACATAATATAACCGTTATTATTCTTTATACCGAAACACATATGTTAATATACTTAATATAAAATTTTGTTTTCATATTTTATGTAAAAGTTTACATTATCTAAAAGTATATTTATTTTTAATATTAATGGTGGTCACTATTCGGATAAACTATATCAGTCAAAATATCGGGTATGTATTTAAAATACGAAATCGTCCAAGTCTCGATTGTACTATTATTATCACTCGATATTACCTAGCGTTTTTCTTAATAATTATTAACAACATTTTGTCCCAGTTATATTTTCGATAACAATATTTTTACTAATATCTTGTTATAGATCTTTTTCAACACTTAAAGATATACCTCCTCGCGTAAGGATCGAGTGTATAAATATGCTCAAAACCAGCATGAAATGCAATCTGTATATACCAATGCGTTCATTTTAAACTCACGAACATTTCTCCAGTCTCGAAACGTCCATACGATTCCTTAAAACCTACATGCAACTTGTTTTAAATAACTATTTTCGTTCTAAAATCTGACCAGTAGCTTACGAAGCTTATAACTTACCAACCATACATCTGATCATCGATTAGTTCGGTGGAATAAAAGAACTATATGTTAGGAAGGTTCACCAAAAATTTCAGCTCGATCTGATGGTCAGATTTCCGGAAATATACATTTGTTTATAGCTGCGTTTTCAAAATTCGCACTACGAACTGAACACGTAAACGGGTTTAGAAACCCAACTTAAGCAACTTCAATCCTCATCTCCACCGTTCAAAATGATTATCTATGGGTTATGAAGTCTCATTACATTAGGGAGGTCGAAAAATGGTTCCGGGTAAAAGACGGACTTCGGCCGCCACCGGACCACCCCGCCGAACCACCACCAGCCGCCGCCGGACCGTCACACACCACCGCTGGACCATCTCGCACCACCACCGGAATTCTCTGCCTTCTCTCTACTCTCTCTTTCTCTAGATTTCAAAAAATATATTGTTAAATGAGTGAAAAGTGGGGTGACCCACCTTATATAGGTGCAGTTTGAAACGAGTTTTTACGATCGCGTTTCGGTTACTCGCTTTAAGGAACTCGCTACTACAAATGACGTTATATTTTCCAAATATATTTTGTCAAAATATTAAATTCAATCTCAACTTAAATTGTCTTGCTAGCTTATGATTTCTGCTAATAATTTATTGACGATCGTTACTCGGTGTCGGTTTCATGTTACTCCGAACTTAATAAAATAGTGTAGTTGTTTTTTCCAAAAACAACTCTTCCAGACTTATGATATCTATTCAATTAAATTTATCCAAATAATAAATCTCAAATTCGGCGATAGTATCCACTTGTACAAGCTCATCGGTACATGTTGATTGAGTGTGGTAGACGTCACCGTGTTCGAAAATACTAATTTGCATTTTCCCGCTTCGTTATAGCTCGGAATTGAGTCACATGTTCGACGGCGTTCTCGGTTTTAAATAATTTACAATATTCAAATGAATTCAATCATGGACATTTTCTCGAATGTCGGGATGAATATTTACACGTTCAACCGAAAATGTTCGTTTCTTCTTATCTTTTCACCAAAATTTCTTTATTCGATCTGACTCCGCACTTCTTTTCCATTGAATATATTTACTTTATTCTCAGAATAAAATGATATATTTAACTTATACGTCTTATTTCTCACATAATCTTGTCTGAGCATTATTTAATCTCGTTTATGGAATATAATAATACTTTTATTTTGTCGGGTGTCACACATAGTTCGGTTAATACTTTGTGTGTTGATTGAGTGTGGTAGATGTCACCATTAGGGTTTATGTTTCTTGAGTCATTCAAGTCAGTGTGTTCACCACCTTTTAGTTGGACCAAGACCTTTGGTGTCGACTTATCTTCCTAGTTGAGTTGATTTGGTTAGTGGTTGCGAGACCATGTGCGGTTTTCCATACTGTCGACTTGGTTAATTTGTGAGTTGAGTTGTTTTGTTCTTAGTGTTGAATTACCCCTTTTCTCCTAGGTTTATAATAGCTTGAACCTTAGTGAGTCTTGTAACTTAGACATGGACCAAGTGAAACTTAGAATAAACAACAAAGAATTAAAAGTTAACTAGACGTTGTTAGGGTTTTGTGGTAAAACTGACCATATGGACCTAGTTACCTTGGCTTTACCTATGTTAACTCATCTTTAGAACCCTGGTTTCAACCACATGTTAACACATGTGTCATCCTACGACAGTTAAATTATCTTATCTAGGTGATTCGTTTTTATTATTATCCTTAACCTCATTAATTGTTAATTTCGGTTTGTTATTTGAAATTTCGTTAGTTAAGTTAATTGTAGATAAAATTAATATAAAATCAATTAAATATTATTAGGTTGGACTTGGATTAGGGTCCATAATCTGAGCCGTTCTCACGTGTTTTCGAGTTCGATATCCGGACTTTCCTTATTTTTGCTACACGTGACCGGTACACTTGCCGTTTGTGTGAACTAGGACAGGTTGTTAGGTTTTTAAAGCTTAGTTCATGTTTATCATTTATATATATATTTTCACACATCACATAGCTTCGAATACCTTCACCTTCTCCCGTAATATGTCAAAAGAAGCCAAGCACACGACACACAAATACAATTGAACAATAAATTTGAGACTGAAAGAATAAATAACTAGGGTTCAGATGACGCTTACCACATCATCATCACAAACCCACCCAATCACTATTTTAGACCATGTTTTCATCATCGCAATCCATTCTTATATTTATCTAAGATATCAGCATGATTGACAAACCATAACATATCTACCAACATAAAAAATCAGAAAAATAGATTGATACAAATTACACAATAAAAAACATAAGAAATGTAACCATAACAAAACAAAACAACCTCCATAACTAACTTGTGATTTTGGAAAATTGGATGTTAATAATCCAAACTATTAACCATTAGCTAGTAATAACCCCAACTAACAATTTAATAAGTGGCAATCCCAACTTTCAACTTTGTTTTCAATAACATTCCCGAACTAACTGAGCATTAACTCCGTTTATTTTATGATGATGTGGCTTGTTATATGGTAATTATGTGGCAATGAGATGGATTTTTCAAATTTATTTAAATGTAATTCATTTAAAATTGAAACTATAAATAAATTTAAATTATAACATTATTCCATCATCCTCCCTGATACCTCACCACTGAACAAAGTCCTCCCCCCAAATCAACCCACCATTATCGGACAACAATATCCTCCGGCGTAGCACCACCATACTTGATTGTCATCAACTACGACCACCATCTCTCTGTCCCTCCCTCCTTCACTTGATTCGACCACAACCTCCGATGCAACAAAATTTGTAGTCATCCACAGTCGTTATCCTCTAGTGTGGTTCGATCAAACATCGATTATATTTCAGAGTTGGTAAAAAGAGGTTTAGTGATAGAGAGAGAGAGAGAGATATTGGCTGGACAGTGGCCGCCGCAGAAGATGGCAGCGGTGGTTTTCCAGAAATGATGAAAGTAGTGAGAGTGAGAGATGATGGTGGTGGCCGAATGGTTGTGATGGTGATGGCATTATATGGAGAAGGTGGGGTTGTTGTAGGTTTTGATTGCGGTGGTTGCAGGTGGTGGGTTAGAGGTGGTAGCGATAGTGAAGACGAAAGACTTGTGGTGGTGGTTGCGTTCATACTTGTGGGTTCAACTTCCAACTTTAGTTGATTATAACATAATTGACAAATATAAAGGACATATTCGTCATTCACAACACTTTACTCTAACTGTTATATTTAAATTTTAAATAAATTGAGAAACAAATCAATGTCATTGCCACATAACAAGCCACGTAATCAAAAAAATAAGCGGAGTCCAGGGTTGCTATTGGTAACAAAGTTGAAATTTAGGAATGCTACTAGTTTGATTGTTAGTTGGGATTATTATTGATCAATAGTTATTAGTTTGGAACTTTGGATTATTAAATTCAATTTTCCTGTGATTTTTTAATCCAAAAACGAGTTTTAATAAATGCAACAAGTGTTGTCAACAGACTGATATAAAGTCACAACTTCATATAAGCAAATTTTTAACAGTTAATACATATTGGTTATAACAAAATGCTATATTAAGTTAAGATAAGTAAAATAAGTGGGTTGTTTAACATCCTGCTTTTGAAAAAGAATTAATAAAATAAATTTCGTTTATTTAATAGTGTGTCGTTTATCGGTTTAGATGAATAAACTAATAGAAGGTGGGCTTGGACATTTATAAGATGGAATAAGAGATGGAATGGGCCTTAGGTCCATGGGCTTAAGGGAGTATAAATACCCCTTAAACCCTAAACCTTTCCATTTTTATCCATCTCTACACCCTAGCCTACACCTTCAAAAAAATACACACACTCTCTTATATCCCGAACCAAGATCCAAAGTTGAGAACCCGAGCTTGATAGTGTTAGACCATAATAACGAGCCAAAAACTACGTCAAGATTAGATCGTGTTCGTAAACCGACTCGTTTAAGGTACGTTTATAACGGAAACTTGTTCATTTAGGTTCGGATTCGTTTAGTAATCTTAGATCTGTATGAGTATGGTAAAAATGAATCAAATGCAATAAATCTGGTTGAAATTCGTTAACAACTGCTGGGTTAATTAATCAAGAGTTTAGCCGTAGCTATATATCGACCAAGTACACCTTTTAAACCTGATGTTTGGATGGTTGGCTGATTGGAATTTGTAGGCGCTGAAATTACAAGTCCAACGATACCATATTGTTATTTCATCGTGATTTGAGGCTTAATCACAAATCCCGTCAGTTTGACTGAGTAGTGTTCATATCAATTTTGACTTTGACCTCTGAGTCAAAGTTTGGATAAGACTGATGACCATTCGTAATGTTGAACGAATTGCTGGTCATTCATTAGGCAGACACAACGAATAAGATACATTCGCGTGTCTTTAGGACGAATGAATCCTTCGTTCGTTTTACAAACTTAACGAACGGTACTTGCCATTCGTTATATGCTCATTCGCTACGTTAAGATAACTAATCAGGTCATTCGTTACTCACCCATTCGCTACGTTAAGATAACGAATCAGGTCATTCGTTACTCACCCATTCGCTACATTAAAAGATAACGAATCAGGTCATTCGTTACTCACCCATTCGCTATGTTAAGATAACGAATCGGGTCATTCGTTACTCGCCCATTCGCTATGATATGATAACGAATCATGTCATTTTCTATAAGATATGCTTGTAACGAATGAGGCTTAATCAGAGGCAATTCATTATAGCGAATGAGTTAGCGAATAAATTAATAAATTAAGAATTCTAATGAAAATTATGTTAAGACAGTTAATGAAAATAAATATTTTCCAAGCTGACCTGGCAGCTTAACCCTAGCCAGCCCCTAGAACTCCGTTGCCAGGGGAGCTGCCCTCGGACCCCCCGGTTCGTTAAGGGTTATAATAAAATAGAGATATGATATGAGTAGTGATAGTTAATTGATGCATGCAATTATTATACAGTTAGCCGTGAAAAGCTAAATAAGGGTATTAATTTAACTCAGAAAGGAACCGAGCTCAGGTGAGTTTGTAGCCCCACTTCCTTGTTATGTTTTCGGGGCTGTGTTCATACTCAATGTGATTAGTTAATACACTTAACTTGAGTGGTAAGTGTATGCGTGGATGATTTATGTGATGGATATTATAATGTGAATTTGAATGAAAGCTTGTCGGTACGTGAATGATATTCGGATATTGCACGTATCACCAATGGAGGTAAGTGTTAGAATATGCAATTGTGTATAATGAATGATAAAGCAGGGTGTGTACAAAATTGTATGAATGTTTGTATGAAGGTATGGTAGAGCGAAGGTAGGGAACATACCCTAATAATATCTGCAAATGTATGGAACAGACCCTAATAATATATGCGAACGAAGGGAACATACCCTTATATTATATGCGAATGTAGGGAACAGACCCTAATAATATCTGCGAATGTAGGGAACAGACCCTAATAATATATGCAAAGGTTATATGATGAAATGTATGTATATATGTATGTATGAAAGAAAGAATGAAAGTATGAAAGTACGAAGAAAGGTAAAAAGCTAAGTATGTTATATGTATCTTCGAATGCGTATATTAGTAATATATAGATGTATTGTATGTTACCTGTATTAACTAGAACTCACTCAGCGTAGCTGACTTTTAGTATGTACGCATGTAAATAGACTGAAGTAGCTAGCTTGAGGAAGGCACATGGCAGGATCTGAAGGGACTGGCATCCAATGAAGATTGTCATGATGTTTTGATAAACTATGTTATGTTTTATTTTAAAGGACAAGTGAATGTGTTGTAATGAATTGTTAACTTTTTATTAATTCGCGAAAGTTTTAATTAACTCTGATATTTGAGTAAATCCAATACCAATGTAGGGCACCGGGACCGGGGCTCTACAGGTTGGCAATTCAAATTCTATTGGAAAGATATAATTTCCCAAAAAGAAGGGTATGATCAAGTATAGTAGTCCAATCGTATATGGCGTCAAATTTAACAAATTAAAAAAAATTAAGAAAATAATTACCTTTTGACATACAAACAAGGATGAACGCAGACACCATATACATCAGGAAAGCCGCAGGCAACAACAACGCAATCACCCAAAATTGTTAGGGTCTTATAAAAACTTCTAAAAACAAATAGACATTACCAAATCCCACTTAGATAACAATAATGTGATGATAACTGAATGAGAGATCAACAAAGAATAGAAATAGAAGGCGCCACATGTTGTAATTTGCTACCGTCATAGATGACCTGAAAGATGCCAACAAGTATAGAGCAACGCCCCAACTCTCAAATGCTTAGTAACATAATAAAGTTCATGGAGGTCACATTAAACTCACGATCAATGAAAGCGTCAAACATTATGCAATTTCACAAAACTATTAAATAAACACATGATACCAATAATCATATTTGATTACTAAATGCTTATGCCAATTGAACGGTTAAAATAGCTTAAACTTCAATAAATCTGATTGACCAATTGAAAAAGTTAAAATAGGTTAAACTTCTATAAATCTTATTATTATGTGAATAGAATATAGGTTTTCAGGATCGATTAAGGATAACATTGATTTTACTTTATTGTTGATTATGAGTCAAGGTACGAATATCTAAACTATTTCTTTGTATAAATCGTTTTGCCTTCGGCATCTAGCAACGCTTGTTGAAGTTTTGGATCAAATATTTTTTGTAGTTCCAACTGGTAATCGATTGTCCAAAGAAGATTAGAGGGAAACCATATTAGAATTATAGAAATATGATAAGATGATTTTCATATTTTCCTTCATATCCATTAATCAAAATTAGAGTTCCTTAAATAAGGATTACAAACAACAACTCTCACTACTAACATGGTAAACGTGGGGCAATAACCTACCCACTCCAATCCTTAATTAAACTGAATAAAGCATGTGATTACTAAATGAAATAACCTAGGAAAACTCCAACATAATTTACTAAATAAATAAACCTAAATAAACAACATGAATGTCCCAAGGGAATGCACATAACAATCCAACCCCCTTAAATGAACCATGTCCACAAGTTTGAGAATCCGGACGGAACAAGACTTAGAGGAATTCCCAAGGAGGATTCCATTCGGTTCTTCTGGTAGCATACGAACAAGTCGTAACAAAGCACCACAGTGTCTTCCACTCATGTTCCAATTTCGCATCTTTGACCGCTTCCCCGTTGTTCAATGGCAAGCTTCAAATATTGCGTTCACACGGAGTAGGCTCGAGTTTGCTAACCGTGAGGTCGTTCGGGTAGATTGGTGACTTTGAGTTAGTGCGTGAAAAGAATGGAAGGTCAGCCTCATCTAATGAGGTGTTGGTTTTGGTTTGACTTCACCGGGGAAAGGTTGGCTTTTAGGGCAGGCTTCAATATGGCTTTAGGCAATGTCACCGGCTATTAGATTGTTTTAGGTGTAGGAGGAACAAGTATTGGCCCAATGGCGGAATCAGTTGTTAGTGCACGATTTTTGTCGTCTCGAGTCTTTGTATTTATCGTCTTGTATTTAATATTATTATAATGAAAAGATATTTATCTTTAATAGTTAGTTCGTTAATGTATGGCTAATTCGTTAAGGATGTTTAACGAATTAGCCAGTTCGTTTAATGTAACACCCATTCGTTAAGGATGTTTAACGAATGGGCTGATAGTTCCTTATGTATGTTCCCATTCGTCATGGAATGTTGACGAATGGGGCATAACGAATCAAAGATTCCTTATGTTTCCTTTATTGAGTCTGTAAGTTAACGAACTGGACACCAATTCGTTACGGGATGTGTAACGAACTGGTTCCATCGTCTATATATAGGGGTGTTCATATCCCTGTTAATTTAAGTTTTGATTATAAAGTAACGAACCCCTGTCCAAGTGTTCTCTCGATCAATTCTTCATCTAAGCTATTATTTAATACACCTAATACAATCAATATATATATATATATATATATATATATATATATATATATATATATATATATATATAGGGGGGTTATTTTGAAAACCATGGTGAGTTTTAAGAACTTTAAGAACTCAATTTTGAACCACACATTTAACTAAATGATATGAAATATGTGGTTGAGATTAAATTTAATTAAAAAATGAAGCAGGAGAGAGAATAAGTATTTTTGATAATTACACAAGTTTAAACGTTAGTTACACATGTGTAAAAAGTCGATTCGGTGTGTAAAAAAATATCGTAATTTTTTGTACATCACTTACACTTACGTATTACACATGTGTAAAAAAAATTCAAAAAAATATTGTTACGTTGAGTTCTTTCGAGTTCTTAAAACTCAAAGTGGTTCTCAAAAGAAATCAATCATATATATATATATATATGTATATATATATTAATACTAATTAAGAGTATAACAACGAACTAGATCCTATTAAGGTATATTAGAGCTACAATTGATAATCAATATTGTCTAGATCTGAATCGTGATTAATAAGTGGTATCAGAGCTTTCGGTGCTCTGAATGCTCTTTATTAAGGATTATTAAGTATTATTTTGATCGTTTTCTGTTTGATTTATTTTTTATAGAATTTGATAGAATTGACAGTCGGATCTGTTAATTATGGATTGATTTTGGTTTGATTTATGTTCGGGAAGGTTTAAGGAGTGTCTGTAAGAATTGAATTGTGAATTGGAAAGGATTTGGATTGGTTTTGAGTTGGATGAATATGTGTACGGAACAGGGTATATGATTTGTGAAAATTGACGATTGTTTGTTCGATTAAGGTTACGGGATTAAGTGTATTAGATTCGCGATTGATTTACGATCAATTTGGTTATTGATTTGGCCAAATTGGTATTGTTTTTAGTTAGTATTACGAATTTGTGGTTGTTGGTGTTTCTGGAAATTTTCTAGATTTCTGGAAAAACGGTTTGAAGGTTTGAAGATTCAACAATGGAGTTAATTCGTTATGGTTTATTCGTTACATACGTGTCCTCATTCTTTACCTTTTTATGAACAGATTCGTTACCTTTTATAAACAAATTCGTGCCATGTGTCAGAGTTTGTTATAACCGTCTAACAACCTGATTCGTTATTAACTGTAGTTGATTCGTTATCAACTGTAGTTAATTCGTGCTCTTTGAATTAGTGATTGATTCGTCATATTGATTCGTCAATTTGATTCGTCATATTGATTCGTCAACTTGATTCGTCATATTGATTCGTCAACTTGATTCGTCATATTGATTCGTCATTTCAGTTAGTCAACGATTTGTCAACAATCTGTTACTGATTCGTTAGTGACGTGTATTTGATTTGTCTCTAACTCGTTATAACCTAATTTGTTACCAGTTCGTTATAAATCCTGATTCGTTGTCTTATCTGATTCATTATTATGTCTGATTCGTTACAAAAGTTTCCATATTGACCATTGAGTTTGATTTTTTGGTCAAATTTGAACTAGTTATTTACAATGGCTAGTTTTTATGCATTGGCATCTCAAAACGCACTCATGCAAGAAATGCTACATTTGGATGCTGAAATTGGATCTCATTCCAAATGTCCTCGATTGATGAAGTTTAGTGATTTTGCAAAATGGAAACCACTTTTTCGTGCACATCTTGAATCTGTTCATCCAGATTGTTCTTATTGTCTTGATGAAGTGTATGTATACTATACCAATGATTGGTGATGAGACTACTACTGGTTTTACTCCTAAAGACTTTTCACAGTATTCCTAAGAAGAGAAGAAGGCTTTAGAGATTGAGACTAATGCATACTTAACTCTCACTATGGCTTTACCTGATAATATATTCCATCAAGTTGGGAGTATTAAGATCTGTGCTTCATTATTTCAACATGTTAAAATGAGAAGTATGAGAAATACTTAAGAAAGCAAAGACTGTAGAGGAAATGACTACAAGGTTCAATCATCTTATCACTGAGATGGTTAAGTTAAAAATGGAACCAAATGAGTCTGATAAGATTGATACTGTGAAGAACGCTTTACCTGCTTCATATTCTACATTTCTTATGGTACTAAAAGAAAATAATTATTTCAAAAATGAAGATTTGACTGCTTTCGAGTTATGCAAAAGATTGAAGCTAGAGAGTATGATTTAAAGTGTCAAAAATCATCAAAAGAGGTTCAAGATCCATCTTTCTATGGAGGAAGTATGCCTTTAAGCAGCACTACAGCTCCGATTACTGTTTTTCTCACTCAAAATGCAAATGTGGGATCTTCAGCTTGTAGTGATCCAAATGCATGTTTTATGGAATCTGGGTACACTGGAAACACTAGGAAATCTGTTGGATCTTCTTCTACAAGCAATTTCACTCCATCACCAAACTTGAACATCAAAGAAGCCGAACATAACTTCTCGTTTCTTTGTACTTTTATTACTTCGTATGAGAACTTGGTGGGTAGTAAAATTGCAACGAGTGAATTAACCGATGAAGATTACGATCAAGTAGACCTGATGATTTGGAACTTATGGATCTTAAGTGGAACATGGCAATGATCGTGAGAAAAGTTGTTGGGTATTATATTTTAGACCGACACATCGAATCGTTACTCGTTTATAATAAGAAATTAAAGAAAGACAACAAGATATTATAACTAGTAATTGAAGAATTTGACGGGTGAAATATTATATTATATTTTATTCCTTTGGTCTTATCCAAGTGGAGGTGGAGTGAAGACCAAGGCACAAGACTAGTATAAATAGATGATTTAGGTAATTTGTTTACGTCATGTGTGCATTGTGAGATTTATTATTGTATTAGGAGAGTTTGCCCCAGGGGAAGAGATCTCCCCGGGTGGCCGTTCCTTTGTATGTATGAATGTATGTATGAGTGTTCTTCATGACAATCATTCGGTTAATGAAATCATACTACTACATCTATCTATTGTGTTTCGATTACATACAATTGTTCATCCTACTTTATTGATTATTGTTAATCGAAACGAACTCTCCACGTCCGTCCATTATTATCGTTCAAGAGTGAATACGTGTTACGATCCTAACCCGGATCCGAGCTCCACCGTTAATACCGATTATTCACGCTTCCGCACCGGGGCTTGATTCTCACAATTGGTATCAGAGTGAGGTTACCGAATCGTTCAGCTTAACCGCTGAACTTGATTCATTTCGCTCTTGAATCCACCATGGACGTTAAACTTGAAGTTTGTTGAAGTTTTTATGGGTTTTTACATGGATTTGGATGAACTTTGATGATTGAAGGATGATATATGTGAATTGATGTTTGGGTTGATGATTAGTTCGGAGATTCAACATCAATTTCACGTTTATATGTTCAGTTTTGTCCAGATCTACTATTTTCGGCTCGTTAAAGGTTAAATTCGTTTATATGAAATGTTTCAGATCTTGTTATTTGATGAAATGGATGAATGATTCTTGATAGAATAATGATTTTTTTGATGATTTGAATTGATTATGAGATTCAATTTCATACATCAAATGTTTAATTTCATATCTAAGTGTATGTTGAGAATTTGGGGAAAAACGGTTGGAATTGGTGTTTGAACAGAGGTGATGATTGTTTAATGCATGAGTAGTTAGCCCTAATTGAGCTATATCTTAGTGCTAGAGCTGATTGAAAAGTACCAAATAGATTGTTGAGTGTTAATGAGTTTTTGCTGGTGATATGTTAGTTGTTAAGGAGTAGTTAAACGAGCAGTTGTATCTGTATATTTTGAATAGATGCTAAATAAATATAGCTGCATATTCAAAACGATTTGCTGATATTTTGAACAACTATGATTCCCAAGCTAGTAAGATATTGGTACAAGAACTGTTATACCCGAACAAGAAGCTACTGCGTTTATCAAACTAACATAGTTTTTGATATGAGTTGCGGCTGCTGAGTTTATTTAGTGGCTGATATGGAAAGAGTTGACTATCTGAGTTTAACTCTGTTTGCTGATAACATCTGATTTACACGAGAAGTTGCAGTCATGGGCTTAAGTAATTATAATCATGTTGATGGCACAAGTATTTCAACTGATGATTCAATTCACGAGCATAGTGTTTGGACAGCTGTGGATATGATTGATTTTCATAAACAGTTATTATATATGCAGCTGATACAATTTGTTAATCGAGCAGAATCAGATTTTATATTTTCATTGTTAACGGGCAGTTTAAACTCACATCAGTTTGTAGCCGAAACAAGGGAAATTTGGTAAATGTTGATGCTGAGTTCAAACAAGCAAAAGGATATTTGATTAAGGGGCAAAAGTTGATAACTCATGAAAAGATTATGCTTATATGAATTGGGGCTGGGTTGTGTGTTCGAACATGTTGTAGTTGGAAACGTAATCAGTTTCGGCTTGTTGTTGATCTGTTTATTCATGTTTAATCAGGGGCAGGCTGCTGAATGGTTGTTTGTTGCATCCCCGGGTGGCCGTTCCTTTGTATGTATGAATGTATGTATGAGTGTTCTTCATGACAATCATTCGGTTAATGAAATCATACTACTACATCTATCTATTGTGTTTCAATTACATACAATTGTTCATCCTACTTTATTATCGTTCAAGAGTGAATACGTGTTACGATCCTAACCCGGATCCGAGCTCCACCGTTAATACCGATTATTCACGCTTCCGCACCGGGGCTTGATTCTCACAAAAGTGAAGAAATTCATGCAAAGAACCGGTAAGGATTTACCAGCTTTAAATAAGAAAATTGGGTTCGATAAGCTTAAAGTCAAGTGCTTTACCTGTCAAGAATTTGGTCATTTTGCGAAAGAGTGTGACAAATCGAAAAAAGAATATAATGGAACGCGAAATTCTGAAAGAAGTTATGTGAAAAAGGGTGATAATGCTGAAAAACCGTCTGGTAGTAAACCGTCTGCTTCGGGATCACAAGCTTTGCTTTCTGCTGCTGATGGAACTGATTGGTCTCAATGGTTATTGTGCAACAAAAATCAAGCAAACTTGGCTATGTTTGAGATGCACAAAAGATTTCAAGATATAAGTGGAAATGAGCTGTCACTGACAATGACACTGAATCAGATTCTGATGATACTTGCCAAATGCAGCCAACCACATTTGCTTGTATGGCCAAAATCGATGAGGTTAGTTCTTCTTTCTCTAACTCTATTAATTTGTCTACTAATGTACCTTGTGTTGATTGTGAATCTAATAAGCCTAAGTTAGAATCGTTGAAAGGACACAATAATAGTTTGATGAAAGGAATTGCTTCACTTAAGGATACTTATAGACAATCATTAGAATCTCAAATGAGATATAGGGAGAAAATTGAAGTATTGTCTGTTAGTAATAATGACCTCAAGGCTGTATTGTCTGTCAAAATGACAATTAATGATCAGAAATGTCAAGAAATCTTGAAACATCGATCTAAAATAACAGATCTTGAAAATGAGGTTCTTGAGTTGAAGAACAAATTGGGAAAATTTAGAAATTCATCATTTTTGCTAAATGAAATTATTGAAGTATCAAGTAAGAAAATATATTCAAAGAAAGGTGTAGGTTTTGTTGAAGTACCACCACCATTTCATAATGATTACACTGCAAATCCTTTTGCTAGAAAAGAGGAAATTGTTGTTAATGAACTGGTTGTTGAAACAAAATCTAAAGTTGCTAAAATTGACAATGTGAATTTTCAATTTTCTTCACAAAAACCTCATATTCAAAGCAAAAAGGTCTTTGTTGAAAATAATGTTGAGAAAGTAATTGTTGAGGATGTATTTGAACCGGATGTTGTACAAAAAAAATCAGAACATTCCACGTTCGAATCACATTTTATGTGAACCTCATGAATTTGAGGAAGCTGTGTACGGTTCTAGTACAACTCAAGTGAAAAAGGAGAAACAATTTAAGGTTAAAGAAAAGAAATCAGAAAAACCAAAAATTTTTGATGAGGACTTGATGTGATTTGTCAATCCTCATGTTTCAAAATCTTCAACTAGTCGAGAGTTTAAGCTAAAAGGGATTAGCAAAGTTTTCACTAAAAAATACATTCCACTTAATTTAATCAAGCCTGAATTGATTGAGAGTGTCTTTCACAATGAAACTTCTAAGTTACAAGACCTTGAAAACAAGTTTGTTAAATCCAAGACATCAAATGTTGTAGATCCTTTGATAAAAGATAAAAATTTGTTAAATCTGCTAAAAATGTTCAATTTGTGAAATAAAATGGAACTGACTCTCTACAAAGCTTTTCAAGTTGTTCTAATCTGGATCGCTACATGAAAAGGAAAGCTGTGACGTTTGGTGACTTGGATAAAGGTCCAATTGTTGGAGTTTATCATCAACCTTCGGTTGCAAATGTTTCTGCTCCACCACAACGTGAACATGTTAATCTGAGAACTTGCTTTCTCTGTGGTGAACAAGGTCACGTGGTCAGAAACTGTGGATTGAAGAAATCTCAAAATATTCATCCGTTTATCAAAGAACAATCTAAACCCGTTCCTATGATAACGGAGATTTTGAAAAGACCAGTGTCTTTCGATGATGAAACACACCTTATGTTTCCTGATGTGAATCCTTGAAAAGTGGTTCATGTAGTTGAAAAATCAGTTAATTCAAAACATAAATTTGTCCCAACTGAGTCTATTTGTAAAAACGTGAATACAAATGTCGTTTAAGCTGCCTATTTAAGACAAAAATCTATAAGCCTGTGACTTATTCACAAGTTGCTGAACAACGTTTGAATTCTGTTAATTCAACATGTGAAACTCAAAAGGTGCCCAAGACTGAGGCCTAGGCTACCTTTTTGAACAGATCACTTTATGTTGGTGTGTAGGGTTCATCCAAGACTGTGTCTGGTGAAAACTGGATCATGGACAGTGGATGCTCTCGTCATATTACCGGCAATATTTTCTAACAAATGTAAAAAATATTCAAGGAGGGTATGTTGCTTTTGTGGGAAATTCGAGTGGTATGATAATGCAAGAAGGTGATATTTCAAATGGGTATATCACGTTTGAAAAAGTCAACTATTGTGACAAAGTTGATCATAACTTATTGAGCGTGTCACAAATTTGTGATAAGAAGTACACTACGGTATTTAATGATAAGAAGTGCATAATCCTAAAACCCGGATATGTCATTCCAAAGGATATGGTTGTCATGCGATCCGCTCGATCGAATGATATTTATGTGTTGAACATGAGTTCTAAGTTATCTACTTCTGTCGAGACGTGTTTCGTTTCTAAGGCAACTGAAAAGGACACGATTCTGTGGCACAGAAGGATGGGTCATATTCATGTTTGAACGATGAATTATTTAATAGCTAATGACTTGGTCGAAGGTGTTTCCTTGAAACACTTTAAGTTAACTGACCAATGTATTGCTTGCAAGAAAGGCAAACATAAGAAAAAGTCACACCCATTTAATTTAATCAATACCATTGACACTCCATTAGAACGACTTCATATATGGATTTGTTCAGTCCTGTGAATCGTGCGAGTATCGCTTGTTATTGGTACTGTTTAGTTGTCACTGATGACTACTCAAGATATTCGTGGGTTTTATTTATGAGTTCAAAAGATCAAACACCCATTATGATTCAAAATCTAATCACTAGAATCGAATCACTGTATAAGCTGAAAGTGAGACGTATTCGGAGTGATAATGGTACGGAGTTTAAGAAAAATGTCTTGGATTTCTTTTGCATTAAGAAAGGAATTCATCGAGAATACAGTACTCCTTATGTACCACAACAGAATGGGGTGGCTGAGAGAAAGAATAGGACACTGATTGAAACGACTCGAACAATGCTTGCAGATTCTAAGCTTCCGGTTCAATTCTGGAACGAGGCTGTGAATACTGCTTGCTACATGCTGAATCGTGTTCTGACAGTCAAGAAGCTTCAAAAGACTAGTTATGAACTTTTGAACAAGAGAAAGCCTAACTTAATGTACTTGGAACCATTTGGGTGTCCTTGTATAATGTTGAGAAGGATGCGGGTTAATTTTAATGAAAAAGCAATTGAAGGTTATTACTTAAGAAACGTATATTTAATTTTACTTCGGGTTGTGTTGAGGAGTGGTACCATGTTGATTGCCAAAGGTATACCACACCTCCTTAAGGTAAAGGACCTGATTGGATGTTCGATTATGAGGGTTTATTTAATTCGTTCACTCAATTAATCGAGCAACCAGATGAAGACTTGGTGCGTGCTTAATTTGAAGATCAATTCTTACGTCCAAGATCTTCTGGTTCTATTTATGTTGATGCTTCACAAGATGATCTTCCTGATACATCTGATGTGATTTCGATCTCATCTGATGATGGTCATTTTGTTAATTCCTCCTCAGCTCCTCTTCCTGAAACACATGAGATTGGTGAATCATCTCATGATGCCAAGGAGAATATAACTAACTTATCTAAAAATGTTGTTGTGTCTGAGAATCCAACTCTAAGGATTCATTCATATCATCCTCAGGACAACATCATTGGTGATCTTGATGTAGGTGTGCAAACGCGTCATCAAATTGCTAATTCTACTGATTCTATTTTATGTGCGTATGCTGATATGCATTCTTCGGGAATCATGAATCTCGCAAAATACACTTGCTTTCTATCTCAAGTAGAACCTGCAAATTTTCGTATGGCTCTCGCTGATCCATCTTGAGTAGAAGCAATGTAGGTAGAACTGCAACAGTTTAATCGATTGGGTGTTTGGGATCTCATTGATAAACCAGTTCGAGTTAAGAAACCAATTCCAACGAAGTGGGTATTTAAGTGTAAGAAGGATGATCGTGGTGTGATCATCAGAAACAAAGCAAGACTTGTTGTTTAGGGCTTTCATCAGCAAGAAGGCATAGATTACACTAAACTGTATGCTCCTGTCTCCCGATTGGAGGCTATATGAATTTTCTTGGCCTATGTTGCTTTCAAGAACATCAATGTTTATCAGATGGATGTGAAAATCACGTTTCTTAATGGAGAATTGCATGAAGAAGTGTTTGTTTTGCAGCCTCCTGGTTTTGAAGATCTAGATTATCCGGACCGAGTTTACCGATTGAACAAGGCCCTGTATGGTCTACACCAAGCCCCTAGAGCTTGGTATGGAACTCTTGATGACCATCTTACTGATAATGGCTTCAAGCAAGGAACTGTCAATTGCACTCTATTTTATAAGAATATTGGTGATTATCTGCTCATTGTCCAAATTTACGTTGAAGACATCATTTTTGGTTCAACAAATGACAAGCTGTGTAAGGATTTCGAGAAGTCAATGCAGACGAAGTTTGAAATGAGCTCGATGGGGGAGATGAATTTCTTCTTAGGGTTGCAGGTTCATCAGTCTGATAAGGGAATCTTCATTCATAAGACGAAATATGTGAACGACGTCTTGAGCCGATTCAAGATAATTGCCGGGAAAATCCCTTCTACGCTTTTTCCCGTGGTTCACAATTTTTCACCGGACGAATTGGAGGATACAGTTGATCCTACCCTTTATCGTGCTATGATTGGTTCACTAATTTATTTAACTGCTTCTCGAACTGACATAATTTTTGTAGTTTGTTTGTGTGCTAGGTACCAATCAAGTCCCCGAGTGACTCACCTGGCGGTGGTTAAACGTATACTTCAATATCTGAGGGGTAATCCTGACATCGGGTTATGGTATCCCAAGGATGATAGTTTTGAACTCACTGCGTTTTCCGATTCTGATTATGGAGGACACAAGATCAATTTCAAATCGACTACGACAGGTTGTTAACTTTTAGGAAGCCGACTTGTTTCCTGGAAGTGTAAAAAGCAGACAACGGTCTCCACTTCAACCGCGGAAGCAGAATACGTGGCAGCCTCGAATTTTTGTTCACAGGTTTTGATGGATCCAACAACATCTGCGCGACTACGGTTTGAAGTTTCTTACTACTCCAATTCTAATTGATATCTCTGCCCTGCTATAAGTATCACCAAAAATCGTGTGCAACATTCGAAAACAAAACATATTGAGATTCGATATCATTTCATTTGAGACTGTTTTGAAAAGAAATTAATTGATATTGAAAAAGTGCACACGGATTTTCAACGCACTGACTTGTTTACCAAGGCATTTGACAAAACTCGTTTTAACTTTTTGCTTGGTATAAACGGTCTTAAAACACTTGCTGAGGTCCTTAAACAAGAATAATTATCTTTATTTCACTTTTTGTTTATTTTCTCTCATTTATTTTTATGTTTACCTGTTTTGGGGGTGAAAACTGAAAAATACAAAAATATTGTGATTTTTGTTTGTATAGAGAAAAACCAAAAACATTTAAAAATGATGATAAAAAATTCAAAAATATTGTGATTTTTGTTTTGAAAAAAAAAGCAAAAAGATTGTGAATTTTTTCGTATGTATAGAAAAATCCAAAAAGACAAAAAAATTGTGTTTTTATGTATGTAAAGAGAAAATCCAAAAAGATTTTTGCATACTTTCGCTGAAAATTATGTCAAATACTCATATTTGAAGGACATATACTTGTATATGTTTGGTCCTGATGTTTACTTTTAAATGTTCGGGATAGCATTTACCTGATAATGGAAAGTAGTTGGGGCGATTGTCATGCGTTTTATTTTATTCTTTCGCAGAAAATTATGTCAGTTATTTAAGTTTGTGGAACATGCTTGCATGTTTTGGTCATGTTATCTACTGAAAGTGAATGGGGCGATGGCATTTATTTTTTAGGCTCCTCAAAAATTGAGTTTTGTATCTAAAAGAGAAAATGATAGTACATTGATCATCTGGTCCCATATCCAGAAAGAAATAAGCTTAAAAGACTGAGTGCTTAATTGCATTGGTGCATTGATAGGTCTTAAACAAGCCATTAGAGTAAAGTAGGTGATATAAACATAAAGAAATGCCAAACTAAAAGAGGTGTTAGTCTCTAACAAAAATCTCGGTGAGGATGGCAAAAATGTAATAGCCTATCATACTCAAGCCTTATATCTGTCTGATCACCAAAAATAAAGTAAAGAAAATAACAAGCATTAGGGTTTTGGACAATATGAGTCTTTATGCGGCTTAATCAACTGGGCATTTGTAACATCCTACTTTCGATAAGATATAATAAAATAAATTTCATTATTTTATAGTGTGTTGTTTATCGTTTTAGATAATAAACTGTAAAATGTGCTTGGACTTTAGAAGATGGAATAAGAGATGGAATGGGCCTTAGGTCCATAGGCTTAAAGGAGTATAAATACCCCTTAAACCCTAATCCTTTCCAATTTTATCCATCTCTACACCATAGCCTACATCATCAAAAACACGCACAAACACCATCCTTTATCCCGAGCCAAGGTCCGAACCGACTCGTTTAAGTTATGTTTATAATTACAAATTGTTCACTTAGGCTTGGATTTGTTAGTAAAATCTTAGATCTGTATGAGAATGATAAAAACGAATCGAACACAACAAACCTCACTTGAATTCGTTAACATTTGGTGGTTTAATTGTTTGATTAACGACCCGTATGTATATATGGGTAAACCGCACCATGTAAAACCTAATATTTAGATGATTAACGGATTGGGGTTTGTAGGCGAGGTGAATCCGAGTTCATTGATACCTAAATCGTGTTGTTTCATTAAGAATCAAAGGTTTAATTGCAGATCTGATAAACGTTGACTGCGTATGTTCTTGACGATTTTGACTTTTACCCTTGAATCAAAGTTCTGGATAAGAATTGCTGGTAGTTCGTTATGGTTGATCATTCGTTACGCATTCATAACGAATGGGACCCATTCGTGTGACTTGATAACGAATGAGTCTTTAATTCATTATCAATTCATTTGTTATATTAAGATAACGAATCAGGTCGTGTCAAGATAATGAATTAGGTGATTCGTTTCTCACCATTCGCTATGATAAGATAACGAAGCAGAATAACGAATCTGCTAACGAAGATAACGAATTAAGCTAACGAATTAGACCATGTAAGATAACGAATAAGGTGATTCGTTACTCATCAAATCGCTACGATCAGATAACGAATCAAGCTATGTTTTGATTAATGAATTAAGTTTGAAAGAATGACAGAAAGGTCCCTTGACTTAGAATAAATGGTTTAATTGCATAATAGCCCTTGGACTTTATTAATTTATGAAAGGTACCTTTAAAGTTTAACGAATAATGATTAACTAACCGGTTAAAGAATCCATTAAGTAAAACTGGCTTAGACACTTTAGATTAATTAAGTAAACAATGAGAATGGCTAGAGTAGTATTTAATATTGTTTTCATTAAACAATTAGTCGCGCACAGTTAAAGAAAGGGATAACCATTAACGGCGAACGTAACTGAAATCAGGTGAGTTTCTAGCCCCATTTCCATGTTATGTTTTAGGGGATGTGTGCATACTCAATGTGATAGTTAATACACTTACCTTAAATGGTAAGTGTACGCCATGTATGAATTATATACTAATTATGTGTATCATGGTTGTGAATGAAAGCTTGTCGGTACGTGAACGATCTTCGGATATTACACGTATTGACAAGGGCGGTACGTATATGAAAGATAATTGTGTATAATAGATATATGTACAACATATTAGGGATCAGACCCTAATAATATCTGAGATAGACAAGAAAGGGACCATACCCTAAGAATATCTGAGATAGACAAGGAAAAAGGGATCAGACCCTAATAACATCTGAGATAGACAAGAAATGGACCATACCCTAATAATATCTGAGATAGAAAAAGGAAAAAGGGATCAGACCCTAATAATATCTGAGATAGACAAGAAAGAGATCAGACCCTATAATATCTGAGATAGAAAGGACATTAGATAAATAGTATGGAAGAAATAAAAATATGTATGTGTGTATGAAATAGGAGTAATACTTAAGGTACTTAATGTGTATCTACGAATGCATATATGAAGATAAATGTATGTATTGTATGATGTATGACTAACTAGAATTCACTTAGCGTAGCTAACTTTTAGTATGCATGATGGTATATATGTTTATTGAGATGGCATGAGGATGGCACATGACATGAATTGAACGGTTGGCATATGAAGATAGAAGAACTGATGTTTTAAATATCTATGTTTTATAGGAAAGATTAAATTTTTTGTAACGAATGATTTATGTTAACGTTTCCGCGAAAGTTTTAATTAACTATGATATTTTGAATTGTGTTTATGAGTAAATCCAACGTCAAAAGTAGGGCTACCAGGTTTGGGGCCTTACAAGTTGGTATCAGAGCAAAGTTCGAGAGATTTAAGCATCCTACATGCTTAGACTCAAAAAGAGAATGGGATTTATGTAATAAAAGAAAGAAGATGTCAGTTCAAGATAGCCATGTGTCACTCAAGCAAGCTTGGTAAAGGTAAAGTGTATGATTAAATAGTGTATGATAACGTTAGAATAATTGTAAAGAAAGAACATGTGAATGATAGGGATAAGATTTATTGATTGTTTGATTGATTAACTGCTTAGAAGTAGAAACTAGCACAAGTGAAATCATAAATGGAAGTATGTAGAACTTGAGGAGTAATGCAAATAGTTAATTACACTTGGCCACTGTCATTAACTACTTACCTTACGAATCATGTGCTAAATAATTCCTAGAGTGATGACGTTTGTGTTTTCCCTTCTAGAATACGTATGGCTGGAGAAAGAAGGGTTGCTGGTAAAGGAGGTCACACGGGACGTCAAGGTAGGCCACGCATTACCGGGAACTTTCTATAGAACCAGTTACTAACACGAGAGAGGAGAGGAGTGAAACTCTGCGAGGACCAAGCAACAAGGAAAAGTATCAACTAGATCATGTTGTTCAAGCCACCATTGCTCAAGCTGTAGCTGCTACAGTGAAGAAAGTACGTCCTAGCAAGTCTGCTGAGAGCCATGCAAGGACCACTGAGAGGGCAGGGGAAGACAGTGAGAAAGGTGATGACAACAAGGGAGGAGCGAAAGGAACCAAACGGTCTACAGATGTCATTGAGTATGCAGGGAAGAAGACAACAAAGATTGCGGACACGGAAACATGCAAATTGTGAGGGAAGATGCACCTGGGAGAATGCAAGGCTGGTTCAAACCAGTGCTTCCGATGTGGGGAGAAGGGACACATCTCTCGTGAATGCACCAAGGACCAGAAATGTTACATGTGTGGTAAGTCGGGTCACTTAGCTAGAGATTGTGGGGAAGCCATAACGGTGGAAGGAAAAAGGAGGGATGAGTTCTCAATCTGTGGAAAATGTGGGAAGAAACACTCGGGAAGGTGCAGAATGGTATTAGGTGAGTGCTTCGGGTGTGGAAAAGCAGGACATTCCTCTTGGGAGTGTAAGGATTACCATAGGTGTCACAACTGTGGAGGGCGTGGACACCTAGAAAGGGACTGTAGGAAGCCGAATGGAGGACGTGAAGCAGAGAAGAATGCTTGAGGTTTAACAGTTTCCTCTGTATGCTTAGAAAAAACCACTCAAGAAGGCTAGTTGCTAGTCGCAAGTTTTAAATCTATGTGTAACCTATTAATGACTTGATGCGTGTTGTTTTATGTTGAAGTTTAGACTGGTGTTTATTAATTATGATGATATGAATTGTCTTGAATGCATGTTGGTTATGTTAAATAGTTGTGTTATGGAAAAATATCGTTTTAGACAATAGTATTAAATAGTACGAAACGAAGCCCCTTGGAAGGACGAGACGAGACTTTGTACATCGAGGGCCTCATGGACAAGCTACCTTTAATAGCTAAAGCACTTGAACACCACTCGGTGACAGCAAGTCAGGAGAAAGAAGGATAACCCATAAATCAAAGACGATTCGGCAAGTGTGTGAATATTAGAAGTGTTCCTCCTACAAGGAATAAGCTAGGTTTCGAGACGAAACCTCTTTAAGGAGGGAAGACTTGTAGCATCCTACTTTCTATAAGAAATAATAAAATAAATTTCTTTATTTTATAATGTGTCGTTTATTGGTTTAGGTAATAAAATGTAAAAGGTTGTGCTTGGACTTTAGAAGATGGAATAAGAGATGGAACGGGCCTTAGGTCCGTGGGCTTAAGGGAGTATAAATACCCCTTAAAACCTTGTCCTTTCCATTTTTATCCATCTCTACACCATAGCCTCCACCATCAAAAACACACAAAAACACCATCCTTTATCCCGAGCCAAGGTCCGAAGGTGAAAACCCGAGTTTGTTGGTGCTAGAACGTTGTGACGAACCAAAACAACATCAATACCAGCTTGTGTTTGTAACCAACTCGTTTCAGGTACGTTTATAATTAGAAATCGTTCACTTATGCTCGGATTTGTTGGGGAAATCTTAGTTCTGTATGAGAATGATATAAACAAATCCAACACAACAAACCTCACTGGAATTCGTTAACATTTAATGGTTTAATTTTTTGATTAACGATCCGTATATATATATGGGTAAACCGCATCATGTAAAACCTAATATTTGGATGATTAATGGATTGGGGTTTGTAGGCGAGGTGAATCCGATTTCATTGATACCTAAATCGTGTTGTTTCGTTAAGAATACAAGGTTTAATTGCAAATCTGATAAACGTTGACTGCGTATGTTCTTGACGATTTTGACTTTGACCCTTGAGTCAAAGATCTGGATAAGAACTGTTGGTAGTTCGTTATGGTTGATCATTTGTTACACGTTCATAACGAATGGGACCCATTCGTGTGACTTGATAACGAATGAGCCTTTAATTCGTTATCTAGCCATTTTTTATATTAAGATAACGAATCAGGTCGTGTCGAGATAACGAATTAGGTGATTCGTTACTCACCATTCGCTATGATACGATAACGAACCAGAATAACGAATAAGCTAACGAAGATAACGAATTAAGCTAACGAATCAGACCATGTTAGATAACAAATCAGGTGATTCGTTACTCATCAAATCGCTATGATCAAATAACGAATAAGGCTATTTTCTGATTAACGAATTAAATTTGAAAGAATGACAGAAAGGTCCCTTGACTTAGAATAAATGGTTTAATTGCATAATAGCCCTTGGACTTTAATAATTTATAAAAGGTACCTTTAAAGTTTATCGAATAACGATTAACTAACCGGTTAAAGAATCCATGAAGTAAAACTGGCTTAGACACTTTAGATTAATTAAGTAAACAATGAGAATGGCTGGAGTAGTATTTAATATTGTTTTTATTAAACAATTAGTCGCGCACAGTTAAAGAAAGGGACAACCATTAACGGCGAACGTAACTGCAATCAGATGAGTTTCTAGCCCCATTTCCATGTTATGTTTTCGGGGCTATGTGCATACTCGATGTGATAGTTAATACACTTACCTTAAATGGTAAGTATATGCCATGTATGAATTGTATGCTAATTATGTGTATCATGTAGGGGTGAGCATTTGAATCGGACCGACCCAAACCGGGATATACCCGACCCGAACCGAAACCCGAAGAGACACACAAATAAGAACCGAATACCAACCCGGTGGACTAATTTCGGGTATCGGGTACCACGTGTCTCAGTGATCCGGGTAATAAAGAAAAACCGAAACCGTTTTGACTTCAAGCAACTGTGAGTTTAGGCTTGCAACTTTGAAGGATATCTGAAAAGAATCGGACTTCTTCTTCAAGCCGACTATAAAATGGAGGCAAGGTAAAAGATTATGAAGGTGGTGGCATAATAGGCGCAAGCCCATTTTTCAAGAAAGTAGAGAAAGTGGTGAGAGAGAGATAGAGAGATTGATAAACTTAATGTGAAAATGTGAAGGGGTTCTTGAGAACATAAAATAATAAATTATTAATTTTTAATCTGTACACCTTTATGACTTTTCCCTGACACAAGACACATCTACCCAAGTATACTCATGCCAAGTTACTTTGAACAAAAAAAATGTATATATAACTTTAAATTTTTCATATTAATACTCTTTTATTCGATAAGTTGTTTTATCCAACAGATAAAGACTTGCAGGTAAGTGGTTAACTATTTCTTTTGCTGCTTTCCATACATCTCCAACAACGTATATTCAAATACTTCACCCACCATAGATTCACTGCCATCGTCCATGTAAGCTACAAATATGAAGTCATTGGAGGCCGGTTATTCATCAGCTCTACCTGACTACCTCTCTTGGATTCTGATTACATGTTTGGTCGGGTTTGGTTTTTGTATGGTTTTCTGGGGTAACCGAACCGAGACCAACCCGAACCCGAATATTCAAATATATGGGAACCGAAGATCGACCCTATGCAGCGTATCGGTCTCAGTTTCGGTTAAATTTCGGTCCGGTTTTAGGGTAATTTCGGGTCGACCCTAATTGTGCACACCCCTAGTATCATGCTTGTGAATGAAAGCTTGTTGGTACGTGAACGATCTTCGGATATTGCACGTATTGACAAGGGCGGTACGTATATGAAAGATAATTGTGTATAATAGATATATGTACAACATATGAGTTTGTATAAATGATTAAAGGAAGTATAGGGATACTACGGGTATGTAGAGATAGTATATACGTAGATGAAGAAGTAAGGATCAGACCCTAATAATATCTGAGATAGAGAAGAAAGGGATCAGACCCTACTAATATCTGAGGTAGAGAAGAAAATAGGGATCAGACCCTAAAAATATATGAGATAGACAAGAAAGGGACTATACCCTAATAATATCTGAGATAGACAAGGAAAAAGGGATCAGACCCAAATAACATTTGAGATAGACAAGAAATGGACCATACCCTAATAATATCTGAGATAGAAAAAGGAAAAAGGGATCAGACCCTAATAATATCTGAGATAGACAAGAAAGGGATCAGACCCTAATAATATCTGAGATAGAAAGGATAGTAAATAAATAGTATGGAAGAAATAAAAATATGTATGTATGTATGAAATAGGAGTAATACTTAAGGTACTTATTGTGTATCTACGAATGCATATATGAAGATAAATGTATGTATTGTATGATGTATGACTAACTAGAACTCACTCAGCGTAGTTGACTATTAGTATGCGCGCAGGTATATATGTTTATTGAGCTGGCATGAGGATGGCACATGGCATGAATTGAACGGCTGGCATTTGAAGATGGAAGAAATTATGTTTTAAATATCTATGTTTTAAAGAAAAGATTAAATGTTTTGTAACAAATGATTTAAGTTAACGTTTCTGCGAAAGTTTTAATTAACTCTGATATTTAGAACTGTGTTTATGAGTAAATCCAACATCAAAAGTACGGCTACCGGGTTCGGGGCCTTACAAGTTGGTATCAGAGCAAAGTTCGTAAGATTTAAGCATCCTACATGCTTAGACTCAAAAAGAGAATGGGATTTAAGTAATAAAAAGAAGATGATGCCAGTTCAAGATAGCCATGTGTTACTCAAGTAAGCTCGGTAAAGGTAAAGTGTTTGATAATGTTTGATTAATTGTAAAGAAAAAACATGTGAATGATAAGGATAGGATTTATTGATTGTTTGATTGATTAACAGTTTAGAAGTAGAAACCAGCACAAGTGAAATCATAAAGGGAAGTATGTAGAACTTGAGGAGTAATGCAAATAGTTAATTACACAATATCAATGACCGACTTAACGCTAGTCATAATATCGCTGAAATATAAAACTGTGATGGAAGGACAATTTGGTCAATATGATTCTCTGCTTAAACTCACCAAAAATACAAAAACATGTACTGCTTTTGAAAAACATACAAAAACACAAAAATATTTTATGTTCTGCGTTATGTTTGCTTTTCGGATGTTAAACTATAAATATTTTGAAACAAAAATGAAAAATTTCAAAAAGATTTTATTATTTTCGTTTACATATTATTTAATTTTTATTAAGTCAAGTGTTTTGAGCGTAAAACACGATAAGGTATTTCAACTTATCACGTTGGGTAAGATTCTTAAAGTATAAGGTCATCGGGACACGAGTTTCGATGAGTTATCTATTCATTCTTTATTCATTTAATTCTTTACTTTATTAAATTATTTAAATATTATTTATTTTCAATATTTAATTTTAAATTAACTTGAAAAGGACTAAAATTGTCAATTTTTTATTATGGATAACGAATCGGGTTCATTCCAATAACGAATTACTTCAATTCGTTAACATCTAATTCGCTTCCACCACTCTGTAAAGAGTAACCCAATTCGTCATCTAATTTATAACGAATTAAACTTGAATTATAGTTGATTTGTTATTACTTCATGTAAGTTATAACGAATTACTTGTTTGTTGCCACGTGTTACGAAGGAGATAGCGAATTGGCTAATTCGTTAATTCAAAATTAATGAATCAGCTGATTCGTTGTCTTGGGAAACGTGCCAAGTCGTCCTATTTAGAGAACAATGCCAATCGATTCTTCTTCATTCACTGTTTCCATTTATTCCATACTATATAAACTCTCGCAAATTTTTTCTAGAAATTTCAACCCTCATTATATATATTTTTATCATCATTTTAGCTTTGTAAAGTATCGAGGATCATAAAGTGTTGTTTTTCGTCGATTCTTATGACCATTTCAAGGGTATTTTGATCGATTTTCTAATCGGTTTTTAACTTATAAACATAAACATCAATTAATCTAAGTTATACTAAAATCCAGTCAAAATAGACAACACAAATCGATTGATGATGTGTTTCCGAGAGGATTAGGGTCATTTTTACGGTTCCATATCGTGTATTATGGTGTAATTGATTCTGGGGTTGAATGTTGACTTTCAATGTTCTTGTCAATTTTGACTTTGACTCCAGATAGTCTAAATTAAGCATTATTGGTGCCCATTCGTTATAGGCTAACGAATTGGAACTCATTCGTGTTCAATTCGTTACTGATGATTTAACAAATCAACTCCTTCGTGAAAACTAATAACGAATCACTTCACACTCATTCATTAATTCGTTATCTTTTCAACAATGATTCGTTATATCTGATTCGTGTTATCTCCATGATAACGAATTACCCAATTCGTTATAACGAAGCACCTAGTTCGTTATAACGAACCAGACAGAATAACTAATGACATTAAAATTTAATTTAAATAAAAAGTTTAAAATAATTTTATATTATTTATTTTTCATTTTACTAAATCTCGGGTTTATGTATTTTCAGTTATGGCTGACGAGATCGTTCAGAATTCTTCTATTGTTGAGAAACAACCGGTTCAGTAACAACAAGTACCAGATCTTCCATTGCTACCGTTCAACAAGAAGCATAACATATGTGCTTTTGTTGGTACAAACTTTGTTGACAAGGATTTGTTTGGCGACTTGGTGGACTTCATAAGACGAACTCGTATTTATTATGTTGTGACTGCTAGGCAGACCGTTCATTTTAGCATTGTTCGTCCATTCTGGAACTTGGCACGGTACATTGAGTCTGAGAACCACATTTTTGTTGAGGTCAACGAGCAGCCTATCACTATTACTCATGGGGTCATCAGAAGGGTGTTGTAATTTGAGGATAATATGGATAACCCGAGCGAGTTTGATAAAGAGATGATTCGTGGTTTGTTCGGTCAAGTATCCTATGCTGGCGACCTTGACATGTCCATGTATAACAAGGCGTACTTGTGTCCCACATACAAGTACTTATTACATGTTCTAATTCATTGCCTTGGTGGATGGAATTGCCTTGTTATGAATCGACGCGGTAAATTTTTAATGTGTCCACAGTTTATTCAGTTGATCGTTCAAGACCTGATTCCAAATTTGGTGATCGATCATACTTTGGTGGAAGATGTGCTTAAGTTAGAGCACATGACTGCTGATACTGTCAAGAGGATGAAGTCGTATAGGAGAGATCCTCATCCAAGGTACAAACGCTTGATTGGTCACTTATCTAATCCAGCATATGTATGTCCTTCTAATAATCGTTGGATCCACGATGATTCGGATTCTGAGCGTGAAGAGGGTCCAGGTGGGAACGATGGGGGAAATGATGATAGAGATGATGGTGATGACGGTGGGGATGATCACCAACGACGTGCTGAAGCTGAAGCTGAAGCAGTGGTTGTTCAAGCTGCTCAATGGAAGCGTAAAGGAAAAGTGGTGGCTACTGGTGAGCCATCTAAGCGTCATATAACCGAAGGTTCTTGAGTTTCATTTGGTCGTCAAGTTCCTAAGTCATTTGCTCCTCAAAGACCGGTTGTGCCGCTTACTACTAGCACCCCGGAATTAACATTGACAACCACACTTACCTCGGATCCTAGGGTTGTATGATTCCTCAATCAGTTCTATCTACACTACCAAGGCCTACCGCTACTACATCGCTGGTTTCACCAACACCGACTATGATGCCGACCCCGCCTATGGACATTTCGTTAAAGAGGCTTAATCGTCCTCAAGGTCCTGTGCAGCCGATCCCTCCATCTTTCCAAGATAAGCCCCAGGAAAATCAAAAGAACATGCCCTTGAGTATGATTCATCTTTATGAGAAACAAATGGAAGCTGACCGTCAAGCTCAAGAGCAAATGCTGATAAATCTACGTCGGCTGATGAGTTATGTCTCTTTTTATTAATAGGAGAATAAAGCCCTTCGTGAGATTGTTACTGCTCAGGGGTGAATATGAAGGAACAAAAGGTTCTTACTCTACAGCTTACGTGCAAAGAAGATGTATTAAAGAATCTGAAGAATGACGATGAAGATTCTGATGCCTCGGGTGCTAGAGGTTGTGAGCCGAAACAAGCTCATGGATCATCCTTCGGTGCGGGAACAAGTGGGGCTGCTGGTGATGTGGATAAACAGATAGTCGTTTATCAAGACTCAACGAATGTTCAAGCAATCGAGTCGATAAAGTCTAATATTATACTATTTATGGATAACGAGGTGGGACAGTTTGTTGACAGGTCCCTGACACTTGAGCAGATTTCAAGACTGCTGGGTTTAAATGATGAAGAGCTTGACGTGTTAGAAGCAGAAGAGGATGTAGAAGTGTTGATCGATGAGGAAGTCTTACAAGATTCGACGATCCCTATGAATACGTCGTTTATTTATGAAGATAAGGAAGTTGAGATTGAGGATGTGACAGCAGAGCAATACCCCGATCTCTATCAACGATCCAATGTTGATGAAGGTATGCCTACCTTTAATGAAGAAAACGTTAAAGCTGTTGAAGACCATCTGGAGAAGGTGTCAAAGGGTAAAGGCAAGACGTTTGAGTGGAATCCTGATCCGTCTATTGCTGATATCCAAGGTTGGTTTGCGTGCAGAAACAAGGGGGCACGTAAGATTATTGAGGCGTACAAATATGTGGACGAAGAAGAGAAGCAGGATGTTGTCGCACGCGCTAAAGCTAATCGGAAGACATCCTTTAAAGCTGTGTCGACTGTTAAAGGTGATATCGTATCCTGGCTTTATGATTCTGAATTAAAGGTCTGCATTGTCAAATGGGAGAACGGTTTTCAGTATTATCAGAACATCACCAGAACATCACGGGCGTTCTCTCATTACCGCGTTGGGATGCGCGTACCCTCGTGAATCGACCTTTCATGAACCGTGGTGGAAATCAGAATGCAGAATGGTTTCACCAACATATGTTGTTCGAAGTAAACTGCGGGTTCAAGTTCTGTAAGCCGCAGATTCCAATCCGTAAACGTATTGATGAGATTGATCCACGTACGGGTTTGAGGAAGCTTGTGCTTAAGGTAAAACCGCCAAAGACGATGAAATAAGTACTAGTGAAGACGTTTCCACTGAGTTTGCATCTCTCCTTCAACCGATGAAACTATGAGAACCGTACTGGCGAAGCCATCATTGTCCTTGGAAAAGGTTTGAAGACTGAATTTATTCGATTTATCGATCCAATGTGGCTCGTTAATTTATCCGAGACTGGCAATGATGTATTGTTCGTGAATAAGATATTGCTTGAGCGCCATGAAGACTACAATTTGGCTATGCAATTCCAACGTGTTGTACGTGTGTTTAACGAATCTGAGATTCATAGTTGCAGAGACTGGCAATCAAAGCGCTTCAAGTAATTTAAAGACAAAGAGCTCAAGACGAGGGGGTGTTTTTTAGTGCACGGTTTTGTCGTCTCGATTCTTTGTATTTATCGTCTTGTATTTATTATTATTTTAATGAAAGGATATTTATCTTTATAGTTAGTTCATTAATGTAAGGCTAATTCGTTAAGGATGTTTAATGAATGGGCTGGTAGGTCGTTATGTATGTTCCCATTCGTCATGGAATGTTGACGACTGGGGCATAACGAATCAAAGATTCTTCATGTTTCCTTTATTGAGTCTGTAAGTTAACGAACTGGACACCAATTCGTTACGGGATGTGTAACGAATTAGTTCCATCGTCTATATATAGGGGTGTTCATACCCCTGTTAATTTAAGTTTTGATTATAAACTAACGAACCACAGTCTAAGTGTTCTCTCGATCAATTCTTCATATAAGCTATTACTTAATACACATAATACAATCAATATATATATATATATATATATATATATATATATATATATATATATATATATATTAATACTAATTAAGAGTATAACAATGAACTAGATCCTATTAAGGTATAGTAGATCTACGATTGATAATCAATATCATCTAGATTTGAATCGTGATTAACATTGGTAATAGGTGACATTATGGTCGTTTGCTTAGGTGTCGGAGTGGTGTTTGAAGGGACTTGTTTCGGTGGTGATGTTGTGGCGAAAGCTGCTACTGGAACAAGGTGGAGGGGCTTCCCACGCGGTTCTGATTGATTGGATCTCGTTGTAGACAATTTGCAACATGAACTCCGGTCTCGCAAAGGATTCATTCACCCAATGACAAAACTCGTTTGCGGATAGAGTTTGAGCGGCCATAAGTCCGGGGGGGGGGGGGGGGGGGGTCACGGCAGCTCTGATACCATTGTTGTGGTTCCAACATGACCCCCAGTCTCTAAATATCATAGTGAATTAAAACTTTCCGCAGAATATAAAAACATCAAGCATTCATTACAAAGTATTAAATTCTTGTCTTTAAACATTCAAATTGTCGTAACATAAAACATCACAACCTTTCTTTACTAGATGCTAGTCTACTCAGTCCATGCCATGTGCCTTCCTCAAGCTAGCTCTTTCATCCGTCAACTATGTTGAGTGAGTTCTAGTTAATCAGGTAACAAACATTTCATACACTTACTTACATGTACGCATCCGAGATACATATTATATACTTTACATGTTTACCTTTCTTTCGTACATTCATACATACATTCTTTCATACTACATGCATAACTATCTTTACCATCTCAGATATTAGTAGGGTCTGGTCCATTCATTCTCATATATTAGTAGGGTCTCATGCCTTCTGTCTCAGATATTCTATCACACCCTAACCTAAGGCAGAAATGTCGGGGCGCGAACTGATTATTAACAGCTCTCAAGATACTATCATGCAATAATTTAAAAGTGGCAATACCTATTAATTTAAATTAAATTAAATAACCAAATAAATCCAAACAATGTTAAATTACAAAGTACAAATCATTAAGCAAAAACAAATAAATTTAAATTCAAGTCTTGATAAATTTATGTGTTGTTAAATTTATGTCTTGATAAAGTTATTCTAACTTAAAGCAACATTAAATTTCCACCAATGTTGCAATCAATTCAATCCAAAACCTGCATATGCGTATAAATAGATATATTTTGTCAACACTAGGTTTAGTGAGTAGTTAGTTAAATATAATATAAAAAAATGAGAAAACTGACCTTATGAGATATACAATCAATCCAATGAGCAATTAACGAGTGTCGATAAAATCATTGCCATGCGAAGTGGGCTTTGGGTACTACGACGGTCATATCATCATACTAATATGTGAATATGATGGACCTATCTGAATGCGTGCAAATAAAACAAGTTATCATATAGCAATTTAGGCAATTAACTGATATCACACAAGGTTTATAGTTGCTAATGTGAATACTATTAGTATGTAAATAATATAACACGCATATATCCCCAAAACATGTGAAAATGGTAAAAATAGGGGAGTGACTATTCACCTTATCAAATAAGCGAAGGAATGATTTTGACAAGAAGATAACAGTTAGTCGTCATGCTTGTCGAGAAATATCAACGGAAAATCATATGCAATAATAATGGCGGAAAAAACTACGGATTAGTGAATGGATTAATAAAGAAATTGAGATATGAACTAAAGTTGTAAGTATTACTTTTAACTAAAGTTGTAATAAATAATATAGAAAATATTTGTTTATAAAATACTTGTCCAATAACTATTTTAACATGCTAAATAATAAGATTATATTTTAATTATGTAATTTAAATTAATAACCTTATTCAAATCTTTATTTTTATAATCTTTAACAATCTTTAATACCTATTATATATGTATATATGTGTGTGTGTGTGTGTTTGTGTGTGTGTGTATATATATATACTAGTAAAAAACCTGTGTGATGCGGCGGGGGCAACATTTCACGATGTTGTACTCGTTCTCTGTTACTTTATCAATCATCTTGTGATATATTGTATAACACGCCATTCGTAGCATAGTTGTGATATATATCAATAATCAAGGTTGTTTTAAGTACATCTTTCGAGCTATTTCATAATTACAAAAATAGCATATAATTTGATCAACACTAAACTTTTTAGCAAAAGCCTTTCCTATTTGACCAAAGGATTATCTAGATAAGTTATTAAATGAACCAATTTTAAGTCAACAAAAGAGTCAAAAGAGCCGGTAGTATTTGAAGCAAAGATCCTAACTAATCCTTTGTTTTTAACCTATACGTCGCATAAGTTCATATTCACAATTTATGTACTTATATGCTGCATATCCTTCTTTTACCTGAAATTTCACTTATGCTCCCGTATATGTTTATGGCGTATAAGTTTTTAGCGGATAAGTCTTCCGGTGTATAAGTCATTTCCAACGCATAAGTCTACAAATGCGCTGTATATGCTATATAACATATGCGCCGCATATACATATACGCACCAAACTGCAGATCTGGTTATTTTAAATGCGTTTTAAGTTCTTTTCCACATTTCAGGAGTTGTCGGCCGCTATTGGCCGCGTGTTTGGCAGGAATTTGAGTATTATTTATCCAAGTAGCCTCAGTTGATCTATATCTAACCTAAGGTGGCCTTTAATCTCGTTTAATCACCAGATTCGTTCTAGATCTTGATTCAAACAGCTCAAACGACGACCCGGGGCTGCGATGTCGGGTACTATGGTGTTGGGTCAGCTGAGATAAATTATATCCTACCAAGTTCCATGCATACCGACTTCGTTTACCCGTCCTTTTAACACAAACATTGCGTACTCGTTTTACCAGAAACGTTCCAACTAACCCAATTACTAGCAAGTTCATTACTTTATCAATAATCATGATCCGTCCTATTATCCTACAAATTTTCATGCAAATCTGTACACGAAAACAAAACTATTTTTAACAAAAACGTTCCTTTGAGGTTTATGTTCGAAATCACTCGAAAATACCAAAACCATATCAAACGAATTCAAAATTGAGTGAATCAAGTGGCTACGAAACCGTTTCGGAATTATCTACAAACCCGTCAGCTCACCATCACCGGAAACTGCCGCTATAGTTTCCGGAAAACCAAAACTGTTGCCGTAAATCTTCATTTTAGTTGTTACGGTTTTGTTGATAAAAACTGGCCATCCCGATCTCTAATAGAATATCTGATCGGTGGTTAGATCTCCGATGGTTAGATCTTCGGGAATCATCTTATCTTTATGGGTTGCTCTCTCAAAAACGAGAATTTTTGTAAAGAAGGAGTCTGGAGGCTAGGATGGTTATAGCTGAGATGTTGGCTATATTTGTAGGAAGAGGGTAGGGTTTCGTGTTTGACTTTCCATCTAATGACACTTAACACCTTCAACTTTAGATAATTACATTTATCTCTTATGCTTCATTTAAACCCCGATTCATTTAAAATATCAAACAAAATTCGGGATGCTACACGATTGGCCAGAGAAGATTATAGGGAAACCAGATTAGAATTATAGAAAGATGATCAGATAAGTTTCATAATTTTCTTCCTATCCATCAATCAAATAAGCGTTCCTTAAATAAAGATTACAAACAACTACTTCCACTAATAACATGGTGAACGTGGGACAATAACCTACCAACTCCAATCCTTAATTAAATCAAATAAAACATGTGACTGTTAAATGAAAATAACCTAGGACAACTCCAACATGATTTACTAAATAATTAAACTTAAATAAATAACATGCATGTCCCAAGAGAATGCACATAACAATATTGTTTACAAAACACACTTTATCTGGTTCCCAGTATACCACCCCAAATGCCATACTCTCTCTCTCTCTCTCTCCCTCTCTCTCTCTCTCTCCCTCTCTCATTATCTCTCCCCCTCTCTCACACACACTCTCTCTCTCTTCTCTTTCTCTTTCCTCCCATCACAAAACCGGTTTTATTATTAACCCAGCCTAGCCCATCTCTCCTAGACCTTATCATGCATTTCCTATATGTCATCTTACCATTATGGATGGTGTAATGGAAAAACCATCGATTGGAACCTAAAAACAAGAAAGATCCTTACATTAGGTTTTTATATTAAACTCTGACAGTTTTATTGGACATAAAAAGTCTTAGAGAAACGGTTCTCACAAAATGACCACTAATACGATGGTGTAGGGAATATAACTACAATTGTTAATTCTTACGACAACAACACATTGCAGGATATCCCATACAAACACTGTCATCAAAACCTAAAGTCCGGAAAAGTCTTTTGCAATCCGTCTTAATTTCACCATAAAATCCTCGACATTTTATTACTTGAGTTGTATACAAATAAAATTCGATTAGTATGTTTCATCGTTGTAATGTTTTTTGGAACACTAAAGAAACTTCACAAACATATAGACGGAATTAATGCCATGACAAAAAATGCCAACATAAAAAACGCCAACATAAGAAAACATTTTGACTTGAAAGCCATTAGTGATTTGATATTTAATATTTGATATATTTTGATACTATTTTAATATAGAGAATACAAAGATGATAGTTGTTATGATTATAAGACTAGTTATATTATGTATATTTAATACAAAAGATATCAATATAAAGATATCCACTTTAGCTAAAAATAACTTAACACAATATTACATTAATATGATATGCCCTCACTAAAAATATGTGATGATATTTAATTTGACACCACACAATGTCTTGATTCAATAAGGATTTTTATTTTTATTATTATATGAATGTAGCTAGTAAAAAGATCCTATCAAGATGATGTTTTAATCAAATTAAATTCCTATAAAAAGTAAATTAAAAGTATATATATAGGTGCGTGATTAAGTGGTAACTCCTTTTAAAAATAGAACTAAAGAAACAATAAAAAAATTTAATTTTGTTTAAATATTTTACAACTTTTTATTCATTCATCTTTCTTGTATGGTTATATTCTTATAAGTCTTCCAGCGTATAAGCCATTTCCAACGCATAAGTCTACATATGCGCCATATATGCTATATAACATATGTGCCACATATGTTTGGACAACATATGCGTCGTATATGTTACAAACATATACGCCGTATATACGTATACGCTCCAAACTCCAAATCTGGTTATTTTAAAAGCGTTTTTAGACGTTTTCCGCGTTTCCGGCGATGTTGGCCGCCGCGTTTGGCCGGAATTTGAGTATCGTTGATCCAAGTAGCCTCGGTTGATCTATATCCTAGCTAAGGTGACCCTTAAGCTCGTTTAATCACCATATTCGTTCTAGATCTATATTCAAACAGCTCAAACGACGTCCCGGGGTTGCGGTGTCGGGTTCTATGGTGTTAGGTCAGCTAAGATAAATTATATCCTACCAAGTTTCATGCATACCGACTTCGTTTACCCGTCCTTTTCACGTACCAAACAGTACTCATTTTACCCGAAACGATCCAACTAACCCAATTACTAGCAAGTTCATTACTCTATCAATAATCATGACCCGTTCTATCATCCTATAAATTTTCATGCAAAACCGTACATGAAAACTAAACATTTTTAACAAAAACGTTCATTTGAGGTTTATGTTCAAAAACACTCGAATAGACCCAAACCATATCAAACGAACTTGGAATTGAGTGATTTAAGAAGCCACGAAACCGTCGCGCAACAATTTACAAAACCATCAGCTTGCCATCACCGAAAACTGCCGCTACAGTTGCTTGAAAACCAAAATTGTTGCCGAAAATCTTAACTTTTAGTTGTTATGGTTTTGCTGATATAAATCAGACTTCCCGACCTTTGATCGAAGATCTTATTGGTGTGAATACCCGTTTTAATGCCATGAATACTAAGTTAAATTTTGAGACCGACCCGATGTAACGATTCCGACAAAACCAGGTATACCCTAACCGGTAGACGTTAGTTACGTCATATGTAATGTCGGGTACATGAGATACCATGGTAATTATACGAGAATACATGGTTCATTGTATTGATTGTACGTAAATATATAATTCACCGTATTGAATCTGCGATCAAACGATCGATAGTTATTGAAACTCGAATGAATCGATGGTTCAAATGGAGACGAGATATATGATATTTAGTAATGTTACGAAGTATTAAAGCTTCGGGATAAGTGGATTAAGGCACAGAAAAAGGATTTCGATTTATTAGTACGTCGGTACGATAAACGAAACCTTTAACATCAAACCAAGCAAGAGACGATGGATCAAGCCGAAAAAGATGCACAATTATCGACAATATGATGTGTTAAGTCAATAAATGTCATGGTTTAAGTTTTTAAAGTTTTTAAATCGGTTTTATATAAATTTTATTTTTAAGCCGAAAAACGACCGTTTTGGCCTCGTTTTAAGTCGAATTAAACATTTAACCGAGACACGAACTGAACCAGATTATCCACAACATTATCCGGATTACACAATCCAAATGAGTGGCCAAGAATGGACTTGTGGCTCCCACCCCACCCCTTAACCTAGTCCGATCGGACTCCAACACCACCAAAACATTCATTTTTCTTTTTTACACAATCCCAACTCAACATCCTTCATTTCTCTCTAGTTCATAATCCAAAAACCGACAATTCTAGCAAAAATAACGAGGTAATGATCGTGTTATCTACGTGTTTATCTTTGTTTCTTGAGTTTTCTTTCAAGAAAATGAGGTTTCCAAGTGAAAAAGGGTGAAAACCCGAGATGGAACCGATTCTTGCATGATCAAGTGATGTATACAAGTTATACAAGGGATCTTGGTCCAAGAAAGGAGTTAAAAGAGTCAAAAACGAATTATTACGGTTAAATCTTTGTTTTAGTATCATAACCGTAACCATGAAAGAAATGGCTTGATCGTGAGTGTAACTTGCTTGGTATTGTGGTATGTTGTTTGTAGGCTCTGTATTTAGTGGTAGATAAGGCGGAAAGATGAGTTTGTAGCTTGTAGTGGCGGAAAACGAAAGGTATATTCGGTTTTTGTCGGTGTATGTGTTTTTGGACAGATTGTTGGTCGTTTAGAGTTAGGTCACGAAATTTTACAGAGGTGTTAAACACATGGAAATATGAGTTCTGTGAATTTTTGGTAATTTTTGGATGAAGGATGAATATTTGGTGAATTTAATGCTCGGTTTTGGCCAAAAATAGTGAAAAATAGTTAAATATAATGAAAAATTCTGAAAAATTTTGGATAAGCTTTTCATATCATGTATAAGTCAAAAAAAAAATTTGAGGTCCGTTGGAGAAGTCTAAGTAGGCTTTTCGGTTAAACGAGTTCTAGGGATTTCTAGCTCGGTTTTAGTAAAAATGGCATTTAAAAGAAGATTTTGGTTTTGGAAAAATTACAGGGGACTATGTGGATTTCAAGGGACATCCAGGAGAAATTTGGGATTTTTCTAAGATCGTTTGGTATTTACGACATATTTAGTGTTTAAATGGTGTTTAAAAATAGATAAGTAAATTTTAAATATAATAATTAATTCTGGAAATATTTTTATAAAATTCCCCACTGTTAAAAAGTAATTTGTGCAAAATTTCAAGATCCGAGAGTAAACGGATAATTATTTGTGCTAATTATCAAACTTTTAAAGTAAAACGCGTAAACCGGTGAAGTTCGCTTAAGCGAGCTGACTGGTGTACAAAAACCCTAAAAATGAACTATTTTCATATAAATGAGCTAAACAAGTAAAAATAAATCATCCGAAAATAATTCGGATGATTTGAGTAATTTTAATCTATTTTAATAGTTTTCGGTACGCCAAAGACGGAAACGGGTCCCGCGGCCAATCGGGACGTCTAAACCGAGCTATAATTTCACATCTTTAATTAAATTATCCGTCAACCACTATTTTCGGGTCATGTGTGACCAAACTCATTTTTGAAACATAAAAACGGATAACAGTGCTAGGCACGCAAAACGAGAAAAACGACTAATAGTAGTTGTGACCTTGGAACTCTAAACGACATCACAATCTGAGTCCGGAGAAGTGTTTCTGGGTTAACCTTGCCCCCAGAACGGGTACAGTGCTGGGTTGACAGTGTCCCCAGGTGTACCGATTGATAAGATTAAAGATTATATAAACAATAATCGTATAATAATGATCGTAGGGATCATATTACAGATTGGACGAGTTAACTGATATTGATTGTTGTTACCTACTTGCATGTGCTAAGGTGAGTTTTCACGAGCCCCTTTTACTGAACTGTTTTAAATATTTTCCCGGGGCGGAAAGCATGTTTTTATCAAAGTGTTTAAGTACATGCTGATCGCATGGAAATGAACGTATTTATATAATGTTTATTGTACGGGAATCGTACGGTAATGAATTAAGATGGTAATTGTCTGAGTTGCTAACAGTGTAAGGCCCGAAACAGTGTTCTGGGGTAACCGAGTTCCCAGAGGTTATTAAATGTGTTCTGGGGTAACCGAGTTCCCAGAGGTTATTAAATGTGTTTCTGGGGTAACAGAGTTCCCAGAGGTTATTAAATGTGTTTCTGGGGTAATAGAGTTCTCAGAGGTTATTGGAAGTATTCTGGGGTAACAGAGTTCCCGGAGGTTAATCGATATGTTTTGGGATTAACAGAGTTCTCACTTGTGGGCTCAGCATAATTACATCGCTTATTTATGATTATTATAATGATTTGTTATGGTTTATTTAAATTAGTGAAACTCACCAACTATTCGTAGTTGACCCGTTTTCTTTACATGCTTTCTAGGTACACTCAAATTGGAATGAGTGATATGTGTTCGATGCTGTGTGCTATTTTCTGGAAGTCTAGAGATCTATATTTTGCATTAAATATGTTAATGTACTATCGGTAACACTTATGTGATAACGCTTAGATGGTTATGAAACTCAGAACAATGTAATACGTTTAAATTAATGTAGTGGTGTTTTCTTTATAAACAATGCTGTTGATATCAGATGTGTCTGGTGCATCCCGTGTACGTTTCCGCTGCGGTTACGGGGTGTTACAGAACTTGGTATCAGAGCCATTGGTTATAAAAGAATTAGGATGTCTTTAAAAGATACCTAAAATATAACCAGTAGCTCAAGTGTTATAGGATCTGAATATCAACTAATAATTTATAGTGACGAGGTCTGGATGAACTTGGATGGACAAGTGAGTTATTATGGTCCGGAACATAATAACAGACTTGTCCGCACGAGGGAATTCAGGGGAATGTCACGGGGTACATTAATAGGTAAAAATGGCAACATATGTGTACAGTATATAATATTATTTATATGTGCTAATGTGTATATATATATACGTGTGCATATCTTGTGGGTTCAAGTATTGGGAAATAAGACCCGGATAAGGAACCGGGGGATGTGATAATAAAAAGTACCGAGGATGCTGAAATTTCTATGGCATCGGTTGGTGATAAGTCGGACTTATCGGGTTATAGTTATGATGGTACCAAATCAAATCTCCCGTTTGAAATTAACCAGAAATGTCTAGTAACCGTCACTCCCAACCAAAAATTGATAAATCCCATACCCAACCAACACCGGTACCGCCTATTCTAATAACTTCCTATGTTATCCTTACATCCGTTAGATGTTTACACCCATGTATGCTCGAATAGAATGATTACCTATACACAAAGAAGTGTTGGAATCATTATGGCATAGTTGGTTTTTCGTTCGTAGGAGGTATACTGTGTATGCCGGATATACGAATAGACACGGATATTATAACTCCGTGGTACGTAATCGTTCGGTGCTCACCGTGAGCATGTATCGGTTATGCGGACATGCAAAAGGATATTGAAATCAAGCATATTAAACATTGATCTTTGTTGAGAAAGGTCTATATGTCAGTTGGTGACAAGGGTTATGAAACACATTTAAACGTTAACCGATGTCAGGTTAAGTCCATATGTTATTATATTTGTGGGACATATATACTAGATGCCGGTATGTGTAATATATGTGATAATATTTGGTGTGTATGTGTACCTGTTGTTATGATTGAGCTGGTAACGAGTTATATGGTGAGATTAGTATTGATTACTGCGTACGGGATGAGTACGGCAGAATGACATAAAAAGAGTAACTCCAATGATGGAGATTGATATGATTCAGTTGATTGCTCAAAGATAGCAGATGATGATACCGAATGTCGTATCACTGTTCACTGCTAGTGTTGATGCAAATGTGATCGCGGAATTATAGATCGAGCAATCACATGATTATAAATATTTCAACTCTTAATGTAATTACTAAGAGTGAAAATGTTACACCGAATGCTATTATAACTACATGTATTAGTTATAAACTAAACATGAATAGTAGTCGTAATGAATTAGATCCGGTATGAAGGATATTTTTGTTGTTTGTGGTAAGGAAATTATTAATAGTTTACTGATGGTAAAGGGAGGAATAGATTAGCGAGTGGATGGAAAAGATTGAAATGGTTAAGGATATTGGTAAGAGTCTAGAATATTGTGTAGTGAAATATGCTACAGATATGTTGGTAGATTATGTTGTATCGTGATGGAACACGATGGTACAAAAATTATAGTTGGAAAATTATTACTCAGATGATATGGTCAGGATTTAAAATTCTTGTGCTAGAGCATTTTTATTCGAGTAATTAAACTCAGAGATTGGAAACTGAGCTATGAAAGATCGAAATGTTGTGTGCTGCTCACTTAGAACACGCAAATCGTTTGAAGGAATTGTCATGTCTGGTAACATGGCTAATTACTCCTGAAACAAAGCAAAGTGAGTGCTAGATTGGGGACTAACTCCATCGATAAGGAGTATAGTCAACCCTGTAAAATATATACAACCTTTGGAAGGGTTGTGGCACAAGCCAGCATTGATATATTTGACTTTATGGGAAGCGGAATGGAAGGACGTTAGGTGAGACGTCGAGTGTTAAAGAAGGGAAATGATAAAGGTATAGTGCAAGATAGACTTGTGAATAAGTAGGTATGTCCTACAACCCAGAATTATACTAAGACTAGTTCTGGTGTGAAACCATGAACCGCATAAAGGGTCCTTCCCAGAATGTGGAAAATATATGGTTATCGGCAGGAAGAAAAATGTCGAGTGATAGTGGGCCACAGGTGTAGCAAGGATGGACGTAATGCCCCAATTGTAGAACCAATTGAAGCCATGTGAACCGGCAACCCCCAACCCATTCCTGTACGACCACTCCGAACCCAATAACTTCAATAACAATCCACCCAAAAAAATCAAATTATGCCAAACAGTTGTATTTGCTATGAATGTGGCAGTACAGAACGTTTCAAGAGAAATTGCCCAAAGTTGAACCAAGGTGTAGTTGGAAGACGAACCTCATGACAAGCATCAACCTCTGATCAAGCAAGGAGCCGTGCTTTTGTGAGTAATACGAATAAAGCACGTCATGATCCAAAGGTGGTATTAAGTATGTTGTAGTTTCAAATCAATAGGCACCAGTGATATTTTTACGGTCGTCGATAGTAGTTAATTCCTGTTAATCTCCTACCCTTTGGAAAGATACCGATTAGTGAAACTATAGAACCCTATACTGTAGAATCGCTAACGGTAAATCCCTAATGGTTAACTAAATTGTTCGGAATTGTCCTATTATTCTGAACGATTAACCTTTCCCTTTTGACCTACGACCAACAAAGTTAAGAAGTTTTGACGTAATAGTTAACATGGATTGGCTAACTCAACATGAAGCTGAGATCAAATAGGAAAAGAAGATGATTAGAAGCTCTCTTTCGGACGATGAAGCGATTAGATACAGAGAAAAGTGTACGGTATTATGTTACCACTCTAATCTCATCTTGAGATGTTATAATATTTACGACAAGAAGACGTGGTGTATTTAACAAACGCGATTGCCAAAGTATTTAAAAGAAAACATATAGAAGATGTTTCAGTGATACTTAAATATCCAGAAGTTCTCCCAGAAGAACTTCCTGGATTACCGCCAACCCGACAGGTTGAATTCAGAATCAATTTAATACCTCAAGCTGGCCCTGTTGCTAAAGCATCTTACCGACTTGCGCCAACTGAAATGCAAGAATTATTGGATAAAGGTTGTATACGACCTAGTTAGTCGCCATGGGGTGCACCGGTGTATTTGGGAAATGAAGGACGGAAGTGTTAGGATATGTATCGAGTAGGGAGAATTGAATAAAGTGATGATCAAGAATAGGTATCCACTTCTTCGAAGTAAATGATCTGTTTAACCAACTGCAAAGGGCGATTTATCTTTAGAAAAAAATTGATCTTAGCTATAGTTATCACCGAATGAGAAATCCAAGAAGGGGACGTTGCAACAACAGTGTTTTGGACTCGCTACTACCATTATGAATTCTTAGTTATGCCTTTTGGGCTAACAAATGCGCCGGCAGCATTCATGGAACTCATGAACCGAGTCTGTAACTTTATTTTGACAAATTTGTCATAACATTCATTGATGATATTTTAATATATTCGCAACGTAAAGAAGAGCACGAGCGACGGATAAGGAAAATTGTGGAAATGTTAAAGCAAGAGGAGTTGTACGCGAAATTTTTGAAATGTGATTTTGAATAAAGAATGCATAATCCCTTGGTCATGTTGTAAAGCAACAAGGATTTCACATAGAACCAAATAAGATAGAAACCATTAAAATTGTGCCAAGCGCCGATTTTAAGTCTCCCCGATAGAGACGATGGTTTTGTCGCGTATTGTGACGCATCGCGTAAAGGGTTAGAATGCGTGTTGACGCAGTGTATTAAGGTTATAGCCTATGCTTCCCGACAGTTAAAAGTACACGAGTAAAATTACACTACTCACGACTTAGAACTGGGAGCGGTTATCTATGCACTTAAAATGTGGAGACATTGTCTCTACGATACGAAGTGCACCATCTTCACTGATCATAAAAGTGTGCATCACATATTCGATCAGAAAGAACTAAATATGAGGCAACGAAGATGGGTTGAGTTGTTAAACAATTAAGACTGTGACATCCGTTACCACCCGGCAAGGCTAACGTCGTAACCGATGCCTTGAGTAGGAAAGATCGGGTTAAGCCATTGCGAATGAGGGCGTTGGGGATGATAGTCCAGTTGAACCTTCGAACCTGATTCGAGTCGCTCAACGTGAGGCTTTGAAAGAGGAACAATTGGAAAAGAAGGAACCTTACGGCATTGAGAAGAATTTCGAACAGCGCGTGGACGAAATTCTCTACTTCAAAAATCGGGTTTAGATCCCGACCCTCCATGACCTTAGTGAATTAATCATGGACGAAGCGCATAGATCGAAATATTCCATACATCCGGGATCGGATTGGACTATTGATGATACGAATATCTGAAAAGATTTTGTTAATGACCAAGAGTGGAGAAAGATATGGTTACGTATGTTGGTGAAAATTTAAGTTATGCAAGAGATAAGGCTGCATACCGAAAATCCTTGGGAACGCCACAATTACAGAAAATTCGCCAATGATAGTGGGAATAAATTACATTGGATTTCGGGATGCAAATTCCCAAGATATATCAAAGGCATGAGGAAAATTGGTTAATCGCGGATCGATTAACCAATCCTCGCATTTCATTCCAATCTATGACGATTACCACAATGAATTCTCGCCCAAATTCATGATGTTGAAATGGTAACTCGTCGTGGAGTACCATTTTCAATGATCTCAGATCGAAATAGTCATCCTACTTCCATTATTGGAAGGAGGGGAAGGAAGCATCGAGAGCTTGAAGCTTTCTATGGGTGAAGCAGTTATCTCCAATTTGTTAAATTGAAAATGGGCGTCGATCGAGCCATAAGATTTGAATTGACCCGAGAAACAATCAATCGGATTTATAATATTTAAGGTAAGTTGAAAGCAGCGCGAGATTGGCAAAGGATTTATGCCAACATTCAAAGGAAACCATTGTCACTGGAAAGAGGTGACAAGGTATTTTTAAGGCATCACCTTAGAGAGGTGATATGAGGTTTGGCAAAACCGAAAATAACTCCGTAATATATTGGACCTCATGAAAGTATTTCCATGATTGGTCATTTAGTTTATCGATTAAAGTATTCTAGTAGCTAAGTACTATACATGATGTTTTGCCATGTATACGGATTGAATAGTGCCAAAGCGATGAGGCAACGAAAGTACTAGTAATAGAAGTACTCATAGAAGACATGTTTGATAACATAACTAATTCCGTAGTGATAGTAGACGGGAAAACTAAACAGTTTGGACATACCAAGCGTTATTAATTAAGATTAAGTGGAAATTCACAGCGAGGACCAGATTATACTTGGTAACGCGAGGGTGAATTCTGAAGGAAAAACCCCCCACCTTTCTCTTGAAGGGAGATGTGGGCGTGTAAAATTTCGAGGACGAAATTTCTTAACGGGGGGAGAATGTAACGATTCCGACAAAACCAGGTATACCCTAACCGGTAGACGTTAGTTACGTCATATGTAATGTCGGGTACATGAGATACCATGGTAATTATACGAGAATACATGGTTCATTGTATTGATTGTACGTAAATATATAATTCACCGTATTGAATCTGCGATCAAACGATCGATAGTTATTGAAACCCGAATGAATCGAGGGTTCAAATGGAGACGAGATATATGATATTTAGTAATGTTACGAAGTATTAAAGCTTCGGGATAAGTGGATTAAGGCACAGAAAAAGGATTTCGATTTATTAGTACGTCGGTACGATAAACGAAACCTTTAACATCAAACCAAGCAAGAGACGATGGATCAAGCCGAAAAAGATGCACAATTATCGACAATATGATGTGTTAAGTCAATAAATGTCATGGTTTAAGTTTTTAAAGTTTTTAAATCGGTTTTATATAAATTTTATTTTTAAGCCGAAAAACGACCGTTTTGGCCTCGTTTTAAGTCGAATTAAACATTTAACCGAGACACGAACTGAACCAGATTATCCACAACAATATCCGGATTACACAATCCAAATGAGTGGCCAAGAATGGACTTGTGGGTCCCACCCCACCCCTTAACCTAGTCCGATCGGACTCCAACACCACCAAAACATTCATTTTTCTTTTTTACACAATCCTAACTCAACATCCTTCATTTCTCTCTAGTTCATAATCCAAAAACCGACAATTCTAGCAAGAATAACGAGGTAATTATCGTGTTATGTACGTGTTTATCTTTGTTTCTTGAGTTTTCTTTCAAGAAAATGAGGTTTCCAAGTGAAAAAGGGTGAAAACCCGAGATGGAACCGATTCTTGCATGATCAAGTGATGTATACAAGTTATACAAGGGATCTTGGTCCAAGAAAGGAGTTAAAAGAGTCAAAAACGAATTATTACGGTTAAATCTTTGTTTTAGTATCATAACCGTAACCATGAAAGAAATGGCTTGATCGTGAGTGTAATTTGCTTGGTATTGTGGTATGTTGTTTGTAGGCTCTGTATTAGTGGTAGATAAGGCGGAAAGATGAGTTTGTAGCTTGTAGTGGCGAAAAACGAAAGGTATATTCGGTTTTTGTCGGTGTATGTGTTTTTGGACAGATTGTTGGTCGTTTAGAGTTAGGTCACGAAATTTTACAGAGGTGTTAAACACATGGAAATATGAGTTCTGTGAATTTTTGGTAATTTTTGGATGAAGGATGAATATTTGGTGAATTTAATGCTCGGTTTTGGCCAAAAATAGTGAAAAATAGTTAAATATCATGAAAAATTCTGAAAAATTTTGGATAAGCTTTTCATATCATGTATAAGTCAAAAACAAAATTTGAGGTCCGTTGGAGAAGTCTAAGTAGGCTTTTCGGTTAAACGAGTTCTAGGGATTTCTAGCTCGGTTTTAGTAAAAATGGCATTTAAAAGAAGATTTTGGTTTTGGAAAAATTACAGGGGACTATGTGGATGGCAGGGGACATCCAGGAGAAATTTGGGATTTTTTTAAGATCGTTTGGTATTTACGACATATTTAGTGTTTAAATGGTGTTTAAAAATAGATAAGTAAATTTTAAATATAAGAATTAATTCTGGAAATATTTTTATAAAATTTCCCACTGTTAAAAAGTAATTTGTGCAAAATTTCAAGATCCGAGAGTAAACGGATAATTATTTGTGCTAATTATCAAACTTTTAAAGTAAAACGCGTAAACCGGTGAAGTTCGCTTAAGCGAGCTGACTGGTGTACAAAAACCCTAAAAATGAACTATTTTCATATAAATGAGCTAAACAAGTAAAAATAAATCATCCGAAAATAATTCGGATGATTTGAGTAATTTTAATCTATTTTAATAGTTTCCGGTACGCCAAAGACGGAAACGGGTCCCGCGGCCAATCGGGACGTCTAAACCGAGCTATAATTTCACATCTTTAATTAAATTATCCGTCAACCACTATTTTCGGGTCATGTGTGACCAAACTCATTTTTGAAACATAAAAACGGATAACAGTGCTAGGCACGCAAAACGAGAAAAACGACTTATAGTAGTTGTGACCTTGGAACTCTAAACGACATCACAATCTGAGTCCGGAGAGGTGTTTCTGGGTTAACCTTGCCCCCAGAACGGGTACAGTGCTGGGTTGACAGTGTCCCCAGGTGTACCGATTGATAAGATTAAAGATTATATAAACAATAATCGTATAATAATGATCGTAGGGATCATATTACAGATTGGACGAGTTAACTGATATTGATGTTGTTACCTACTTGCATGTGCTAAGGTGAGTTTTCACGAGCCCCTATTACTGAACTGTTTTAAATATTTTCCCGGGGCGGAAAGCATGTTTTTATCAAAGTGTTTAAGTACATGCTGATCGCATGGAAATGAACGTATTTATATAATGTTTATTGTACGGGAATCGTACGGTAATGAATTAAGATGGTAATTGTCTGAGTTGCTAACAGTGTAAGGCCCGAAACAGTGTTCTGGGGTAACCGAGTTCCCAGAGGTTATTAAATGTGTTCTGGGGTAACCGAGTTCCCAGAGGTTATTAAATGTGTTTCTGGGGTAACAGAGTTCCCAGAGGTTATTAAATGTGTTTCTGGGGTAACCGAGTTCCCAGAGGTTATTAAATGTGTTTCTGGGGTAACAGAGTTCCCAGAGGTTATTAAATGTGTTTCTGGGGTAACAGAGTTCCCAGAGGTTATTGGAAGTATTCTGGGGTAACAGAGTTCCCGGAGGTTAATCGATATGTTTTGGGATTAACAGAGTTCTCACTTGTGGGCTCAGCATAATTACATCGCTTATTTATGATTATTATAATGATTTGTTATGGTTTATTTAAATTAGTGAAACTCACCAACTATTCGTAGTTGACCCGTTTTCTTTACATGCTTTCTAGGTACACCCAAATTGGAATGAGTGATATGTGTTCGATGCTGTGTGCTATTTTGTGGAAGTCTAGAGATCTATATTTTGCATTAAATATGTTAATGTACTATCGGTAACACTTATGTGATAACGCTTAGATGGTTATGAAACTCAGAACAATGTAATACGTTTAAATTAATGTAGTGGTGTTTTCTTTATAAACAATGCTGTTGATATCAGATGTGTCTGTTGCATCCCGTGTACGTTTCCGCTGCGGTTACGGGGTGTTACACCCGATGACCAGATCTTCGGGAATTCGTGGATCTTCGTGGGTTGCTCTCTCAAACACGAGAATTTTGGTAAAGAAGAAGTTTGGAGGCTAGGATGGTTATAGATGAGATGGTGGCTATATTAATTGGAAGATGGCAGTGTTTCATGTTTAAATTTTCATTAATGACACTTAACACCCTCATACTTTAGATAATTACATTTATCACTTGTACTTCACTTAAACTCCGATTAATTTAAAATATCAAACGAAATTCGGGATGTTACAAGTCTACCTTCCTTAAAAGAGGTTTCATCCTCGAAACCTATTTAGTCCTTATAAAAGGAATAGTTCCTGTATTCACATACTTTCTTGAGTCGTCTTAGCTTCCTAGCTTACTGATTTATCCTTTGTCTCACAATCTTCGAGTGATATTCATTAGCTTTAGCTGTCCACGCTAGCTTGTCCCTGAAGTCTTTGATGATACGCTTCCTTATCCATACTTAGCAAGTCCCCATCGTTTCCTCAAGCATGCTTTTCTTTCTAAAAGCATTGCACTCTCTATCATAACACTTAGCACTAAATAACCCTTCTATCCAATTACAACTTTTAGCAAATACACTAATTTGCAATACGTTCAAAACTTATTAAAACCAAAAAAAGTAAATCTTTCAAGTTTCTCCTTAAGGATTATTTCTTGAAATCACTTTGTTTGATCCTTAAGATAGAACACTTCTTGCAATTCTTGAGCACATCCATTGCATAACATTTCAAAGAACTCCTTAAGTCACCGTTTAAATCTTCTTTCATTCTCAGATCTGCTTCAACACATTGGGTTCATGAGTTATAGTTGTCTAATGTAGCTTGATCATAAAGTCCATGCTAATACATCTTCATTTTCTTGACTAATCAATCAACTCTCGTCTTGTCCTATGAATCCTTCGTTGTCTGATATATATCATATCTATTTATCATATCCAACTATCTTCCCGAGCATATTCTGACCTTCGTATGGACATTTGTAGTATTATTACATCGTTACCATTCTAGATGACTTCCCTCTCATGATCACATGATTATCAATCACAACACTAATCACTAGTGTTAAGACTCAATTCAAATAAACGTAAATCAAAACCATCTCTACATTTCCTTGCATGCCTTTCCATATTTTGTCCTTGGTTTCTGGCATCCTCTTGCGGTGTGACTTTCGGCTCCACATTCGTACCACTTGTGGGTGTTCTTGTCCGTGTAGGCAAAGTATCATGTCCTCCCACAGTTGTCACATACCATGAACTCATCTTCACTTGACATCACTTTCATCAGTATTTGCTTTAACTGTAACCAACATTTTTCCTTTCGAAGCCTCGAGGTAAACCAAGTATCTAGACTTATGAGCTTCATATAGGATTTGGCCTTGAAGATCTCCATGACATGGAATCCTCAGGCGACCAGATCTGATTTTCACATCATAAGTATTATCTTCCAAATCTCAGCGTAATCAAAAAATTCATTTCTTTTTCATCTTGTTCTCATCCTTTATAACTTCTATTGCACCTCACAGATCTCGCTCATGAAATCCGAAGTGCTAACTAATTTATACAACTTAATTTTCATGATAACCTCTTCACCTTTACGACTTAGTGCATCAGCGACCACATTAGCCTCACCATGATAATACTTGATTTCACAATCATAATCCTTTATCAGCCTTAACCATCATCTTCGCCTCATATTCTGTTCTTTCTGCTTGAAGAGATATCCAAACTTTTATGACTTGTATCAATGGTATACCTTGAAAACTAGCATACAATTACTCTTTCTTCAGCGTCTCCGACACTTCTCTCAAGTGTTCAACATGGGCGGACTTGTTCCTTGAATATTTAAAGATTATTATTAACAAAAGCAACGTCAGATTTGCCCAACATCGGATAACATACCCTACTCATCATAACCATATATGCTGCTAGAGCATTCTTCAATCCAAACGATATCACGAGAAACTCTTAGTGTCCATATCGTGTCTGAAACGTTGTCTTAGGGATTTTTGACTCTTTTACTTTCAACTGATGATAGCCTACTCTAAGGCCTATTTGCGAGGACCAACTAGCACCTTCCAATTGATAGAACAAATCATCAATCCGTGGCAACATATATCTATTCATCACCGTAAGCTTGTTCAACTCGGGATAATCATCTATACACATTCTCATACTTTCGTCTTTCTTCTTCACGTACATCACCGGTACACCCCGTAGGGAAACACTTGGTATTATAAAAGCTTTATCGAGGAGTTCTTGTAGTGGGTTCATTAGCTTTGTCATCTCGAACGGCGTCCTGCGGTAAGGTGCTTTCGCGACTGGTTGTGCTCTTGGTATCAATTCTATCTGAAATTCTACCTCTCGTTCCAGTGGTAACCCTGAAAGGTCCTCTAGGAACACTTATGGACAGCCACACACTATGGGAGCATCTTTCTCTTACTTGGTCTTGGTCGTATCTTTGACAACATACGCCAGGTAGGTACTGCACTCTTGCCCTAACAAACCTTCGGCTTTAATCATCGAAATGACGTTAAGTCTTGAACCTTTCCTTATCACCCATACACCGTCATTGTACCGCCATCCAAAGACTTTAACCTTATCAACTTACTCTTACATGCTATATGAGCCTCAAACTCATACGAAAGTTCATTCCCAAATGACATCGAACTCTCTTAAGGTCAAACAATAAGAGTAACAAGGAACTCATGTCCCTCTAGTTCTACCTTACAATCCTTAATCATTCTCATAATTTAACAAAAGTATCGCTAATGGTCTCTTTTATAAAGTCTCAGGTACACAATTACATTCTTCTTAGCGTCTTCCTTTCATATTCTCTACACTATGTAGCCTCATCATTTCATGCCTTTTCAATAAGGATACCTTGACAATCACCCTTCCTTCATGATAATCTTTGCTTTCTCATCATTCGCTTCGTTACTTACGATCCCAAAAGTTCCCTTATGGAGTTAACTATTGCAAACATACTACATGTCTTGACTCATTCTAGTTGGCTTATATCCGTGTCTTTCATGTTGATTCCAGTTGGATCTCCCAGTTTGGGCTGCCTTTGTTGCTTCAGTGAACATTATTGTCATTGTAGTGCAAAACAATTGAGCAACTCCCTTAGTGTATATGACCACAAGCTTCAAGTATGATCCTTCTTCATTACTTCCTAAAATTGGAGTCCTACTGCTTTCGTATATTGCTTTGTCACACCATCTTCAAAAAGGGTGTCTAGTTGGCACGTGTCTTACCACAGCGTCCAATATGACCTCCTCGTGCTCGTCCATTTGCAGCAGTCATCCTATCTTATCTCAAAGGAAACACAAACGGTGTCACTCTAGGAACTATTTAGCACATGATTCGTAAAGCAAGTCGTTAATGACAGTGGCCAAGTGTAATTAACTCTTTACATTACTCCTCATGTCCTACATACTTCCCTTTATGATTTCACTTGTGCTAGTTTCTACTACTCACACGATCGTGCAAACATACATACAACCCACAGTCTTATCCCTAGCAAGTAAGCTAGTGTACACACATTCTTTCTTTACCAATTAAGCTAACATCCATACATTCTTCTCTAGCAATTAAGCTAGCATTTATACATGCGTATACATATATTTCTAAATCTTTAGAACTTAATCATGTACCTTACTATTCTCGAGCTTTCTTGAGTGACAAATGGCTTTCTTGAACTGGCATCTTCTTTCTTTTATTACTTGTCCCATTTTCTATTCGAGTCTAAGCATGTAGGATGCTTATTTCTCTCAAAATTATGCTCTGATACCAACTTGTAAGGCCCTGGTCCTAGTGTCATACTTTAGTGTTTGATTTACTCATAAACACAGTTCTAAATATCATAGTGAATTAAAACTTTTAGCGGAATATAAAAACATCAAATATTCAATAGAAAATTAAATTCTTGTCTTTAAATTTTCAAATTTTCTTAACATGAAAATCATAACTTTTCTCCACTAGATGTCCGTCAGCTCAGTCCATGCCATGTGCCTCCCTCAAGCCAGCTCTTTCATCATATTTTCCTGCGTGCATACTAAAAGTCAGCTACGTTGAGTGAGTAATAGTTAATCAGACAACATACATTTCATACACTTACTTACATATATGCATCCGAAGATACATATTATATACTTTACCTGTTTACCTTTCTTTCTTACATACATACATTCTTTCATACTTTCATATTACATGCATAACTATCTTTACCATCTCAGATATTAGTAGGGTTTGGTCTCTTTTGTCTCAGGTATTATTAGAGTCTGGACCCTTCAGTCTCAAATAGTATTAGGGTCTCAAATAGTATTACGGTCTAGTCCCTTCTGTCTCAGATAATATTTGGGTATGGTCCCTTCTGTCTCAAATATTAGTAGGGTCTGGTCTCTTCTCTCTCAGATATTATTAGGGCCTGGTCTCTTCTCTTTCACATATTATTAGGGTCTGGTCCCACTTTCCATATAACCATACATACATTTCTTTACATATACATTATATCATATACTTTCATACATACTCTTAACCTTATACATATATCATTCATACACATTCACATACCATATGCATACCACTTAAGGTAAGTGTATTAACTAATCACATTGAGTATGAACACATCCACACAGCCCCCGAAAACATAAAAAGGAAATGGGGCTTGAAACTCACATGTGTCTTGTTCCTTTCTGAGTTAGTCTTGATACCTTCCTTAGCTGTGCACGGATGACTGTGTAACAAGGCACACGAGTTTAACTACTACTCTCGTGCTCTTATGTATCTATTCTAGCCTCGATCTTTCTTTCTAGGTCTTTATTACCTTTAATTACTAATTAATCCTTTGTTTTTAACTTATACGTCGCATAAGTTCATATTCACGGTTTATGTACTTATGCGCCGCATATCCTTCTTTTATCTGAAATTTCACTTATGCCCTGTATATGTGTCTCGCATATAAGTTTACAGCGGATAAGTCTTCCAGCGTATAAGTCATTTCCAACGCATAAGTCTACATATGCGCCGTATATGCTCTATAACATATGCTCCGTACATACATATATGCTCTAAACTGCAGATCTGGTTATTTTAATCGCGTTTTTAAGGTTTTACCACATTTCCGCTGCAGTCAGCTGCCATTGGTCGCCGCGTTTGGCCAGAGTTTGAGTATCTTTGATCCAAGTAGCCTTGGTTGATCTATATCCAAGCTAAGGTGACCCTTAAGCTCGTTTAATCACCCGATTCGTTCTAGATCAAGATTCAAATGACTCAAACGAAGCCCCGGGGTTGCGGTGTCAGGTTCTATGGTGTTGGATCAGCTGAGAAAAATTATATCCAACCAAGTATCATTCAAAACCGACTTCGTTTACCTGTCCTTTTCACGAACCGAACATTACTCGTTTTACCCAAAACGATCCAACTAACCCAATTACTAGCAAGTTGATTACTTTATCAATAACCATGACCTGTTCTATTATCCTACAGATTTTCATGCAAATCCGTACATGAAAACTAAACCTTTTTAACAAAAACGTTCCTTTGAGGTTATGTTTGAAATCACTCGAATAGACCAAAACCATATTTATAGGAAGAGGGTAGGGTTTCATGTTTAAATTTTCATCTAATGACACTTAACACCCTGATACTGTAGATAATTACATTTATCTCTTATACTTCATTTAAACCCCGATTCATTTAAAATATCAAACGAAATTCGGGATGCTACACGATTGGCCAAAGAAGATTAGAGGGAAACCAGATTAGAATTATAGAAAGATGATCAAATAGTTTTCATATTTTCCTTCCTATCCATTAATCAAAATAAGAGTTCCTTAAATAAGGATTTCAAACAACTACTTCCACTACTAACATGGTGAACGTGGGACAATAACCTACCCACTCCAATACTTAATTAAATCAAATAAAACATGTAACTAATAAATGAAAAAAACTTGGACAACTCCAACATGACCTAAATAAATAGTATGCATGTCCCAAAGGAAGGCACATAACAATATTGCATACATAACACACTTTATCTCGTTCCCAGTAAACCACCCCATATGTCATACTCTCTCTCTCTCTCTCTCTATATTTATATATATATATCTATCTATCTATTTATCTATCTATCTCTCTCTCTCTCCCTTCTCTCTCCTCCCATCACAAAACCGGTTTTACCCTTAACCAGGCCTAGACCATCACTCCTCGACCTTATCATACATTTCATATATGTCATCTTACCATTATGGATGGTGTATGGAAAAACCATCTATTGGATCCTAATAACAAGAAAATCCTTACATTGGGTGTTTATATTAAGCTGTGACAGTTTTATTGGACATAAAAAATCTTAGAGAAACGGTTTTTTACAAAATAACCACTAATACGATGGTGTAGGGTATATCACTACCATCGTTAATTCTTACGACAACAACACATTGCAGTATATCCCATACAAACACCATCATCAAAACCTAAGGTCCGGAAAAGACTTTTGCAGTCCGTCTTAATTTCACCACAAAATCCTCGACATTTTGTTAACTGAGTTATATACAAATAAAAATCGATTAGTATATTTTTCCGTTGTAATGATTTTTGGAACACTAAATAAACTTTGCAAACCTATAGACGGAACAAATGCCATGACAAAAAAAATGGGAACATAAAAAACTCCAACACAAGAAAACATTTTGACGTGAAAACCATTAGTGATTTGATATTTATATTTGATATATTTTGATACTATTTTAATATAGAGAATACAGAGATGATAGTTGTTATGATTATAAAACTAGTTATATTATGTATATTTAATACAAAAGATATCAATATAAAGATATCCTCTTTAGCTAAAAATAACTTAACACAATATTACATTAATATGATATGCCCTCATCAAAAATCTATGATGATATATAATTTGACACCACACAAGGTCTTGATTCAACAAGGATTTTGTTTTATTTTTATTTTTTATTTTTATAAGAATGTTGCTAGTAAAAGATCCTATCAAGATGATGTTTTAATCAAATTAAATTCTTATAAAAACTAATTTAGAGTATATATATATATATATATAGGTGTGGGATTAAGATGTAACTCTTTTTAAAAAGAGAACTAGAGAAACAATGAAAAATATTTTTTACTTTTTTATATATATTTTATAACTTTTTATTCATTAATCTTTCTTGTGTTTATATTGTTCCAAAAAAAATAATAAATAAGAAAAATATAAAAAAAAAGTTTAGAAAATGTCGATGTAGTGCATATATGCAATATAACACTATTATATAAAATACAAACTATTGCATTTATGCAATACATCAATAATGCATATATGCAATACATCGACTTTTCTTTTTGTCTTTTTAATTTTTTTGTTTTTTTTTGTGAAGAGTAACGACATATAAGAATTATGAAAGAAAAAAAATGAAAAACGTTCTTTTTTAAAAATCAAAAGTTTTTTTAGAAGTTATATCGTTCTCTTTCTAAGAAGTTTTCTCTTGATCCTTCCATTTATATATATATAATTGAATACAAAAATTGCTAATCGTAAAAGACTACTTTGAAGAACAAAGCAGCGCGCGAAAGCGAAACAACATACAAGCGATAAAAACACACAACACAAAAAATATAAATGATACAAAAATTCTAACGTGGTTCAGCCCAATGGGGAGCCTGCATCCACTAGTTGCAATTAGGGTTTTCTTTTTTTTGGGTGTGGGTAGAGAAGATAAAAATTGTAATGTTAAAGATATTAAAAAAATTATCTATTTGATCAAGATAGTGAAATGTCATGATTTTTAGTATAATTATAGAGATGAAGATGGGAGTATTCACGTCCAATTATATATCTTCAAATCCAAATTAAGCTAAAAATCACTATATTTTCTCCCTCTTTTCAATTAAATATACTTTTCTTATACCTTTATCATTTATCATTCCTTCACTTACAACCACTTTTAAAATATATTAAACAATTATAGAGTGTGAACAGTAATTTTTCAATTATACAGAAAAATCATTGTATTTTTCTCTCCTTCACTCACAACATCCTAAGCCACTCCTTAGTGGATTCCCAATCCATTCTCCAAATTATGTGAGAAAGCTCCCCATTTTTTAGAAATGGTTAAAAGTGTTGTGTGAGGAGTAGAGAGAAAATGTTACTGTTTATGGTTAAATTTGGAGAAAACATTCTTCACCTCTATAACTTTTTAATGTTTTTTGAAAGTGGTTGTTAGTGAATAAGAAATAAAAAGTAATGATAAAATGTAACACCCCGTGACCGCAGCGGAAACGTAAACGGGATGCGACAGACACCTCTGATATCAACCACATTGTTTATAAAGAAAACCGAATGCATTAATATACTTCAAAATTACATTATCTCATCTTTCATTACTGTTTAGGTGATACACACATCATACAATACGATTCATAATTCTATCTGTTATAATGTATCCTAACGTCCAGCACGCAAACCTTACACACATCAAGCACTTAGCACGTAATCAATCACTTTATCTTAGTTGTACCTGAAAAGCATGTGAGAAAACGGGACAACTACGAATAGTTGGTGAGTTTCACAATTTTAGTAAACCATGATAAATCCATATCATAATATAATATTATCTGGGGACACTGTTAACCCATAAATACATTTAATAACCTCTGGGGACACTGTTAACCCAGAAACTTCCAATAACCTCTGGGGACACTGTTAACCCAGAAACACTTCCACTAACCTCTGGGGACACTGTTAACCCAGAACACTTCCAATAACCTCTGGGGACACTGTTAACCCAGAACACTTCCAATAACCTCTGGGGACACTGTTAACCCAGAACACTTCCAATAACCTCTGCCTGTTAACCCAGAACACTGTTGCGGGACCTTACAATATTAACAACTCAAACAATTACCATTTTAATACATTACCGTACGATTCCCGTACAATAAACATTATATAAATACATTCATTTCCATGCGTCAGCATGTACTTAATCATTTTAATAGAAACATGCTTTCCGCTCCGGGAAAATATTTAAAACATTTCAGTAAAAAGGGGCTCGTGAAACTCACCTTAGCACATGCAAGCAGGTAACAACAATCAATATCAGTTAACCCGTCCAATCTGTAATATGATCTCTACGATCATTACTATACAATTATTGTTTATATAATCTTTAACCTTATCAATTGGTACATCTTGGGACACTGTTAACCCAGTACTGTACCTATTCCGGGGGCAATGTTAACCCAGAAGCACTTCTTCGGACTCAGATTGTGATGTCGTTTAGAGTTCCATGGTCACAATTACTATTAGTTGTCTTTTCTCGTTTCTCGTGCCTAGCACGATTATTCGTTTTTATGTTTCAAAAATGAGTTTGGTCACACACGACCCGAAAATAGTGGTTGTCTGATAATTTAATTTAAAATGTGAAATTATAGCTCGGTTTAGACGTCCCGATTGGCCGCGGGACCCGTTTCCGTCTTTGGCGTACCGGAAACTGTTAAAATAGGTTAAAATTACTCAGATCATCCGATTTTTTTTGGATGATTTATTTTTACTTGTTTAACTCATTTATATGGAAATAGTCCATTTTTAAGGTTTTTATACACCAGTCAGATCGCTTAAGCGAACATCACCGGTTTACAAGTTTTAACTTTAAAAGTTTGATAATTAGCACGATTAATTATCCGTTTACTCTCGGATCTTGAAATTTTGCACAAATCACTTTTTTATAGTGGGGAATTTTATAAAAATATTTCCAGAATTAATTCTTATATTTAAAATTTATTTATCTATTTTTAAACACCATTTAAACACTAAATATGTCGTAAATACCAAACGACCTTAGAAAAATCCCCAATTTTTCCTGGATGTCCCCTGCCATCCACATAGTCCCCTGTAATTTTTCCAGAACCAAAATCTTCTTTTACATGCCCTTTTTCCAAAACCGAGCTAAAAATCCCTAGAACTCGTTTAACCGAAAAGCCTACTTAGACTTCTCCAACGGACCTCAAATTATGTGTGTGACTTATACATGATATGAAAAGCTTATCTGAAATTTTCCAGAATTTTTCATGATATTTAACTATTTTTCACCATTATTGGCCAAAACCGAGCATTAAATTCACCAAATATTCATCCTTTATCCAAAAATTACCAAAATTCACAGAACTCATATTTTCGTGTGTTTAACACCTCTATAAAATTTCATGACCTAACTCTAAAGCATCAACAATCTGTCCAAATTTCCCAAAACCGAACATAACCGAATATACCTTTCGTTTTCCGCCACTACAAGCTACAAACTCATCTTTCCGCCTTATCTACCACTAAATACAGAGCCTACAAACAACATACCACAATACCAAGCAAGTTACACTCACGATCAAGCCATTTCTTTCATTGTTACGGTTATGATACTAAAAACAAAGATTTAACCGTAAAAATTCGTTTTTGATTCGTTTAACTCATTCCTTGGACCAAGATCCCTTGTATAACCCGTATACATCACTTGATCATGCAAGAATCAGTTCCATCTCGGGTTTTCACCCTTTTTCACTTGGAAACCTCATTTCCTTGCAAGAACACTCAAGAAATGAAGATGAACACACATATAACTCGATCATTACCTCGTTGTTCTTGCTCAACACTCGGGTTTAAGCCTTTGGAATTGAGAGAAAGTGTTGAAGATTGTGTTTTGTTGTTTGAAAAAAGAAAAAAAAAGATAATAAGGACCATGAAGGCCGATCGGTCCACATGTGGGGGTGGGGTGGGACCCACAAGTTTATTTTTGGCCACTCATTTGGATATCCGCAATCCGGATAATGTTTTGGATAATCTGGTTCAGTTCGTTTTTCGTTTAAATGTTTAAGTCGGCTTAAAACGAGGCTAAAACGGTCTTTTTCGTCTTAAAAATGAAATTTATATTAAACCGATTTAAAAAACTTAAACCATGACATTTATTAACTTAAAACGTCATATTATTAGTTATTACGCATCTTTTTCGGCTTGATCGATCGTCTCTTGCTCGGTTTGGTATTAAAGGTTTCGTTTAACGTACCGACGTACTATTAAATCGAAATCCTTTTTCTGTGCTTTAATCCACTTACCCCGAAGCTTTAATACTTCGTAACATCACTAAATATCATATATCTCGTCTATAATTGAACCCTCGATTCATTCGGGTTTCAATAACTATCGATCGTTTGATCGCATATTCAATACGGTGAATTATATATTCACGTACAATCAATACAATGAACCATGTATTCTCGTATAATTACCATGGTATCTCATGTACCCGACATTACATATGACGTAACTAACGTCTATCGGTTAGGGTATACCTGGTTTCGTCAGAATCGTTACATTCTCCCCCCGTTATGAAATTTCGTCCTCGAAATTTTACACGCCCTCTATCTCCCTTCGAGAGAAAGGTGGGGGTTTTTCCTTCAGAATTCACCCTCGCGTTACCAAGTATAGTCTGGCCCTCGCTGTGAATTCCACTTAATCTTAATTAATAAAGCTTGGTATATCCAAACTGTTTAGTTTTCCCGTCTATTTTCTTTACGGAATTAGTTATGATATCAAGCATGTCCTCTATGAGTACCTCTATTACTAGTACTCTCGTTGCCTCATCGCTTAGGCACTTTTCAATCCGTATACATGGCAAAATATCATGTATAGTACTTAGCCCCTGGAGTACTTTAATTGATAGACTAAATGACCAACCATGGAGATAGTTCTCATGGGGTCCAATATATTAAGAAGCTATTTTCGGTTTTGCCAAACCTCATATCACCTCTCTCTAAGGTGATGCCTTAAAATGCCTTGTCACCTCTATTTAGTGACAATGGTTTCCTTTGAACGTTGACATAAATCCTTTGCCAATCCTCGCGCTACTTTCAACTTCTTTTAAACATTATAAACCCGATTGGTTGTTTCTCGAATCAATTCAAATCTTATGGCTCGATCGACGCCCATTTTCAATTTAACAAATTGGTGATAACTGCTTCACCCATAGAAAGCTTCAAGCTCTCGATGCTTCCTTCCCCTCCTTCCAATAATGGAAGTAGGATGACTATTTCGATCTGAGATCATTGAAAATGGTACTCCACGACGAGTTACCATTTCAACATCATGAATTTGGGCGAGAATTCATTGTGGTAATCGTCATAGATTGGGATGAAATGCGAGGACTGGTTAATCGATCCGCGATTACCTAATTTACCTCATGCCCTTGATATATCATGGGAATTTGCGTCCCGAAATCCATTGTAATTTATTCCTACTATCATGGGCGAATTTTTCTGTCGTCGTGGCGTTCCCTAGGGTTTTCGGTGTGCAGCCTTATCTCTTGCATAACTCAATATTCACCAACACACGTGACCATATCTTTCTCCAAACTCGACCATTAATAAAAATCCTTTCAGATATCCGTATCATCAATAGTCAAATCCGATCCCGGTTGTATGGATTACTTCGATCTATGCGCTTCGTCAATGATTAATTTACGAAGGTCAGGGAGGGTCGGGATCCAAACCCGATTTTTGAAGTAGAGAATTTAGTCCACGCGTTGTTCGAAATTCTTCTCATTGCCGTAAAGTTCCTCCTTTTCCAATTGTCCCTCTTTCAACGCCTCACGTTGAGCGACTCGAATCAGATACGAAAAGTTCGACTGGACTATCATCCCCAACGCCCTCATTCGCAATGGCTTAACCCGATCTTTCCTACTCAAGGCATCGGTTACGACGTTAGCCTTGCCGGGGTGGTAACGGATGTCACAGTCATAATTGTTTAACAACTCAACCCATCTTCGTTGCCCCATATTTAGTTCTTTCTGATCGAATATGTGATGCAAACTTTTATGATCGGTGAAGATGGTGCACTTCGTATCGTAGAGACAATGTCTCCACATTTTAAGTGCATAGATAACCCCTCCAGTTCTAAGTCGTGAGTAGTGTAATTTTACTCGTGTACTTTTAACTGTCGGGAAGCATAGACTATAACCTTAATATACTGCGTTAACACGCATCCTAACCCTTTACGCGATGCGTCACAATACGCGGCAAAACCATCGTCTCCATCGGGGAGACTTAAAATCGGCGCTTGGCACAATTTTAATGGTTTCTATCTTATTTGGATCTTTGTGAAATCCTTGTTGCTTTACAACATGACCAAGGGATTATGCATTCTTTATTCAAAATCACATTTTGAAAACTTCGCGTACAACTCCCCTTGCTTTAACACTTCCACAATTTTCCTTAACCGTCGATCGTGCTCTTCTTTACGTTGCGAATATATTAAAATATCATCAATGAATGTTATGACAAATTTGTCAAAATAAAGTTACAGACTCGGTTCATGAGTTCCATGAATGCTGCCGGCGCATTTGTTAGCCCGAAAGGCATAACTAAGAATTCATAATGGCCGTAGCGAGTCCAAAACACTGTTGTTGCAACGTCTTCCTCTTGGATCTCTCATTTGGTGATAACTATATCTAAGATCAATTTTTCTAAAAATAAATCGTCCCTTGCAGTTGGTTAAACAGATCATTCACTTCGAAGAAGTGAGCACCTACTCTTGATCGTCACTTTATTCAATTCTCCCTAATCAACACATATCCTAACACTTCCGTCCTTCATTTCCCAATTAAAACTGGTGCACCCCATGGTGACTAACTTGGTCGTATAAAATCTTATCCAACAATTCTTGTAACTGATTGGATAATTCTTGCATCTCGGACAGTGCAAGTCGGCAGGATGCTTTAGCAACAGGGCCAGCTTGAGACATTAAATCGATACTGAATTCGACCTGTCGAGTTGGCGGTAATCCAGGGAGTTCTTCTGGGAAAACTTGTGGAAATTTGCGCACCACCGGGATATCTTCTATATGTTTTCTTTTAAATACTTTGGCAATCACATTTGTTAAATACACCACGTCTTCTTGTCGTAAATATTATAACATCTCAAGATGAGATTTGAGTGGCAACATAATACCGTACACTTTTCTCTGTATTTAATCGCTTCATCGTCCGAAAGAGAGCTTCTAATCATCTTCTTTTCATATTTGATTTCTGCTTCATGTTGAGTTAGCCAATCCATGCTAACTATTACGTCAAAACTTCTTTGCTTTACTGGTCGTAGGTCAATAAGGAAAGGTTAATCGTTCAGAATAATAGGACAATTCCGTACAATTTAGTTAACCATTAGGGATTTACCGTTAGCGATTCTACAGTATAGGGTTCTATAGTTTCACTAATCGGTATCTTTCCAAAGGGTAGGAGGTTAGCAGGAACTAACTTCTATCGACGACTGTAAAAATATCACTGAAGCCTATTGATTTAAAACTACAACGTACTTAATACCACTTTTGGATCATGACGTGCTTTATTTGAATTACTCACAAAAGCACGGCTCCTTGCTTGATCAGAGGTTGATGCTTGTCATGAGGTTCATCTTCCACGACACCTTGGTTCAACTTTGGGCAATCTCTCATGAAACGTTCTGTACTGCCACATTCATAGCAAGTACAACTGTTTGACATAATTTGATTTCTTCGGATGGATTGTTATTGAAGTTGTTGGGTTCGGAGTGGTTGTACATGAATGGGTTGGGGTTGCCGGTTCTCATGGCTTCAGTTGGTTCTACGAATGGGGCATTACGTCCATCTTTACCATACCTGTGGCCTACTATCACCCGACATTCTTCTTTCTGCCGATAACTATATTTTCCACATTTAAGGAAGGACCCTTTATGCGGTTCATGTTTTCGCACCAGAACTAGTCTTAGTATAATTCTGGGTTGTAGGACATACCTACTTATTCGCAAGTCTATCTTGCACTATACCTTTATCATTTCCCTTCTTTAACACTCGACGTTTCACCTAACGTCCTTCCATTCCGCTTCCCATAGAATCAAATATATCAATGCTGGCTTGTGACACAACCCTTCCAAAGGTTGCATATTTTACAGGGTTGACTATACTCCTTATCGATGGAGTTCGTTCCCAATTTAGCGCTCACTTCGCTTAATTTCAGGAGTAATTAGCCAAGTTACCAGACATGACAATTCCTTCAAACGATTAGCGTGTTCTAAGTGATCAGCACACAACATTTCTATCTTTCATAGCTCATTTTCCAATCTCTGAGTTTAATTACTCGAATAAAAGTGATCTGGCACAAGAATTTTAAATCCTGACCATATTATCTGAGCAATAATTTTTCTAACTATAATTTTGTACCATCGTGTTCCATCACGATACAACATAATCTACCAAAATATCTGTAGCATATTTCACTACACAATGTTCTAGACTCTTACCAATATCCTTAACCATTTCGATCTTTTCTATCCACTCGCTAATCTATTCCTTCCTTTACCATCAGTCAACTGTTAATAATCCCTTTAACACAACCGATAAACATATTCTTCACACCGGATCTAATTCATTACGACTACTATTCATGTTTAGTATATAACTAATACTTGTAGTCATAATAGCATTCGGTGGGACATTATCACTCTTAGTAATACCACTAAGAATTGAAATATTCATAATCATGTGATTGCTCGATCTATAATTCTGCGTTCACATTTGCATCAACACTAGCAGTGATCTGTGATACTACATTCGGTATCATCATCTGCTATCCTTGAGCAATCAACTGAATCATATCAATCTCCATCATTGGAGTTACTCTTTTTATGTCATTCTGCTGTACTCATCCCGTACGCAGTAATCAATACTAATCTCACCGTATAACTCGTTACCAGTTCAATCATAACAGCAGGTACACATACACACCAAATATTATCATATATATTACACATACCGGCATCTAGTATAAATATATGTCCCACCAATATAATAACATACGGACTTAACCTGACGTCGGTTAACTTTTAAATACGTTTCATAACCCTTGTCACTAACTGACATAGAGACCTTCTCAACAAAGATCAATGTTTAATATGCTTGATTTCAATATCCGTCTGCATGTCAGCATAACCGATACATGCTCACCGTGAGCACCAAACGATTACATACCACGGAGTTATAATATCCGTGTTTATTCGTATATCCGGCATACACAGTATACCTCCTACGAACGAACAACCAACTATGCTATAATGATTCCAACACTTCTTTGTGTATAGGTAATCATTCTATTCGAGCATACATGGGTGTAAACATCTAATGGATGTAAGGATAACATAGGGAGTTGCAAGGTTCAAGGTAATTGCGCAACATGGGTTGCCTTCAAATATTATTAATTACTATTATGGGAAACTCTACACTCGCTCAGTCAATGTCCTCAGGCGTTCTAGGTTTGCTAAAATCGGTAATTCTCGATCTGAAGTTGGTCTGTCTCATATGTTTGTGAGTGAGCAATACATATATATATATTTCAATATATTATTTTTTTTTATCTGCTCATTTATTATCAAATTTATTATTATCATTATTTTATTTATTTATTTATTTACCTTAATGGAATAAGAATGGGTTCAGGTACGGATCCGTCCGTACGTGAGGGTCGACGGTTCGGGTGAACATCTGGGGTTATTAGAATATACGGTGCCGGTGTTGATAGGGTAAGGGATTCATCAATTTTTGGTTGGGAGTGACAGTTACTAGATATTTCTGGTTAATGTCAAACGGGAGATCTAACTTGGTACTATCATAACTATGGCCCAATAAGTTAGACTAATTATCAACCGATGCTCTAGAAATCTCAGCATCTTCGGTACTTTTATTATTTTATCCCCCGGTTCCTTATCCGGGTCCTATTTCTCAATACTTGTACCCACACGATATGCACATATATATATACACACATTAGCACGTATAAATAATATTATATACTTTACACATATGTTGCCATTTTTACCTATTAATGTACCCCGTGACTTCCCCTGAATTCCCTCGTGCGGACAAGTCTGTTATTATGTTCCGGACCATAATAACTCACTTGTCCATCCAAGTTCATCCAGACCTCGTCACTATAAATTATTAGTTGATATTCAGATCCTATAATACTTGAGCTACTGGTTATATTTTAGGTATCTTTTAAAGACATCCTAATTCTATTATAACCAATGGCTCTGATACCAAGTTCTGTAACACCCCGTGACCGCAGCGGAAACGTAAACGGGATGCGACAGACACCTCTGATATCAACCACATTGTTTATAAAGAAAACCGAATGCATTAATATACTTCAAAATTACATTATCTCATCTTTCATTACCGTCTAGGTGATACACACATCATACAATACGATTCATAATTCTATCTGTTATAATGTATCCTAACGTCCAGCACGCAAACCTTACACACATCAAGCACTTAGCACGTAATCAATCACTTTATCTTAGTTGTACCTGAAAAGCATGTGAGAAAACGGGTCAACTACGAATAGTTGGTGAGTTTCACAATTTTAGTAAACCATGATAAATCCATATCATAATATAATATTATCTGGGGACACTGTTAACCCATAAATACATTTAATAACCTCTGGGGACACTGTTAACCCAGAAACTTCCAATAACCTCTGGGGACACTGTTAACCCAGAAACACTTCCACTAACCTCTGGGGACACTGTTAACCCAGAACACTTCCAATAACCTCTGGGGACACTGTTAACCCAGAACACTTCCAATAACCTCTGGGGACACTGTTAACCCAGAACACTTCCAATAACCTCTGCCTGTTAACCCAGAACACTGTTGCGGGACCTTACAATATTAACAACTCAAACAATTACCATTTTAATACATTACCGTACGATTCCCGTACAATAAATATTATATAAATACATTCATTTCCATGCGTTTAGCATGTACTTAATCATTTTGATAGAAACATGCTTTCCGCTCCGGGAAAATATTTAAAACATTTCAGTAAAAAGGGGCTCGTGAAACTCACCTTAGCACATGCAAGCAGGTAACAACAATCAATATCAGTTAACCCATCCAATCTGTAATATGATCTCTACGATCATTACTATACAATTATTGTTTATATAATCTTTAACCTTATCAACTGGTACATCTGGGGACACTGTTAACCTAGTACTGTACCTGTTCCGGGGGCAATGTTAACCCAGAAACACTTCTTCGGACTCAGATTGTGATGTCGTTTAGAGTTCCATGGTCAGAATTACTATTAGTCGTTTTTTCTCGTTTTGCGTGCCTAGCACGGTTATTCGTTTTTATGTTTCAAAAATGAGTTTGGTCACACACGACCCGAAAATAGTGGTTGTCTGATAATTTAATTTAAAATGTGAAATTATAGCTTGGTTTAGACGTCCCGATTGGCCGCGGGACCCGTTTCCGTCTTTGGCGTACCGGAAACTGTTAAAATAGGTTAAAATTACTCAGATCATCCGAATTATTTTTGGATGATTTATTTTTACTTGTTTAACTCATTTATATGGAAATAGTCCATTTTTAAGGTTTTTATACACCAGTCAGATCGCTTAAGCGAACATCACCGGTTTACACGTTTTAACTTTAAAAGTTTGATAATTAGCACGATTAATTATCCGTTTACTCTCGGATCTTGAAATTTTTCACAAATCACTTTTTAATAGTGGGGAATTTTATAAAAATATTTCCAGAATTAATTCTTATATTTAAAATTTATTTATCTATTTTTAAACACCATTTAAACACTAAATATGTCGTAAATACCAAACGACCTTAGAAAAATCCCAAATTTTTCCTGGATCTCCCCTGCCATCCACATAGTCCCCTGTAATTTTTTCAGAACCAAAATCTTCTTTTACATGCCCTTTTTCCAAAACGAGCTAGAAATCCCTAGAACTCGTTTAACCGAAAAGCCTACTTAGACTTCTTCAACGGACCTCAAATTTTGTGTGTGACTTATACATGATATGAAAAGCTTATCTGAAATTTTCCAGAATTTTTCATGATATTTAACTATTTTTCACCATTTTTGGCCAAAACCGAGCATTAAATTCACCAAATATTCATCCTTTATCCAAAAATTCACAGAACTCATATTTTCGTGTGTTTAACACCTCTGTAAAATTTCATGACCTAACTCTAAAGCATCAACAATCTGTCCAAATTTCCCAAAACCGAACATAACCGAATATACCTTTCGTTTTCCGCCACTACAAGCTACAAACTCATCTTTCCGCCTTATCTACCACTAAATACAGAGCCTACAAACAACATACCACAATACCAAGCAAGTTACACTCACGATCAAGCCATTTCTTTCATGGTTACGGTTATGATACTAAAAACAAAGATTTAACCGTAAAAATTCGTTTTTGATTCGTTTAACTCATTCCTTGGACCAAGATCCCTTGTATAACCCGTATACATCACTTGATCATGCAAGAATCGGTTCCATCTCGGGTTTTCACCCTTTTTCACTTGGAAACCTCATTTCCTTGCAAGAACACTCAAGAAAGGAAGATGAACACACATATAACTCGATCATTACCTCGTTGTTCTTGCTCAACACTCGGGTTTAAGCCTTTGGAATTGAGAGAAAGTGTTGCAGATTGTGTTTTGTTGTTTGAAAAAAGAAAAAAAAAAGATAATAAGGACCATGAAGGCCGATCGGTCCACATGTGGGGGTGGGGTGGGACCCACAAGTTTATTTTTGGCCACTCATTTGGATATCCGCAATCCGGATAATGTTTTGGATAATCTGGTTCAGTTCGTTTTTCGTTTAAATGTTTAAGTCGGCTTAAAACGAGGCTAAAACGGTCTTTTTCGTCTTAAAAATGAAATTTATATTAAACCGATTTAAAAAACTTAAACCATGACATTTATTAACTTAAAACGTCATATTATTAGTTATTACGCATCTTTTTCGGCTTGATCGATCGTCTCTTGCTCGGTTTGGTATTAAAGGTTTCGTTTAACGTACCGACGTACTATTAAATCGAAATCCTTTTTCTGTGCTTTAATCCACTTACCCCGAAGCTTTAATACTTCGTAACATCACTAAATATCATATATCTCGTCTATAATTGAACCCTCGATTCATTCGGGTTTCAATAACTATCGATCGTTTGATCGCATATTCAATACGGTGAATTATATATTCACGTACAATCAATACAATGAACCATGTATTCTCGTATAATTACCATGGTATCTCATGTACCCGACATTAAATATGACGTAACTAACGTCTATCGGTTAGGGTATACCTGGTTTCGTCAGAATCGTTACATAAAAGTATAAAAAATATTATTTAATTGAAAATGAGAGTAGAAAAGATAGTGTTTTTAGTGTAATTATAGAGATGAAGACGGTGAATGGATTAGGAATACTCTTACATTATTAAAATTGTTGATTAGTTCTTCATGTAAGCAATAAAAACATGATAAATATTAAACCTATGAAACTATTGCAGCAGAGAGAGTAGTAACCGCAGCAGGGTATGATGTAGTCGACATGTTTGTCATCTTGGTCGAGTTCCCCTTTAGGATGTATAGTTAAGGATGGAAATTAAGGTTCTTGAGAGGAACCCAGTTTTAGGAGAGAGGAGGCCCGCAAAATTGTTATGTGTGTGTGATTCGGTTATGATGTTAATATTTATCTTTATTTATATACATCTAAGGAGAAACCCTTTATTAGTTAATTATAGGTAATATGGCCCATCAACAATTACCAAACTAATATATAATAAGGTATAGTTATATTTTGATATATTATAATATAAATGATTATAATGGCCATATATGAATATATATTATTATATATTACTCTTACATTCTCCCACTTGGCCGAGCAATCATTTATTATGAGTATTAGATAAGCTTGATCAAGAGTTAACACTCATTTTAGCTTTAAACTTAAACTAGAGCAGAAATATGTAGTCATTGAACTGAACATCAGCTCAAGACCCCCATTAATCATACTGCAGTCCTTATTTAAAACCTAAGCAGTTATGATCAAAATTTTCAAGTAAGTCCTTCAGAACGTTTGATTTGTATATTCATTCATCTATATGTCATTATGCATGCAGAACATATTAAGAGACGTACAAAATCAAAACTGATGAGGTAATCTAATAGTTAATCATTTATAGTATGATATGAAGTTGTGCATAGTCATCAATAACCCGTCATTATTATAAGCACTTTCATAATATTTATTGGTGAGACGTTTAGTTATTGGATCCTTAAGCATATCATGAAGGTATTCGATGTAACATCTGGCAAATATTTTCACAAATGTAATCACGTTTACCATCCTAATATCATCTTATCAATAAAATCTCTCTTTACTAAGGTTCTGTATCTTGTAAAGTCAACAAAAAATCCAAATTTCGGCATGAAACGAGAAAAACGTGCAAAAACCTCGGGCCGAGCCAGAAAATAAATAAATCATTAGATGGATTAAACAATCCCAAAAATTCAAAATATATATGAAAACATGTGATACAACATAAAAATATAATTTAGGAAAGCTCAAATCACAAAAATTGGAAAATAAGCAAACACGAGCCAGTACAGGACCCGGAAAGGACCCCACATAAACTATTTCCAAGAAAATAGTTTTTATGGTCCATAATGTCAAGAATTTGATTTCTTTTAAAGTCTGACAAAAATTATTAAAAACGGGATTCGTTTGGATATTTAAATCACGTAATACGTTAAACGAATAGTCGGAATCACCTAGTTATTGAACAAAACCCCTCACATACCCCCCCCCCCAGGCCGGCTTCCCTCACCCCTTGGACAACTCAACACCCCCATCTCCCCATGTGTACCCATCCTACTCTTCCAACTAAACTCATCAGTCATTACCTTCTAGAAAGATTACACATGTTTTAGTCCCAACACTCCACCTCCTAACTTTACTATCCCACTCAACACCTTAACCCTCCCTCTCCCTTAAATAAGCTCAGCCAAAACACCCCCTAAACATACACACAAACACAAATTCAAGTAATAACACACACATACACAACTATAATCAAGAACCATGGGAGCTTAAATCAAGAAGAAAGAAAGATAAAGCCACCAAGAAGAGATTAAGCTAGGAAGCACATACACACACCCTTAACATCTTCAATCTCACCTTTCAAAACCCTCAAGAATAAAAAAGTATGTTATAATTGATTATTAGATATAGATATATAAGGTTTCATATTCTTGAGCTTGTTTGAAAGATTGAAATTTTGATAATGTGAATGAGTATGTGTGTATGTATGTGCCGTGGGTATGTGTATATGTGTGAAAGGGAGAATCAAAACTCATTACACATGAATACGTACATCCTAAAGATCCCACATTGATTGATTAGATTGGATATTAAGTCTTGTTAATTTCTTGAATATTTGAGATAAACTTGAAAGAACTTGATTTTAGGGTTGGTTGTTAGAATGAAGTTTGGAAAAATTATTGTTCTTTAACTTGTTAGTATGGACATAGATTGTTAAAGATTGTTGATAGAAATAAACAAAATAAGAATATGTTCATAATTGTGAATTTGGGGATTTTTGTCTTGGATTAATTAAGAGGTTTTGAAGGGATAACTTAATTGAAATTAAGATAGGTTGCATGCTAGATTTGATAATTGAAACTTGAAAATAAACCAAGATTGGCAAAGTTGCTAAATAGAGAAACTTTAATTTAAGAAAAGATAAAAATTGGGTTTTAATGTGAATACTTGTAACGAATATAATCAATAGGTGATTAATAACAACTTAAACTAAGATAGGGTGTATGATTAGAAACATGGGTTAGTTAACACATTGGTTAAGATAAACAACAACTTACTAGATATAGAAACTTTGTTGAATGGTAAATTAAAAGAATAAAATGGAAATAGAACACTTAGGATGTATGAAACCCTATCAAAAAAATTGAATGCATTAAACTTAAAATGGTACTTAATCAAAGTGGAATAATTAAATCAATTAGAACTATAAAGTATTAAAAGTTACTATAATAGAAAACTTTGTTAGAACAACACTTAGAGAATTTATAAAAATCCAGGACCCTTTGACTTTAATGATTGATTAAAGATTGATAAAGATGGGAATAATATAAAAGTGATTAGTTATAAAGAATAGAATCGTCTAAAAGCTAAAACATGATGTTAAAAAAAAGACAATACTTGGATCATGAAAATTAGATTCTTCCAAAATAGAATACAAACCTTTTACTTAAAAGTAATGTTCTGGATTATTAGGAACTTATAAAATGGGTTAAAGATCTGGACTTTTATAGTATTTAATAATATTTGCATATACAAAAATTACAAGCTTAATTAGTAACATTGTTAACAAAACCGAGAATATGAACTAGAAACCTAAAACTCGGTTAAACGTGTCTGTTGGACTTATATGGTCAAAACTGAAATTTATGGTGAATTATGTGACATTATATGTGTGTTTAGTTCATAAGATGATTAGTATAGACTTGTTCAATTTATTTGACTTGTCGGTAACGTTAACGGTCGAAATATCGGCTTTTTAAACGAAACCTACACGACTATTAGCCCCTAAAGTGGTAAAATACTCATGTATAACATAAGTTAATACATGAGAAAATGACAAGATAATAAAACTTAGTCCTAAACGGTTTGTGTCGCTAAAACCGACACGAAAACGTTAAAAAGTTGCCATTTTAAGGAAACATTAACAAAAATGAAAATAATATATTTTCACAAGTTAACAAGTAAAACATGATTTATATATATGTAACAAGTAATTTACATGATTTATAAGTTAGATTTTAAACAAAAAACAGAAACAATTCACTTTAAACTTAAAAACCGGCAAAACCGACAAGTTTTATGAAAAATAAAAGATTAATACTTTCTTAAAACTTTCCACCAAATGAAACTTAAAATATTTTATTATAATTGTTTATTAATTAATTTAGTTTATTAAATCATAGTTAACAGAAAACCGAACTATGTGTACTCGTTTATTTGCTTATGTGCTTATGTGAATACTAGAGTAGGACTAATAAACTAAAAACAGTTTTGGATAAAAACTAAAAACCAATTTTTTATTAACAAAACGTGTACTGATATAGGACATGGGATTTTGGAACAAAAAGCTACAAACCGTGAGTTTCTCTATCGAACCCCCTCGTTTTTAACTGGAATTGTTTTAAATCGATATTTAATTGTGTTTTGGGGGAAAATCATTGTCAGGTTCCCGATTTCAGCTGGATCTTACTCAAATCATGCCATAACTCACACAAATAGATGTGTCGACAAGGGAGTTAATGACGGGTTGCTATATTTAGAAAGATTATCGTTTGTTAAAGGCGGAATCAATAAGAAACGATGTGGTTGCTAAACAGCAATCAAAGGTAATTAACACACACAAGATTCACTCAAAAGATTTCCGTTTATATAATGTTCATCATACAAAGGGTAATCGATTTAGGGTTTCTTGATGGAAAATTTTATCCGTACTATTCTAGGACCGTCGTCACTTTCGAGAAATATTCTTTCTTATCCGAAAAGTGTAAAGGCACAAAATTCGTAGCTGGTCCTTAGGCGGCGTGCCCTAAAACATTATATTTATAGGCCTGCCACCCTAGGACAGCTGTCATTCCTTCTAGAAAACCCAAAAGTAAATACATATTCAAATTACATAATCAGAAATATTCTAAGTGTAAAACAAGTCTTCCGGGTAGGCTTTGCAACAATATCCATTTTCCGGGTAGACTGTGTACTCTTCCATCCTTCAGGACTTGGTAACATAGAAGTGTTCCCGGGATCAGTTTCCGGGTAGACTTTACTTGAAGAGTATTTTACCAAGTAAAATACTAACCGGGTAGACTTCAATCTTCTTGACTTTGCCAGACTTTGCCCGACATACCCTTACGAGCAACCTTGTTCTTTGATGGTCCATTCAACTCATTTCTAGAGAATAACGTATTAGCAAAGTGTGCTCGGTAGCACTTTTCTTGCTTGAGTTGAACCTTCCCCGATGTTACATAGAAATATTCCATTAAAACATCAAGCCTACTTGGACCACTATTATTAATGAATACCTTGCCCGGTCTTCCAATCACTTGGCTTCATGAGCTTGGTTAGCCAAAAGCTTACTCGGAAGTGAACTTTACTTGGCTCTGAAGAACAGACTTGCTTGATAAAGTGAACCTTGCTCGGATCTGCATAAACTAGTGAACCTTGCCCGGCAATGTACTAATTTGCAAACCCTACTCGGATATCCACTAAAGAAGACTTCTTGAAGATAACCTTTCCCGATAGACAAAATATCGTACCCGGCTAAGTAAAAGCTTGCTCGGAGGTCTAAGGTGTGCCCGGATCCATACTTAGCAAATTCTGAGGAGGTTGAGAAGATTCCAATCTTCCCTAATCTCACTTTGGTCAAATCTTTGATTCAACAATCTCCCCCTTAGGTCAATTGTTTTACTCAACAATCTCCCCTAGATTGGAACACCTCAGCTGACCCAAAACATTTCTATGGTTACTTACACTTAGTTAAAATATAAATCAAATCAAAATCAAAGTACATATTCATAACATAAACAAGTTACATAATCAAAATTCTGTCCGAAGGCATTACATAACAAAGCCTAATCTATGAATCTTGTCTCTTTCTTGCATTGTGGGAGGCTTGTCTTTTGTTTACTATCACTGATGCAGCTCTCTGCCTAAAGATATCAAGGATTTGGTAGTGAGTATGACTTTCTGGTATGACCAAATCCCTTATATCCATTAGATCCTCATCATGCAAGTAAGTCAAGTCTTCATCCTTCTTGATTATCCCCAGTACTTTTCCATCAGAGTTTCTCAGCAAGTAATGGCCAACATTTTCTTTGTATTCAACTTCAGTTATAACGCCATTTCTTTGAACTGTGTAATTGGGGCGTGTCATTCTTCTTTCAAGGCTTATGCATGTGTTCAAGTTTGACAGAGGATTTCTGTCTCTGACATTCATTTGGTAGTTCAGTTCAGCCCTGTCCATTCTCTTTAACTTCTCTGACCTTCTTGATCTATGAAGTTGAATCATTCTCCAACTTCTCTTTTCTTTTAAGAACTGGAATCCCTTGTCAGCTTCCTCCTTCAAAAACTTTGAAAGATCATTCATTTGCCTTCCTGCCATCTTTTTTCTATATCTATAATCATACAGGTTAAGTGTGGCCATTCTTTCTAGTTGTTCTTGAGTGTACTCAAAAAAGTCACCTCTCACAACTATCTCTCTCAATTTTTTGCTTTCCATAATCACTCTCAAACATTCTGATACAGAATCATAGTAGAGTTCTATTGGAAGATCCACATTTGATTGTGGTCTTGTTGTTCTTTGTGGTACAGACCTACTTGATTCACCTCTTTCGCCTTGTTGATGTCTTCTTGAGATTGGAAGCCTGAATGTAATAGACTTCTTGGGCTTTCCAGGCTTCAAGTTGAAGGTGTTGATGTAGATTGCTTCTACCATCTAGGTGGATGGTTAGCTAGTTCAACAAGATCCTGCCCTGCTTGTTCTTTAAGAGTCATCATCATTTTAGCTAACCCAGGACTGTTTGACAATCCTGCAGGTATGAATCTTCTTTCAACAAAGCTTCTGGGGTTATCACCTTCCCTCAGAGCTTTCTCCCATTCATCCTTTTGGATATAGAAGAGTTGTTTCAAGTCTTGCTTTTCCAAGGCATCAAAAGGGGCTTCATCCATTCCCCTTTGATTAATCATTATTCCCCTTAGAATATTTATCACTCTTCATTCTCCCAAGGGACAATAGGTTCATCTTCAGGTTCAGAATTCACTTCCTTTGGGATAGATGTGTCAACAACAGGTACTTCCTTTGACAATTCTTTTTCACCCTGAATCTTCTGTTTCTCCCTTAGAGTCATTATCTTTCTTTTCTTTGTTGGAGGCTCAACATATGTTTCAGATTGTTTAGTAGAGCTCTCAGTTTGTACCCTCTTCAGCTTTTCTTTTCTTTTCAGTTTATTGTACTGGTCCAACACTGATTCTCTTGATAAGTTCTCAACTATTTCAGGCTTTAATCCTTTCTCCAGCAGGTATCCACACATACCTCCAAATTTCTTTTTCAAAGTTTCCATTTTTTCAATCTTCTCATTCTCCTTTACACATTTTTCAATCACTTTTGCTCTTTCACTGTTATAAAGGTCTTGGAGTTGGTTAAATTTGAAGTGTGTCAGATCCTTCTCTGAATAACCATGCCTTCTAAGATACTCTCTGTACTTCTGATCATCTATGTTCTTTTGTTGCATGGCCCTTTTGATCTTTTCATTTTCTTCCTCAAGTTTCTTATTCAACTCATCATCACTCATATGAGCCACACTCTCAAACTTCACACCAAGTGCCTTCAACTTAATAATCAAAGGATTGTTCAGTCTGGCATTCAACAAACTCTGCTCAATGCTATCCCTTTGTTCATCAGTCATTTTCACATGTGTGGACTCAACATTGGCAGTCTTGGCACTCTTTCCTTGATCATCATCAGGATTATCATTATCATCAGAATCATCAGACTCATCTTCCTCCTCAGTTGAATCATTTACAGCATCAATTTTGGGTTCATCAGAGGGTGGATGATCTGGATTTGGTTCACTTCTAATAGGCACATCAGGAACACCTTGAAATTTTTCACCTGGTTGCAAGGTTTGCAATGGGACTGCCCTGATTGGGCTTGCTTCATCATCAGGAGTTTGTAAAAAACTCTTGTTTTTATCATCCCACTTGCCTTTCTTTGCAGATCTTTCATCTTCAGATTGAAAATTTGTCTTCTTTTTTCTCATGTAAATCTTAGCAAATCTGTTGACTTTCTCAGCAAATTGTTCATACAGATTAGAAAGTCTTTCTTTCTTTTCATGGATTGTTTCTGATACTTGAGGTTGAGTCACTTTTACCCTTTCAGACCAACTGTCAGTTGGGTTTTTCTTTAGATCTTCTTTCACTTGCTCAGCCCATTTCTTGGCAGCCATTGAAGCAATGGACTCACCAATTTCTTCTTCAATCATCATTTCAGTATTCAGATTGGTCGGTTCAGCAGTTTCTGTTGACTTACTTTCTGGTTGACTTTGGGATTGAAACATGCTAACCACCATAGCTAAGGAATTGTCAGCTTCCTCAACTCATTTTAACTTAATTAAAGCATCAATCACAACTTGATCAGCCACTTCTTCATTTATTACTTTGGCAAAATTGGCTTGGTTGATCAAGTCTTCCTGCTCTGCCAGTTCCTCTGGAGTCAAGGTTTGGGCCAGTATCTCCCTTTCCCTTGTTTCTCTCATGATGTTTTCCTATTCTTTCAAGGCAGCAATAGCATCATCTTTAAACAGAATATCTTTCTCAGGATAAGCCTTAACAGGCTCTTCTTCTGTAACCTTTTCTTTACCTTTATCCATCATTTTAGGCACTTCTTCCTCCTTATCAGTTTAGTTTGCTGATAATCATCAATTTCTCTCTCAAGTGCTTCTAATTGAAGGTCATACTCTACCCTCTTGTAGCTTTCAGGTTGCTCAACTTCAGTAGTAATTGGCTCCTCAGTAGCAATATTCCCTTCATTAATTTCATCAGTTTGAGTCTCTTTCAACACATTAGTGACCATATCAGTGGTAGTCACTATCTCTTCATCATTAATCTTTTCAATCTCATTCCCTATTCTCTCATCATTCTCTTCACTCCATTCAACATTCATCATCTCATCATTATAATCATAATCTTGTTCTCCAATATCTGATTTATCACCTTCATACTCATCATCCTCAATTCTCCTCTCCTCACTGTCCTCATCCTCATCATCATATGCATTTAAAATCAATTTCAATCCATCAACAGTCTCTACACCTATTTCCATCTCAGTCTCAACATTCACCATGGAGTCAGTTGGCACATTTTCATTCTCCCCCTATTTTGGGGCAGCTGAGGTCTTCTCAACCTCCTGCTTCAGGGATTTAATTCTCATTTCAGCTCTAACCAACTTATCCATCAACATAACATTCTCCATAGTGACCTCCTCATTCCTATTCTTCAATTCAGCATTTTCTTTCAATAAGTCCAAGTTTCTTAGGAATAAGTCTGTGTCAGAATGTGGGGTTGTAGGTGGTGATGTAGAAAGGGGTTCGTTTTCTTGGTTTGTGACTTGAGTTTGGAAAATGGATTGTGGTGGTGATTGTGTATGACGTGGTGTTTTAGTCTGGCTCATGATTAAGGTTTGGGGTGGGGATTGAGTGGTTTGGTGTGGTGGAGTTTGTGGTGGTGATGGTATAATGGGTTGGTCAATAGGTGGTGGTGATTGTGGTGGTGTTGGAATGGGTTGTTCTGGTTCCTCAGGTTGCTCCCCCTGATCATGTGCACCAACATTCATGGCTCCTCCAGCCCCTCCTTCATTTCCTTCATCAGCATTATCATCTCCATCATCTAAATTATCATCATTATCATATTCTTCATTTCATATGAAACCCATTAATTTTGTAAAGGCATTGTATTTTACAAACAGTGTCAAACCCGGAATGAGTCTAGTTGGCTAAATAACGGTTAATCCCAAAAAGGAGCACATAAGTATAGGTAGATCTACTGGGGTGACGCCTCCCACTTCCATCGCGTTGGGTTAGAAGTAGGCATATTTTGAGTCTGGTATGTGTCAAGTTATCAACTATGATAGTCATACGTAATGTTGTATTCTTTGCTAGTCTACAACAGCACGATTTGTTTAAGAAATAAAATGCCTATTTTATTTGGTGATGTAATGACGGTAGATCATTACACACGGTTTGGTGTTATAATGGTGGTAAGCCATTATACACAGATACTTTGGATATGATCCAGGGTGTAGTGAAGATTACACATGAATTGATATCGAATATAATGATAAAAGATCATTATATGGATGTTGTTTTCGATTCATATATACATATATATATATATATACATATATATATATGCGGACTATTTTGTTATAAAGGGAAATTCACCAACACATTGTGTTGATCGATACTTTAATATGCTTTTCAGGTAAGTGAAGGTTCGAGGAGGCATGGAAAGGAGGGCGTGTTGTGTTTGAATAACGTTGGAATAATGCAAAACATGCAATGGCACGTGTTTGAAACTCTGATAATGTAATAAGATGTTTTCTTTAATAAAAGATAAGGCTTTATTATTAAGTATTCTATCGTTATTGGCTATCGGCATCTGTCATAACCCGGACAACTTAAGTCTTCCGCTGTATTAGGTTAAGATTTTCGGGGTGTGACAGAAGTTGATATAAGACCCAATAGTTATAGAGAATTAGAAAATACAAGGTTTTCTAAACTATAACCGTATGTTTCAACACACGCTCCTTTCCCGTCTCTTGAATCGAAAAGGTAACAATATATATGTTAATAGTTGATTATTACTAACTTGACTTGATATATGTTCTTTTCAGATGACTACATCACTAGTGATTGTGACCGATTCCGACTCCAGCAGTGGCAGCACACCATTGTCACCGGTCGAGTTCTGCCTGGTGGTTACGTCTTGGCACCCTGGTTCTACTTCGGGAGCTGCACCTTTCAAGGTGTATTCCCGGAAGAGAACCAGAGCTACCCGTGATGCATCTGCCTCCGCTACTTTGACCCCATTGGTCGTGATCCCACCCCCACCACCACCTCCTTCACTTGAGCCCATGGTAGAGGAAGGCCCCACTGATCACGAGCTTATTATGATTCTCTTGGGGAAGTTTGCAGCTTATGAGAACGTGATCAATACTCTCGTAAACCATGTTCTCGCCATTGAACACAAACAAGGCACTGACGACCACTCGCACAACGCCTTGTGTCAGTATGTGTTCGATATGAAGAATCAGGGGCTGAACACGAAGGCTAGGGTGGGAGAGTTAGAGATAAAGAATGGGGTGATCGATCCCTGTGTATGTTACTTGAAGAGCTTGCATTAGATCGAGCTCACAAGTAGTGCTGGTAGTTTGGGTAGAATGATGTGTAACTTAACTTATGAACATGTAGTCTTTTGGATGCTTGTGATAAATTTGTAGGTACTTGTGAACTATGGTGGGTAATTAAAGGTGTAGTATGTATTACACCTAAATTTTGTAGCTTTTGGTAATTATATAACCCCACTCTTTGATGATTATAAATGTGTGTTATGGATGATGCTATTTAATCTCTTAAAAGTTTAGAAAATATTTTATTTTTTTTCAAAACTAACAAAATTATATTCTTTTCCTAAAAGAATATATGGCGCCTAAAACAAGACGAACAACTACCAATCTAGCGTCCAGATTACCATCCTCTCAAGATGATTTAGCTCAATTAATCTCTCAACGTGTAAACACGGCATTCGAGTAACATGAGGCTAACCGCAACGCAAGCCAAAACCCCCAAAATACAACTAATAACATAAACGGAGGAACATCTAGAACTGAAAATCTAAAAGAAAACCCCTCAGGTAGTACGGTACGCGGGTGCTCATACAGAACTTTCCAAGGTTGCGGACCGAAAGAATTTACCGGTGCGAAGGACCTTTGAAAATTATCCGATGGATCGAGAAGATGGAATCTGTCATGAAAATCAGTGATTGCACTCCTCTCGAACGGATAAAATACGGAGTGTGTTCATTCCGTGATGAGGCACTCAAGTGGTGGAACCCTATAATTCAAAATCTCAAAGAAGATGCCGCTTACTGTCTAACCTGGGAAGAATAGAAAGAAATGTTGCTAAAAGAATATTGTCCTCGAAATGAACTTCAGAAGATCGAATATGACTTCTGGCAGTTAAAGATGGAAGGCGCTGACATCGAAGGATATACTTCCCGATTCAACGCATTGGCACGACTGGTACCCCGACTGGTTACACCTGAATATGCAAGAATTGAGAGGTACATCTAAGGATTACCTCCCGAGATGCGAGGAATGGTCACCTCCTCCAAACCAACCACCATCCAGCCAGCCCAAGAACTGGCAAAATCTTTAACTGATGATGCAATCCGAAAGGGAACTCTGAAAAACTCTGGAAAGAAAGCTGCCACCAGCAGAACCCGAGCGAAAAGCAGCTACCGAGAATCGGAAACCCGGAGAACTCAAACGGAAGTGGAATGGTAACTCAGGAGGTCAGTTCAAGAGAAACCAAAGAGCAGGAAGGATGTTTGCAGTGAACGCAAGAGGACCAGAAGGAAGCTCAGGACATGATCCACTTGTAACAGGTATGGGAAGCCCATAGTGGTGAATGCTGGAAGTGTAACAGATGCAATCGAGTTGGCCATATGGCACGCGACTGTAACACAAGGATAGCAACGTCCGTTGGAAGCCAAACTTTCGGATGTTTTGAATGTGGTGTCGTAGGACATTTCAAGAGCGACTGCCCCAAACTCAAAGGTCAAAATGCTAGGGTCAAAGCATTTGAGATGAACGCGAAGAAGGCCCAGAAGGACTCATCAGTAGTCACCGGTACGTTTCTCGTTATTAATCACTATGCTTATGTACTATTCGATACCGGATCAGATTTAAGCTTTGTTTCTAACCAATTCAAAACCCTTCTTGGTATTAAACCTAGTAAATTATACAATAGCTACTCAATAGAATTAGCTAACGGAAAACTAATCGAGACTAGTGAAGTTGTTCGAAACTGCAGCATTCTGTTAGAAAACCATAGGTTTCCAATCGACCTCCTACCCGTAGAATTAGGCAGTTTTGATATAGTAGTAGGAATGGACTGGTTATCCAAAAATGGATCTGAGATCATATGTTTCGAAAAGCTAGTGCGTATACCAACCCCGACTGGTCAATGTCGGACTATTCAAGGAGATCGGAGTAACACAGAGTTAAAACTCTCTAGTATCACGAAAACCCGCAAGATGCTAAGGAAAGGATTTCCGGCTTTTCTCATCAACGTGGTCAACACAAAGGCTAAGGAACGAAAAATAGACGATATTCCTGTAGTCCGAGATTTCCCAGAAGTTTTCCATGAAGATATGCCTGGATTACCTCCTCAGCGTCAAGTCGAATTCAGAATCGATCTGGTTCGGGATGCCGCTCCGATAGCTCGATCTCCGTATAGATTGGCACTATCAGAAATGTAGGGGCTATCTAATCAGCTTCAGGAATTACTATACAAAGGATTTATAAGATCAAGTTTCTCACCTTGGGAGCTCCAGTCTTATTCGTGAAAAAGAAGGACGGCTCTTTCTGAATGTGTATTGATTACAGAGAACTGAACAAACTCACCATCAAGAATCGGTACCCACTACTGAGGATTGATGATTTGTTTTACCAGTTGCAAGGATCATGCTACTACTAAAAAATAGACCTGTGATCCGGGTATCATCAATTACGTGTTGCAGAAGAAGATGTTCATAAGACTGCTTTCAGAACTCGCTATGCCCATTATGAATTTCTAGTCATGCCATTTGGTTTAACGAATGCCCCCGTTATATTCATGGACCTTATGAACAGAGTTTGTAAGCCATACTTGGATAAATTTGTGATAGTATTCATCGATGACATACTTATCTACTCACGAACCAAGAAAGAGCATGAGCAACACTTGGAATTGATTCTAGAGTTGCTAAAAGAAGAAAAACTATATGCCAAATTTTCCAAGTGCGATTTCTAGCTTCGAGAAGTCCACTTTCTAGGGCATGTAATCAATGAAAATGGTAACCATGTGGATCCAACAAAGGTTGAAAAAATTAAGAATTGCGAGACACCAAGTTCACCCACTGAAGTGCGACAATTTTTGGGATTATCTAGTTATTACCGTGATTCATTGAGAATTTTTCTTCTATAGTCCAACCTTTAACCCAATTGAATCAAAAAGTCAAGAAATATGAGTGGACAGAAAAGCAAGAAGAAGCTTTCCAACTGCTTAAGCAAAAGTTGTGTAGTGCATCAATCTTGTCCCTTCCAGAAGGAACTGATGGATTCATAGTTTACTGTGATGCATCACGATTAGGCCTTGGATGCGGGCTTATACAAAAAGAAAACGTGATATCTTATGCATCAAAACTCAAAGTGCACGAGAAAAATTACACAACTCATGACCGGGAACTAGGAGCAGTTGTCTTTGCACTCAAGATTTGGAGACATTATCTCTATGGTACCAAGTGCACGATCTTCACAGATCACAAAAGCCTCCAGCACATATTTGATCAGAAAGATCTAAATATGAGGCAACGAAGGTGGGTAGAACTACTTAATGATTACGACTGCAATTTAATAATATTTGCACATACAGAAATTACAAGCTTAATTAGTAACATTGTTACCAAAACCGAGAATATGAACTAGAAATCTAAAACTCGGTTAAACGTGTCTGATGGACTTATATGGTCAAAAATGAAATTTATGGTGAATTATGTGTCATTATATGTGTGTTTAGTTCATAAGATGATTAGTATAGACTTGTTCAATTTATTTGACTTGTCGGTAACGTTAACGGTCGAAAAATCGGCTTTTTAAATGAAACCTACATGACTATTAGGGACTGTTTTAGAACAGCCCCTAAAGTGGTAAAATACTCATGTATAACATAAGTTAATACATGAGAAAATGATAAGATAATAAAACCTAATCCTAAACGGTTTGTGTCGCTAAAACCGACACGAAAACGTTAAAAAGTTGCCCTTTTAAGGAAATATTATTAAAAGTGAAAATAATATATTTTCACAAGTTAACAAGTAAAACATGATTTATATATATGTAACAAGTAAATTACATGATTTATAAGTTAAATTTTAAAGTAAAAACCGAAACAATTCATTTTAAACGTTAAACCAACAAAACCGACAAAACCGACAAGTTTTATGAAAACTTAAAGATTAATACTTTTTTAAAACTTTCCACCAAATGAGACTTAAAATATTTTATTATAGTTGTTTATTAATTAATTTAGTTAATTAAATCATAGTTAACGGAAAACCGAACTATGTGTACTCGTTTATTTTCTTATGTGCTTATGTGAATACTATAGTAGGACTAATAAACTAAAAATAGTTTTGTATAAAAACTAAAAACCAAGTTTTTATTAACAAAACTTGTACTGATATAGGACATGGAATTTTGGAACAAAAAGCTACAAACCGTGAGTTTCTCTATCGAACCCCCTCGTTTTTAACTTGAATTGTGTTAAATAGATATTTAATTGTGTTTTGGGGAAAAAGCATATTCTTCATTTCATATGGAACCCATTGATTTTGTAAAGGCATTGTATTTTACAAACCGTGTCAAACTCGGGATAAGTCTAGTTGGCTAAATAACGGTTAACCCAAGAAAGGGGCACAAAAATATGGGTAGATCTATCGGGGTGACGCCTCCCACTTCCATCGCGTTGGGTTAGAAGTAGGCATATTTTGAGTCTGGTATGTGTCAGGTTATCAACTATGATAGTCATACGTAATCTTGTATTCTTTGCTCGTCTACAACAGCACGATTTGTTTAAGAAATAAAATGCCTATTGTTTTTGGTGATGTAATGACGGTAGATCATTACACACGGTTTGGTGTTATAATGGTGGTAAGCCATTATACACAGATATTTTGGACATGATTCGGGGTGTAGTGAAGATTACACACGAATTGATATCGGATATAATGATAAAAGATCATTGTATGGATGTTGTTTTCGATTTATATATATATATATATGCGGACTATTTTGTTATAAAGGGAAACTCGCCAACACATAGTGTTGATCGATATTTTAATATGCTTTTCAGGTAAGTGAAGGTTCGAGGAGGCATGGAAAGGAGGGCGTGTTGTGTTTGAATAGCGTTGGAATAATGCAAAACGTGCAATGGCACGTGTTTGAAACTCTGATAATGTAAAAAGATGTTTTCTTCAATAAAAGATAAGGCTTTTATTATTAAGTATTCAATCGTTATTAGCTATCGGCGGCTGTCATAACCCGGACAACTTAAGTCTTCCGCTGTATTAGGTTAAGAATTTCGGGGTGTGACAGAAGTTGATATAAGAGCCAATAGTTATAGAGAATTAGAAAATACAAGGTTTTCTAAACTATAACCGTATGTTTCAACACACACTCCTTTCCCGCCTCTTGAATCGAAAAGGTAACAATATATATGTTAATAGTTGATTATTACTAACTTGACTTGATATATGTTCTTTTCAGATGACTACATCACTAGTGATTGTGACCGATTCCGACTCCAGGAGTGGCAGCACACCATTGTCACCGGTCAAGTTCTACCTGGTGGTTACGTCTGGGCACCCTGGTTCTACTTCGGGAGCTGCACCTTTCTAGGTGTATTCCCAGAAGAGAACCAGAGCTACCTGTGATGCATCTGCCTTCGCTACTGTGACCCCATTGGCTGTGATCCCACCCCCACTACCGCCTCCTTCATCGGAGCCCATGGTAGAGGAAGGCCCCACTGATCACGAGCTTATTATGATTCTCTTGGTTAAGTTTGCAGCTTATGAGAACGTGATCAATACTCTCGTAAACCATGTTCTCGCCATTGAACACAAACAAGGCACTGACGACCACTGGCACAACGCCTTGTGCCAATATGTGTTCTATATGAAGATTCAGGGGCTAAACACGAAGGCTAGGGTGGGAGAGTTAGAGATAAAGAATGGGGTGATCGAGCCTTGTGTATGTTACTTGATGAGCTTGCATTAGATCGAGCTCACAAGTAGTGCTGTTAGTTTGGGTAGAATGATGTGTAACTTAACTTATGAACATGTAGTCTTTTGGATGCTTGTGATAACTTTGTAGGTACTTGTGAACTATGGTGGGTGATTAAAGGTGTAGTATGTATTACACCTAAATTTTGTAGATTTTGGTAATTATATAACCCCACTCTTTGATGATTATAAATGTGTTTTATGGATGATGCTATTTAATCTCTTAAAAGTTTAGAAAATATTTTATTTTTTTCAAAACTAACAAAATTATATTCTTTTCCTAAAAGAAAACATGGCGCCTAAAACAAGGCGAACAACTACCAATCTAGCGTCCAGATTACCATCCTCTCAAGATGAGTTAGCTCAATTAATTGCTCAACGTGTAAACACGGCACTCGAGCAACATGAGGCTAACTGCAAACCAAGCCAAAACCCCCAAAATACAACTAATAACATAAACGGAGGAACACCTAGAACCGAAAATCTAAAAGAAAACCCCTCGGGTAGTACGGTACGCGGGTGCTCATACAGAACTTTCCAAGGTTGCGGACCGAAAGAATTTACCGGTGCGAAGGACCTTTGAAAATTATCCGATGGATCGAGAAGATGGAATCTATCATGAAAATCAGTGATTGCACTCCTCTCGGACGGATAAAATATGGAGTGTGTTCATTCCGTGATGAGGCACTCGAGTTGTGGAACCATATAATTCAAAATCTCATAGAAGATGCCGCTTACCGACTAACCTAGGAAGAACAAAAAGAAATGTTGCTAAAAGAATACCGTCCCCAAAATGAACTTCAGAAGATCGAATATGACTTCTGGCAGTAAAAGATGGTGAATGCTGGAAGTGTAACAGATGCAATCGACTTGGCCATATGGCACGCGACTGTAACACAAGGATAGCAACGTCCGTTGGAAGCCAAACTTTCGGATGTTTTGAATGTGGTGTCGTAGGATATTTCAGGAGCGACTGCCCCAAACTCAAAGGTCAAAACGCTAGGGGCAAAGCATTTGAGATGAACGCGAAGAAGGCCCAGAAGGACTCATCAGTAGTCACCGGTACGTTTCTCGTTATTAATCACTATGCTTATGTACTATTCGATACCGGATCAGATTTAAGCTTTGTTTCTAACCAATTCGAAACCCCACTTGGTATTAAACCCAGTAAATTATACAATAGCTACTCAATAGAATTAGCTAACGGAAAACTAATCGAGACTAGTGAAGTTGTTCGAAACTGCAACATTCTGTTAGAAAACCATAGGTTTCCAATCAACCTCCTACCCATAGAATTAGGCAGTTTTGATATAGTAGTAGGAATGGACTGGTTATCCAAAAATGGATCTGAGATCATATTTTTCGAAAAGCTAGTGCGTATACCAACCCCGACTGGTCAATGTCTGGAATTCAGGAGCTATCTAATCAGCTTTAGGAATTACTATAAAAAGGATTTATAAGACCACGTTTCTCACCTAGGGAAGCTCCAGTCTTATTCGTGAAAAAGAATGACGGCTCTCTCCGAATGTGTATTGATTACAGAGAACTGAACAAACTCACCATCAAGAATCGGTACCCACTATCGAAGATTGATGATTTGTTTGACCAGTTGCAAGGATCAAGCTACTACTCAAAAATAGACCTGCTATCCGGGTATCATCAATTACGTGTTGCAGAAGAAGATGTTCATAAGACTGCTTTCAGAACTCGCTATGGCCATGATGAATTTCTAGTCATGCCATTTGGTCTAAAGAATGCACCCGCTATATTCATGGACCTTATGAACAGAGTTTGTAAGCCATACTTGGATAAATTCGTGATAGTATTCATCGATGACATACTTATCTACTCACGAACCAAGAAAGAGCATGAGCAACACTTGGAATTGATTCTAGAGTTGCTAAAAGAAGAAAAACTATATGCCAAATTTTCCAAGTGCGATTTCTGGCTTCGAGAAGTCCACTTTCTAGAGCATGTAATCAATGAAAATGGTATCCATGTGGATCTAACGTGGTAAAATACTCATGTATAACATAAGTTAATACATGAGAAAATGACAAGATAATAAAATTTAGTCCTAAACGGTTTGTGTCGCTAAAACCGACACGAAAACATTAAAAAGTTGCCATTTTAAGGAAATATTAACAAAAATGAAATAATATATTTTCACAAGTTAACAAGTAAAAAATGATTTATATATATGTAACAAGTAATTTACATGATTTATAAGTTAAATTTTAAACGAAAAACCAAAACAATTCATTTTAAACATAAAACCGACAAAACCGACAAGTTTTATGAAAAATAAAAGATTAATACAATCTTAAAACTTTCCACCAAATGAAACTTAAAATATTTTATTATAATTGTTTATTAATTAATTTAGTTAATTAAATCATAGTTAACGGAAAACCGAACTATGTGTACTCGTTTATTTGCTTATGTGTTTATGTGAATACTAGAGTAGGACTAATAAACTAAAAATAGTTTTGTATAAAAACTAAAAACCAAGTTTTTATTAACAAAACGTGTACTGATATAGGACATGGAATTTTGGAACAAAAAGCTACAAAACGTGAGTTTCTCTATCGAACTCCCTTGTTTTTAACTGGAATTGTTTTAAATCGATATTTAATTGTGTTTTGGGGGAAAAGCATATTCTTCATTTCATATGGAACCCATTGATTTTGTAAATGCATTGTATTTTACAAACCGTGTCAAACGCGGGATGAGTGTAGTTGGCTAAATAACGGTTAACTCTAGAAAGGGGCACAGAAATATGGGTATATCTATCAGGGTGACGTCTCCCACTTCCATCGCGTTGGGTTAGAAGTAGGCATATTTTGAGTCTGGTATGTGTCAGGTTATCAACTATGATAGTCATGTAATGTTGTATTCTTTGCTCGTCTACAACAACACGATTTGTTTAAGAAATAAAATGTCTATTGTTTTTGGTGACGTAATGACGGTAGATCATTACACACTGTTTGGTGTTATAATGGTGGTAAGCCATTATACACAGATACTTTGGATATGATCCAGGGTGTAATGACGATTACACACGAATTGATATCGAATATAATGATAAAAGATCATTATATGGATGTTGTTTTCGATTCATATATATATATATATATATGCGGACTATTTTGTTATAAAGGGAAACTCACCAACACATTGTGTTGATCGATATTTTAATATGCTTTTCAGGTAAGTGAAGGTTCGAGGAGGCATGGAAAGGAGGACGTGTTGTGTTTGAATAATCTTGGAATAATGTAAAACGTGCAATGGAACGTGTTTGAAACTCTGATAATGTAATAAGATATTTTCTTTAATAAAAGATAAGGCTTTTATTATTAATTATTCTATCGTTATTGGCTATCGGCATCTGTCATAACCCGAACAACTTAAGTCTTCCGCTGTATTAAGTTAAGATTTTCGGGGTGTGACATTCGATACGAAAATTTAGATTCCTCAATTCGTTCATAAACTAATAATTAATTTTATATCGAAATTTTAATGCAGCACTTCTCGAACTGTTATTGTTTGAGATAACATGGTAGCTGACTTTATCACAGTAAATCTTCAGTATATAATTTATATGGAGTTAATAAACTTATGAATCCACTGATAAATTTTCAACAACATTTATTGCTAATTGCGTTGTGATTAATCAACACATTATGTCATTATTACTTAGATTGTTGTTATCAATTCATTATGACTCCTCCATGAGATATATTTATCTGCTAATATAAGAATATATCCCGAAAATACATTTTCTTATCTCTGAATATGACCAAGTTTAGAGTAATCTAACGGTTTGAATTCTCACCTCTTCTTTTACATTATAGTCTCTCGTTTCCTTTAAAGGTATCTCAATATTCTTTAAGATGCTTCACGTTAATCTAGTGTGTTGCAATTTTGAGTAATATTTAAACGAGTATAGACTTGAACTTATATAAGGAGTATAGACGTGAACTTATATAAGGATTCAACTTGATGAAGCATAAGAAATAATCTATGTGTTCCTATTATCCTCTAAAGTAATGCAGTATTATTTGTTACATGTGTAAGGAATATCTCTGAGATCTATAATATCAAAGTGTGTGAACAATGCCTTGACTTATGTAACATATACTTGTCTAAAGAATGTCATCTATATAAGGACAAGTTTGTGTTTAGTTGCTCCCACTCATTTTAAGGTAGGAATTTAATCCACTTGGTTTTTGATAAAAAATAATTTTATAAAGATTTCATCACATATTTACGTTTGCATTAACCCATATATGGATTTTATTGACTTATAAACTAAATGTTCTTTGACCTTCAGTTTATAACTTTTAGGTTGTTTTATAAACATGTAAATATGTAAGCCGGTTGTTAGGGAAAGTTGTTTTAATGTTCATCTAATGTAGCTCTTAACTATTAGAAGCTACTACAACTATAATGATCCTTAAACAAATCTTTTGTAATATAGGTTAGAAGATTCTTTGATGATTATTCTCTCTTGAAAATAACTATAACAATCAATCCTACTTCTTTATGTCTTAACATTTGTGTTATGATTTAATTTAGTTATGAACACCCTTAGGTGTTTCAACAAAATCTCAAACGTTATTTTGACTTATGAAGTTATTTGCTAATAATAGCTTTATTCCATTCAAAAAATTTATTGATTTAATGGTTTAATTAGAAGGGTACGATCATTAAACTTTCCAACATCCATTTCAACTTTAGTTAGGGAGGTTACATAATCATCAATGTCAGTAGGTTTTAAAACCTAGATGGCCTCCTAATTTGATTATTGGGTAATTTTAAAAAGTCTCAGTTTTATGAATTAGCTTTTAGTTAGGTTGCTATCACTTTCAGGATTCTAAGTGTATAAGAGTTGGTGCAGTATGTGTAAAAGAGGTGTAACTGGAGTTAAATTTGGAGTAAAGTTTAATGACTCTCTTCCCCCGCCTATTGTACTTTTAACAAGTCATTATAAGGACTTTTACTACTCCCGCTAACCATAGAAACCTTTAGAAAATTAGCATACTTAGGGTCAATATTTAAACACCAATAGATTCTAACAGAGAAACAAGTTAATCATATAAATTTGTTGCAGTTTCTCTTGGTGAGGATTAATTTAGCAAGAAATCTGTATTTTGCAATGAGACCTCTTTTAGGTTTTAGTTGTAGTGAGTTGAATAACATCTTATTTCCAGTGCCAGACATTTATTTTCTTGTACATATGTTTCTTATCAACACACTTATTTTCCTTTGGTACTTTTGAGTGTTGTAGTTAGTACTTAAGGCATCAAATTGTACTAGTCAAAATTTAGTATGTAATGCACTGGAAAAGTGTAATTATTTCCATGTGTAATCCCTTAATTTTATAGGTCATGGTATTGTAAATTATGTTGTATTCATGGATACCATTTAACCTTATAGTTAGAATTTAGAAGGAATGCATGCATCTTAGGAGTTATTTTAATTAGTCTTAGGAAAAAACTAAATCTAGAATAACTTTAGTGGTAATATTTATTTAAATAAGTTCTTGATTATCATCATTATAAGAGACATTATAATTGATTCATCTCATTTGTTATGCTCTAGTTTTTTAATACAATGATTGTTATTAGAAAGAGCAGTAGAGTAGTTATATCATGTCTTAAAGGATAATTAAAACTGAAAAGAGCTAAATATTATTGAAACTCTTTATGATTTAAAACTTATATTATGTTTTATTAAAGTGAATGATTTGGATGAGATAGTTATTTATAAAAGAAAATTTTAGTGAGTAATGCTATGGGATATTAAAGTAAGATATATTAAAGTTTATGATCATTAGATTAATGAATGATCATTAATGTGAGGATCATTATATTTTATTGAAGATGTGATATGTCTATTATTAACATCAAACTAATAGACTATAATTAAAAATTCTACTTAAACAAAAAAAATTAATCACCTTTGAGCATAATTAAAATTTATTTAAGTATGTGTGCAAAACAATTGTAACACATCACCTTTGGACAGAAGGGAGACAGTTATTTTAATTATGAACGGGCTAGTTTTGCTTGATAAAAATATAACACAACACCTTTGGTCATAATTGGGCATTTGTATCATCTTAGGCAAAAATTAACAAAAGCTTTTCAGTTAGACTTGAGTAATAGGGTTGATGTAACACATCACCTTTGGACAGAAGCTATACATAAAAAATTCATTCAAGTTAAACCTTTTATGTTTTGTAAAAATTTATAACATTTAAGTGTTTACAAAACATTTAATTAGTTAATAGCAAAAGAATGATTAGGGGTAAGGATCTTTAAGTTTCCGGTAAAACCTTAGTTCTCGAGAATTTTAGGTTCCCCTGAATGGTCAGTTTTCGGCTTTTAGCGGGTTTTCGGTATTTGGGTGTTTACATGATTTTATGGAGTTTTCGGGAAAATATTGATTCCGGTATTAGTGAGCTTTCGGGTTTATGGGTTATGACCCAAGCCCATAAACTCTTAGAACCCATAATGTGTTTTAAGCCCATAATACATGATATTTTTTTTAAATAACCCCTAAATTGGTTTAATCCCTTAACCCATGATCTTTATTAACTATATAAATAATAATAATAAGATTTGGTTCAAATATTTTTAATGATTAACAATTATATATGTTTCCTATTTTAAGAAGATTCAAATCTTTTAAAAAAATATTAAAACTACTAAGTTATCCAAGATTTGAAAAAATATTTTTCTAAATAATCATTAACAGATTTTAATCTAGATTTTGAACCAACATATGTATAATTTTCGATAATTATGATGAACACGAAAAATATCATCGAAAATTGTAACAATTAAACATACAAAAAAAACTAGAATCGAAATCTTTAATCATGATTTTAATAGATTTCGAAAATATTAGGGTTTATTAAATATGGATTTTAGCGATTTTAAATAGTTTCATATATTATTTTCGTAATAGAATATGAAAAAAAAACGAAAAAACTGGTTTATCAAATTTTAGTCCATGTCTTCAAATTCAATTCCAGATTTAGGGAAAACATGAAAAACTGATTAATCAACATCGATCCGATACCACATGTTTATCAGTTCTTCATGTAAGCAATAGAATACATGATAAATATTAAACCTATGAGCCAACCTGTTACAACAAAGAAAGTAGTAACCGCAGCAGGGTATGATGTAGTCGACATGTTTGTCATTTTGGTCGAGTTCCCCTTTAGAATGTATAGTTAAGGACGAAGATTAGGGTTCTTGAGAGGAACCCAGTTTTAGAAGAGAGGAGGCACACAAAATTGTTATGTGTGCGTAATTAGGTTATAATGTTAATATTTCTCTCTCTTTATATACATCCAAGAAGAAACATTTTATTAGTTAATTATAGGTAATATGGTCCGTCAACAATTACCAAACTAATATATAATAAGGTATAGTTAATATTTTGATATATTATAATATAAATGATTATAATGGTCATATATAAATATATATTATTCTTACAAGAACTTAACTCATAATTTTCATGGATAGAATGTGAATGGTTTAAGATGTTCAAAATAAAACCTACCGACCATGTTACTGCTAATGTATGTTTCATTTGGGAAAACATTGGTAACCACTAATAGCGTATAATGGTTTCACTTGAAAGTTAAATGAAAAAAAAAAGACAATGTATGGTTTTGATTGGTTAAGAAAAAATTTAGAAATGAAAACGGGGTCTCATAAACATTCTTTGGCTAATGCCGCACCCACAATCGCCGGTGGCCTATTGGTATTCCACACCCCTTTTCATTACGAGGGTGGGCTGTGGGCGTGAGGTCACCAGATACATACGCTCTAACATAACCAATAAAAAATGGGACTACTTCATATAATAGTAATCAACTTTGAAAGTTGTTTCAATCAGATCACTGATAAAAACTTTTGTTCCAATCAGATCACTTAACTTTCATTTTTGTTCCAATCCTATATATTTTACCTAGATAGCAGATAATCTAGGTTTTTTTTTTAATTTTTCAATGTTTTTACCTTGCATAATAACTTTTAAAGGTTGCGAAAATTAGTAAAAATGCGAAATATAATTTTAAAATTCCGAAAATTTGCAAAAAGAGTTCGGAAAATTGAGGTTCGGATTAGAACGGGTCAAGGTCGGAACGGGTTAAAACGGGTTTCAGGTCAGTTTTTTTTTTTTGAACCAACGAATTAGCGCGTTTTCAACACGTTACAACCCATTTGAACAACAAAAGCTCGTTTAAGCGATTTTTTCAGTTCGTTTTAACACTTAAAAGCTCGTTTAAGCGATTTTTCTGTTTGTTTCAGCACCTAACAGCTCGTTTAAGCGATTTTTCATTTTGTTTCAGCACCTAACAGCTCGTTTAAGTGATATTTAAGGTTCGTTTCAGTGCCTAACAACTCGTTTAAGCGGTTTTTCAGTTCGTTTCAGCACCTAACAGCTCATTTAAGTGATTTTTCAGTTCGTTTTAGCACCTAACAGCTCGTTTAAGCGATTTTTCAGTTCGTTTCAGCACCTAACAGCTCGTTTAAGCGATTTTTAAGGTTCGTTTCAGCACCTAACAGCTCATTTAAACAATTTTTCAGTACGTTTCAGCACATAACAACGCGTTTAAGCGATTTTTTCAGTTCGTTTCAGCACCTAATCCGTTTCAAATAGGTTGTAACGTGTTGAAAACGCGCTGATTCGTTGGTTCAAAAAAAAACTTACCTGAAATCCTTTTTGACCCGTTCTAGCCCGAACCTCAATTTTCCGAACTCTTTTTGCAAATTTTCGGAATTTTAAAATTATATTTCGTATTTTTACTAATTTTCGCAACCTATAAAATTAATTATGCAAAGTAAAAACGTTGAAAAATTAAAAAAAACCTAGATTACCTGCTATTCAGGTAAAATATTTAGGATTGGAACAAAATTGAAAGTTCAGTAATCTGATTGGAACAAAAGATTTTATAAGTGACCTGATTGTGACAACTTTTAAAATTAGTTAATATTCTATGGAGTATGTAACTTCCATTGCTGATAATATAATCATTGTAACTTCAAACTTTTATTTTAGTGGTCAAAAACAATGTCTATTTGTCATATATATTATTATCAAACGGTGTCATAATTTGATTATGTTTTATTTCATTTGTGTTTGTCTATGATGTCGAGTAACACAAAAGAAAAAAACTAACAATGATTTAAATCCAATTCAAGAACTCCTTTATCATAACTATTTTGAATAACCATTAATGTTAGTTACACAATGAGCCAGAGTTATGCACACATAAAACACAACTCCTCATCTAAACCATGGGTGCATTTCCCATCTATGCTATAAGTATACATGAATAATTGTCATTTGATTTCTTCATCCTATACAACAAAATTTGCACCCACTTGTCTCAACTACCATGTCTACTGGGGCCCGCTGCATACCTGTCATGATCATCGTCATCTCGTGGCGTTTTTGTTATCCTGGCAAAGATTTCGTCTAGAGATTCAGATTGAGATTGAGAAGGTTCTTGTGAATCTTGAGACTGGCGCAAAGGCATGAATCTTCTAGCCGCCATATTAGATTTAAAGTTTTGGAGATTGGTCTTCATGGACACCCAGGTTGAGGTTATCCTAGACGGTTGCTCGAGTCCCACGTTGGGATCAGTGTCTGCAGCCATGTTTATGTCTGAAGCTGGGGCCGTTCTCAATGATTTGTATTTGTTGGTGGTGCCATCTTCAATTGAAAACGTATTGGAAGCAGCCTAAACCAAAACATTGATAGCTTCAATCTCACACACATACATACATACATATATACAAGGGGCGGTTCTGTACAACAGCTTATCTTCTTAAAAAAGGTAATGCAACACGTGCAAGGGCCGGCCCATATTTTTGTAATATAGTATCACGTACCATACATAAGGGCACCATATCACGTACCAAGTTACATAATTACGTACCATCTTCAATTAAAATAAAGTGTATACCTATTGCTTTAAATGTAATGCGTAAGATGGTTTTTTAACCGCCTCACATTCTCTCTCCCACGTATGTACATAGGAGACATGGTTTTCAAAACCAGTAATAATATAGCAGAAGAGTCACGAGGCGGTTAAATAACTGTCTTGTGCATCACATTCAAAGCAATAAGTACATATACAGTATACTATTCTCATATTGATCTGAAACAAAAGCCCCTATGTATATACTAATTCAACATTCATTAAACACTAGCAATAACAGAATTAAAAAAAAATTGTTGGGGATCACTTACCAAGTTATTGCTGCCGGTTTCTATATCTGTATTCGTGTCGTTAAAATACCTCGCCAGAGGAATGATGAATTCACCAACCTTATGTCCTCTAGCAATCGAAGACCGTTCTATACACAAAAAAAAGGGTTGCATAAAAGAACTACAATTATTTATAAATAAAATCATCAGAGAAAGTAAATGCATCACCTTTCTGCAAAATCATCAATCCTGATGGATCAAATCCATCAAGATCTTCGGCTTCATCTTCATTTCCCAGCTTGAATATCCTCCAATTTCCAAAATAACTCATAACTCGGTCAAAAAAATTGCTTGCAACCATTATAGTATATACAACCATTATAAGCGGATAGATTCTGTTAAAGTTTTGACCAAAAAAGGGGACCGCATCATCGATTTTACCCATTCTCTGTAAATAAATTATTAATGTTTATTAGTCAACTAAACAATTGATAAATTTATAGGCAAATTAGGTTTCATTTTGTTCAACCAGTTTAACATATATTGTGATCGTAATGTACAAATAACTAGAGTAATTATGCTAGTACTAGAGTAATTATTATTACTCTACAGTTTTTAAATAGATTAAATATTATTGCATTACTTTATTTTTTGTAGTGTAATTACTCTTGTTCAAAACTGTAGAGTAACAGTAACGATAATTACTCTAGGTATATGTATGTTTAGTAGGTAAAATTCATTCGCAATGGATCCCACCCCTAGGGTTGGCAAGTAGAATAAGTTGTTAAATACAACAACAACAACCATACCCAGTAGGATCCCATAAATAGCAATGCTATAAACAGGGTCTGGGGAGGGTGGGATGTAGGCTAACCGAATCTCTATTCCAAAGAACAAAATAACAGAGAGGTTGCTTCCAGAGAGACCATCAGCTCCGAAACCCATATACATTAGATAATATAAAAAGACAAAATTCAACAGAGAAGATCTTTAGATGTTGGAGAAATAAAAAAAAAACTAGATACAATTAATATTAAATAATAAAAAACATTAGTCATAATAAAATAGATAAATAAAGGTACTGATAATTAGAAATATACAATAATAGTTAAAAAAATATATAAATTAAATTAATTTATTAATTAACACTAAAACTAAATAAACACATAAACAAATAAAATTAAGTTTAGTAAGTATAAAAATATAAGAATACTACGAATGATAATAATAATAATAGTAGTAGTAGTAAATTAAAAAGTAATAAATAAGTACAGAAAATGATATAGAATAAAAATAAAGATAACATACAAAATAGATGAACTTGAAGAAATATGGGGGTAAGAAAAGGAAATATCAGAATGGCATGTGACAAAATAAAGGTAGAAAGAAACCTCTAAGATAATTGTAATAAAAAACTATGCATTCTCTCTAAAACTCCTCAACCTTAATTCTACGTCTCTAAGAATTTCTATCCTTGACCATGTCCTCGGAGAGGTGCATGTCTAGCAAATCATTCCTAATCCTCTCATCCCAAGTCAATTTGGGTCGGCCTCCACCTCTATTCCCCTCTATAGTAATGTTTTCTACAGATCTAACAGGAGTCGTCGTCTGTCTTCTCTTCACATGTCCAAACCATCTCAAGCTCCCCTCTCTTATCTTATCTGATATGCAAGCCTAATAGAAACCCAAAACTTAAACAAGAAATTGAAGGATAGTTGGCTCGATTCGAGATGGGCTATTCTCCAATTAATCATATTCGAGAAGGATTAGATCTCCATTACAAAGATTTTAACCAAGTAAATTCATAAATATAAACATTGACTTCCTTAAAGAAATGACCCTAGGCATATT